>NC_136858.1:39021561-39332153 GCF_951799975.1 Gobius niger
GTCACATTTTTGTATTTTTTTTGTCACATTTTTGTTAAATTTTTGTCATTTTTTTGTCGTTTTTTTGTCTTTTTTTTTGGTCAAATTTTTATCATTTTTTTATCACATTTTTGTCATTTTTTCGTCAATTTCTTGTGACATTTTTGCCACTTTTGTCAATGTTTTCTCACTTTTTCATCACATTTCCATCCTTGTTTTCGTCTCAGTTTTGTTGCTATTTTCACACCTTTTTTCCAGAAGCTTTTGGATTGGGGTAAAGCTGGAGAAAATGTGCTCGGTTCAGGTGGGAGTTAAGGGGTTAACAGGACGTTCTGTCCCACACATTAAAATAATAAAATAACTGTTTCATATGAAGGGCTCGTGCAGCTTTGGCTCCTCAGGACTGTTTCACCTTCATGTTTTATTCAATAATCCTGAATCCTCCAAACCATATCTTGCTCTGACTCTTTCTCCAGGTGAAACTTGCCCACAGTTTCCCCGCAGCGCCACTTTCAGAAACCCTAAATCTGCGGACTGTGCCTTTAAGTCACCTACGCATCCGAAACAACTCTGCAACGCCCAGAACTCTTGTGCAATTTCCCCACAAACCTGCCCTTTCCCCCCCCCTGCAAACTTGTCTCCTTCGTAACTTCAGTGCCAGCGTGCGTCATGTGCGTCAGGAGCCGGAGACGCGCAGTCCGCTCCGCTCGCGCCGCGGTGTTTTTTGGTCAATTTTTTGTCATTTTTTTGTCACATTTTGTAATTTTTTGTTAAATTTTTGGTATTTTTTTTTATCACATTTTTGTCATTTTTTTGTCATTTTTTGTTAAATTTTTGTCATTTTTTTTGTCATTTTTTGTCAAATTTTTGTATTTTTTTTGTCACATTTTGTCACATTTTTGTCACATTTTTGTTAAATTTTTGTCATTTTTTTTGTCTTTTTTTTGTCATTTTTTTTTGTCAAATTTTTATCAAATTTTTGTCATTTTTTTGTCATTTTTTGTCAAATTTTTGTCATTTTTTTGTCACATTTTTGTCACATTTTTGTATTTTTTTTGTCACATTTTTGTTAAATTTTTGTCATTTTTTTGTCGTTTTTTTGTCTTTTTTTTGGTCAAATTTTTATCATTTTTTTATCACATTTTTGTCATTTTTTCGTCAATTTCTTGTGACATTTTTGCCACTTTTGTCAATGTTTTCTCACTTTTTCATCACATTTCCATCCTTGTTTTCGTCTCAGTTTTGTTGCTATTTTCACACCTTTTTTCCAGAAGCTTTTGGATTGGGGTAAAGCTGGAGAAAATGTGCTCGGTTCAGGTGGGAGTTAAGGGGTTAACAGGACGTTCTGTCCCACACATTAAAATAATAAAATAACTGTTTCATATGAAGGGCTCGTGCAGCTTTGGCTCCTCAGGACTGTTTCACCTTCATGTTTTATTCAATAATCCTGAATCCTCCAAACCATATCCTGCTCTGACTCTTTCTCCAGGTGAAACTTGCCCACAGTTTCCCCGCAGCGCCACTTTCAGAAACCCTAAATCTGCGGACTGTGCCTTTAAGTCACCTACGCATCCGAAACAACTCTGCAACGCCCAGAACTCTTGTGCAATTTCCCCACAAACCTGCCCTTTCCCCCCCCCTGCAAACTTGTCTCCTTCGTAACTTCAGTGCCAGCGTGCGTCATGTGCGTCAGGAGCCGGAGACGCGCAGTCCGCTCCGCTCGCGCCGCGGTGTTTTTTGGTCAATTTTTTGTCATTTTTTTGTCACATTTTGTAATTTTTTGTTAAATTTTTTGTATTTTTTTTTATCACATTTTTGTCATTTTTTTGTCATTTTTTGTTAAATTTTTGTCATTTTTTTTGTCATTTTTTGTCAAATTTTTGTATTTTTTTTGTCACATTTTGTCACATTTTTGTCACATTTTTGTTAAATTTTTGTCATTTTTTTTGTCTTTTTTTTGTCATTTTTTTTTGTCAAATTTTTATCAAATTTTTGTCATTTTTTTGTCATTTTTTGTCAAATTTTTGTCATTTTTTTGTCACATTTTTGTCACATTTTTGTATTTTTTTTGTCACATTTTTGTTAAATTTTTGTCATTTTTTTGTCGTTTTTTTGTCTTTTTTTTGGTCAAATTTTTATCATTTTTTTATCACATTTTTGTCATTTTTTCGTCAATTTCTTGTGACATTTTTGCCACTTTTGTCAATGTTTTCTCACTTTTTCATCACATTTCCATCCTTGTTTTCGTCTCAGTTTTGTTGCTATTTTCACACCTTTTTTCCAGAAGCTTTTGGATTGGGGTAAAGCTGGAGAAAATGTGCTCGGTTCAGGTGGGAGTTAAGGGGTTAACAGGACGTTCTGTCCCACACATTAAAATAATAAAATAACTGTTTCATATGAAGGGCTCGTGCAGCTTTGGCTCCTCAGGACTGTTTCACCTTCATGTTTTATTCAATAATCCTGAATCCTCCAAACCATATCCTGCTCTGACTCTTTCTCCAGGTGAAACTTGCCCACAGTTTCCCCGCAGCGCCACTTTCAGAAACCCTAAATCTGCGGACTGTGCCTTTAAGTCACCTACGCATCCGAAACAACTCTGCAACGCCCAGAACTCTTGTGCAATTTCCCCACAAACCTGCCCTTTCCCCCCCCCCCTGCAAACTTGTCTCCTTCGTAACTTCAGTGCCAGCGTGCGTCATGTGCGTCAGGAGCCGGAGACGCGCAGTCCGCTCCGCTCGCGCCGCGGTTACCCCCCCTCTGTCCCGTCTCTGCAGCCCGTGTTTGCAGCCATGGTGGGCGAGCTGCAGCCGCGTTCGGAAGCCATGTTCACTCTCCCCGTCACTAGCCACGGAAGCAGCAGCAGCAGCGGGCGCAGCGGGCTCCGGCAGGGGGGACTCCGTGGCCCCGCTGCCGCCGCGTTCCAGGGACTCACCTCCGGCCGCACACCGCCGCTCTCCCCCCGCGCACGCACAGAAACTTTTGAGCCTGGGAAAAGGCTCCTAGCCAAGAGGACTCAGTAGCCTCCCTGCCCGAGCGCTGGCCACCATTTTCATCACAGGAAATGACATGCAGGACGGAGGGGAGGCGAGTGCGCACAAATCACACTTTACTGCGATTTTTTTTTTTTTTTTTCAGGCTCAGTCACGAACAAAGCGGGACTTTTGTAAAAACTCAGAACCTCCTCAGGAACTTTGATCAGTGTGGGGGAGTTCAGATCAGTATTAAAGGAATGATGGCAGTATTCTTAACGTGAGGCGGTTTAATCATTAAACTATGACAGTGACAGGGGCGGCTCCAGACACCGGTTATTGGGCGAGGGGGGGGGGGGGGGGGGGGGGGGTCCTGATTATCTAAAGGGGGAACATGTAACTGTAAAGCTGCATGTTTTCAGGTGATTATACTTCACTCTGTTACATCCTATCTCTTGCCCAGGGGGCCCCAAACGTATAGGACTAACTAGGGCTGCTCGATTATTGAAAAAATAATAATCACGATTATTCAAACGATTATTTGTTGCCTTTAAAAAAATCCATCAAAAAAGTGACAAAAATCCAGCAAAAAAAAAAGACAAAAATCCAGCAAAAAAAAGACAAAAATCCAGCAAAAAAGTGACAAAAATCCAGCAAAAAAAGACAAAAATCCAGCAAAAAAGTGACAAAAATCCAGCAAAAAAAAGACAAAAATCCAGCAAAAAAAAGACAAAAATCCAGCAAAAAAGTGACAAAAATCCAGCAAAAAAGTGACAAAAATCCAGCAAAAAAGTGGCAAAAATCCAGCAAAAAAGTGACAAAAATCCAGCAGAAAAATGACAAAAATCCAGCAAAAAAGGGACAAAAATCCAACAAAAAAGTGACAAAAATCCAACAAAAACGTGACAAAAATCCAGCAAAAAAGTGACAAAAATCCAGCAAAAAAAAGACAAAAATCCAGCAAAAAAAAGACAAAAATCCAGCAAAAAAGTGACAAAAATCCAGCAAAAAAAATGACATAAATCCAGCAAAAAAAGACAAAAATCCAGCAGAAAAGTGACAAAAATTCAGCAAAAAAAATGACAAAAATCCAGCAAAAAAGTGACAAAAATCCAGCAAAAAAAGACAAAAATCCAGCAAAAAAGTGACAAAAATCCAGCAAAAAATGACCAAAATCCAGCAAAAAAGTGACAAAAATCCATCAAAAAAGTGACAAAAATCCAGCAAAAAAACACAAAAATCCAGCAGAAAAGTGACAAAAATCCAGCAAAAAAAATGACAAAAATCCAGCAAAAAAATGACAAAAATCCAGCAAAAAAGTGAGAAAAATCCAGCAAAAAAGTGACAAATATCCAGCAGAAAAAAGACCAAAATAAAAAATTAGAAAAAAAAAAATTGAAAAAAAAAATTGAAAAAAAAATTGAAAAAAAATAAATAAATAAAAATTATAATCGATTTTTTGCGATTATGCTAATTTTGTAATCTTTTACTGTTGTAATCGAAATCGTAATCAAATTTCGATTAATTGCACAGCCCTAGTCCAGGGGCCCCAACGTTTAGGACTAACCCTAACCCAAAATGACCTCACAAACAACCGGGACCCCCAACGTTCAGTGTGATCACAGACTTTAGTAAAGCAGCCATTGGGGCACCTTTGGCTCTTGTCAATCCGACATTTCTCGGGCCCCCTCCCATTAATAATACAGTTTCTTATTATTTAACGGCTAAAACTATATTAAAAGCAACACATTGGCTAAAAACTCATTTAAAGTCATACATTTGAGCAAAACCCTCCCCTTTAAAAAGGCTTTTAAAGCAGCACTAAGTAACGTGTTTACCTTAATAAACCCTCCCCGTCGTCCCTGTGGGGGTAATACAAGTGTTTATGGGATGATTGGAGGGTCTTTCATCGCCCCCTGGTGTCTCTGGACAGAAAACCATGTTTGCAACTTGGCTGCCACCGGCCCGGAGAAAGCAATACACACTAATGGAATCACGAAGAAGAAGCTAACATGCTAACGGGCAAAGCTAACTGCGGCTAACGTCACTTTAAACAGTATTTACAGCCAAGTTTGAGTGAAAACAAATATTTCCGTTGTATAATTGGATGCACAGTTAACCCTCTGTCCCTTCACCTTTCCTGTCAGCGTAGGATTTACTCTCCAAGACAATTAATAAGTTAAAAATCGTAACTTGCTGCGACACCTGCAGTTGCGCTTATGGCCTCTAGGGGGAAGAGTTACTTAGTACAGCTTTAATGTCGAGTAACTGCCCTCTGTTTTAACGAGCTCATGTTATGTGTGATTTTATTCTTGTTTTCTGTAAAGCGTCTTTGAGTGTCTTGAAAAGCGCTACACAAATAAAATGTATTATTATATTATTATTATTAAATATATTTTTACTTTTAAAATCTGTTTTGATTTATTTATGTTTTTTCAATGTACTTGTTTTGCTGACAATACGCTTTGGGGGGCCCCTGTACGGCCACTGAGGCCTCCAGGGGGCCCTGAACCCTTTTGGGAAACCCTGTAGCATCGCTTCTCTTGTTTTCCAACATGGGCACCTGGGGGCGGGACACCCTGGGGGGGACACGAGGCCCTGACATGGGGCTCCTGAGACATTACGGTGAATGGACTCAACTTATAAAGCGCTTTTGTACCTTTATCAGGCCCAAAGCGCTTTACAGTGAGGAAGGAATAACAAAGCGCTTTACAGTGAGGAAGGAATAACAAAGCGCTTTACAGTGAGGAAGGAATCATTTAAAACAAATCTGACACTCCATGTGTTATAAATATTTATGAATTGAGAACAAATATGTAAATAGAATCGGTTAAATCAAACACTCAATGCTTTACTGCAGTGGTTCCCAGTGTTCATTTTGACAACATATTTTATTTTAGATTTAGTCTTTTGACGAAAATGTAATTCAATTTTAGTCTAGTTTTAGTCGACTAAAATTGCAAGTAAATTTAGTCGACTAAAATTAAGACTAATTTAGTGGACTTTGCATTGATAATATTGATTCTAATCATGTTTAATGTTGTTCCTCTGCTTCATGTTTCTGCTCCACATGAACAAAGCTCAGAGCTGATCCTTTAAACATGATCTGAGGCTCTTTCAGACGCTCAATACAAGTTTGGATGATTTTAGTCTCTCCTTTTCATTTTTATTTAGTCTCATTTTAGTCGACTCAAATAGTGGAGTCATAGTTTTAGTCTCATGAGAAACTTTTCATTTAGTTTTAGTCCAATTTTAGTCACAAAAACATCACTTTGACTAAAATTAGATTATACATGTTATATGGAGTGAGTTCTTATTGTTGGGGATCCCTGAGGGGCTCAGCTGGTGGGTCACAAGCCTCTCCCTGGGAATGTTCTCTCCAAATTAAAAGATTAAAAAAAGGTGAAGAATTTCAATACTTTAAAAGGAAAGTTAATATTGTTTTTAATTGAATAGTTTCTTTAGCTTTATGATGGTAAATGGTCTCAACTTATACAGCGCTTTTCTACCATTTCATTTGACCCAAAGCACTTTACAGCGAGGACCCGGTCCCCCACTCACCCTCTCATTCATGCACCGGTGTACGCAGACACTGGGGGCGGGGTGGGTGCAGTGTCAGGCCCAAAGACACAACAACAGTGGGCACTTCAGGAGCTGGGATTCGAACCCCCAACACTCATGTCAATAAAGGGAAGCACTATTGTAGAAACAGTGCATGAACGCCTCCTACAGCAGGGCTTCTCAACGTGGGGGTCGGGGCCCACTAGGGGGTCGCCAGACAAATCTGGGGGGTCGCCAGAGCATATAGATAAAATATATATTTTAATATTATTATTATGGTGTCGTAGCAAACATGCTGTTTTACCAGGGTGCCGTTATTTGTTCTAAATTTAATTCATTTTTGTTTTAGCCATTGTTTTTTCTTTGTTTTTTAAAGGGGGGGTATTATGCAAAATCGACTTTTTCAAGCTTTACATCATGTTATTAAGTCATTCCCTCATTAAAAACATGCCTGAAGTGTTGCCTTAGCACATTCACGTATTTTCGAGTAATCTGTAAAAACTCCGATGGCAGCCATTTTAGGGATAAAACGCCTGATTCCTTCAGGAAACGCCCTCGACCTCCAGGATACGCCTCCGACCTTTCGTCACCAGCCGAGTAACCAACCACTGCTCCTCAGCAGAACCCCCTCCCCGCAGTGTCTAGCCCTAAGATGTAAACAGAGTCATCATGGAGAATTAGCATCATGTGTTGTGAACCGGAGCCACAGCAGACTTTTACAAAGACACATCAGTGTTTCTGTTACCGAAACACCCAGGATTAAAACCGGTGACAAGAACGCTTATTTCAGTGTCTGATTCTGCGCTGGGCCTTGATGATGCACAGAGCCTCCGGAGAAAGCTAATGCTAAGCTAAACCTCGAGTCATCACGTGAAAACGAGAGATATGCACACATAAAGTCAATAAAACCATCACACACATAAAGAACCGTTCAACAATGATCACACACGGAGCCTGGCTTGTTGATTTGGAAGTTTATTGCTCACATTTCATCTACAGTGAGTCGTGGCCGAGTGGTTTTCTCCCGGAGCTAAGGCACTATTAGCCGCGACAAGCTAACAACCTTCACCTTCACAACATTCATTGAAAACAGGCAGCATATTATGCACAAATAACGTCAATAAAGCAGGCAACTACTTGAAGCAGCCTTTACGATGATCACACAATGAGCCTGGCTTTACACATTTGTGGTTTATTACAGACTTTTCATCAACAATGAGCTGTAGTCGATTATAACAAGCTAACGGGTAACCTCGAAAAACCATTGTCCACCTGCACAGATAATGTCCGTCTTTGAATCGTATGGGCTCCTGCAGATCCTGGTGTCGTCCATGTGGGTATAGTTAGAGATCCATAGGGCATGGCAGATGCAAAGAGAAGCCTCCAAACAGCAGTTATTTTTCAGGCAAGAGCCTCTTCCAAGCGTCCGGTGTGGAAGGTTCGTCTCCAAATAATATCCTGTGTGGCCATTGTTCACAAAGTGATAAACAGTAGCTCCTTTCCAACAATAAAAAATAAAATGCACCGATCGTAGTTTCAATACAGTTGAGAAAATGAGCGCAGTGTTGTTGTGATGCCACAGACAGCGTGTGGAGGGGGCGTGTCGGAAAGGGTCAGAGGTTCTTAAAGAGACAGGGGCCTATTTCAAGTCATTTGCTAACGCCATTTTGAAAGAGCAATTTTATACAAGGCAGTTCTTCTAATTTACTGCATTTACAGACCAACAGAAGGTTTCGTCATCATTGTAGTGTGCTATAGACTGGTGCTATGTGGCTGAAAAAAGCATAATACCCCCTCTTTAAGAGTTGTATTGGTTTAACCTCTGAACTCCCGCCTGAACCGAGAGGATCTTTTTCCTCACGTCAGCAGATGTGTTTTCAGCATTTTTTTGTTGGGTTTTCAACTCATTTTTGTAACTTTTTCATCATTTTTTGTCACATTTTTGTCACATTTTTTCATCATTTTTTAATCACATTTTTGTCATTTTTTTGTCACATTTTTGTTATTTTTTATCACATTTTTGTCATTTTTTAATCACATTTTTGTCATTTTTTATCACATTTTTGTCGTTTTTTTGTCACATTTTTGTCATTTTTTTGTCACATTTTTGTCATTTTTTAATCACATTTTTGTCATTTTTTAATCACATTTTTGTCATTTTTTATCACATTTTTGTCATTTTTTTGTCACATTTTTGTCATTTTTTAATCACATTTTTGTCATTTTTTAATCACATTTTTGTCATTTTTTAATCACATTTTTGTCATTTTTTAATCACATTTTTGTCATTTTTTATCACATTTTTGTCATTTTTTATCACATTTTTGTCATTTTTTTATCACATTTTTGTCATTTTTTTATCACATTTTTGTCATTTTTTATCACATTTTTGTCATTTTTTATCACATTTTTGTCATTTTTTAATCACATTTTTGTCATTTTTTAATCACATTTTTGTCATTTTTTTGTCAGATTTTTGTCATTTTTTTTTATCACATTTTTGTCATTTTTTATCACATTTTTGTCATTTTTTTGTCACATTTTTGTCATTTTTTCATCATTTTTTTTCATCACATTTTTGCCATTTTTTCATCAATTTTTCATCACTTTTTGTCACATTTCCATCCTTGTTTTCGTCTCAGTTTTGTTGCTATTTTCTCCCCTTTTTTCCAGAAGCTTTTGGATTGGGGTAAAACCAAACCGGAGAAAACGTTCTCGGTTCAGGCGGGAGTTAAGGGGTTAAAGTCCCTGTTTTTCCCACGGTCTGACCCGGGAGGGAGTCACGATCCTAACTAACTGTTATAATGGGGGTCGCGGCTCTAAAAGGTTGAGAACCACTGTCCTACAGCACAGTTCTGTTTCATGTGTATCCTGCTGTGGCTGCAGTTCCCCCCCCCGTCCTCCAGGGGCCGCTGCAGTTTCAGAACTCACCTGTTACTTCTCTCTCTCTCTCCTCCTTCGCTCTCCCGGATGTTTGGGAAGAGGAGGGAACATGGCGAACGCGTACAAAAGTAAAATGTTGTATTTCTTCACTTTTTTATGCATTTTCTGCCTGATCTGTTTCTTTATGTGACGTTTATAAATATAAATAACGTAAAGGGCTGTGATGTTGCGCTGGTCTCTCTGCGCCGCGGTGTTGTTTACGTTTTAACATCATCACTGCGGATACAGATACTTTATTTACATCGTTAGTTTGTTATAGATGCTTTTTATTCGCATTATGATTAACATTAATAAGAAACTAGGCTATAAGGATGTGTTATTCCCAGAGGTAGAGGAGGCAACAACGTTTACTCAAGTTACTTAACCCCTTAACTCCCGCCTGAACCGAGCACATTTTCTCCAGTTTGGCTTTACCCCAATCCAAAAGCTTCTGGAGAAAAGGTGAGAAAAAGCAACAAAACTGAGACGAAAACAAGGATGGAAATGTGACAAAAAAGTGACGAAAAATTGATTCAAAATTGACAAAAAATGACAAAAAAAAATGACCAAAAATGACCAAAAAATTACAAAATATGTGACAAAAAAATGACAAAAATTGACAAAAAATGACCAAAAAATGACAAAAAATGTGACAAAAAATGTGACAAAAAAATGACAAAAAATGACAAAAAATGTGACAAAAAATTATAAAAAAATGTGACAAAAAAAATGACAAAAAATGACAAAAAATGTGACAAAAAATTATAAAAAAATGTGACAAAAAAAATGACAAAAAATGACCAAAAATGACCAAAAATGACCAAAAATGACAAAAAAAGACAAACAATGTGACAAAAAAAGACAAAAGACAAAAAAGTGACAAAAATGAGTTGAATACCAACAAAAAAATGATGGAAAAAAAAAGTGCTGACGTGAGGAAAAAGATCCTCTCGGCTCAGGCGGGAGTTAAGAGGTTAAGAATTATGTCGGCTACTATTTCTGTTTCTCACGGTGTGACCCCCGCTCGGGTCACGAACCCCTTTTACTGTTAAAATGGGGGTTGCGGCGCCAAAAGGTTGAGAACCACTGATCTAGAACTTTATTTATTTGATTTGATTTATTCTTACTTGTGTGTCTTGCACATACAGTAAGTGCCCCGCCCTCATGGGATTTACAAGACACGTTTCAAAACAGAATTCAGAGGCTGCTAAAATAAAATCACAGAAACTGTATCAATCATAACAGAACATCTACGTCACACAGGAGGAAAACACACGAACACCTGCTTCTGGAAAACTTTCTCATTTAAAATTCAAAGCTAAACCTCTTGCATGTTTATAAAAAAAACGGGTAAAACTACTGTAATATCCATAGGCTATAACACTGGTTCTCAACCTGTGGGTCGCGAGACAAATTTGGGGGGTCACCAGATCATGTAGATAAAATATACATACTTTTTTTTAGCTATATTATAATATTTTATTGTGGCATGTGTGAGCTTTTTTACCACAGTGCCATTATATGTTCATAATTTGATGAATTTTATTTTGGCCATTTGTTTTTTTCTGTGTTTTTTTAAGAATTAAGTCGGCTAATGTTCCGATTTCTCACATTGTGACCTGAGCGGGGGGTCATGAACCCCTTTAACTGTTATAATGGGGGTCGCGGCTCCAAAAGGTTTAGAACCACTGCAATAATTAATAAATGTGGAGTAAAAATGTGCAACGAACTGAAACTACGTGGATTTGATGTGTGAATATGAAGGAACGAGATGATCTTTTGCTCACGTAGGAACGCAGATACTTTACGGTCATGTTGTAAGTTACATGAGGTGCTTAGAGTAAAGTGTGTTTGTTTGCAGTGACGGACAGAGACATCCAGCAGCTGATCCTCCTGAGGGCCAGTAACGCCGCCATTTTCACCGGGAGGAAGAACTCCGCCATGAGAGGCTGGAGGTGAGAGCGCACGGGCAAAGCACGGCCTTACCGGGAAGCCAGGGTGAAGAGTGAGTGAGTGAGTGAGTGAGTGAGTGAGTGAGTGAGTGAGTGAGTGAGTGAGTGAGTGAGTGAGTGAGGGAGGGGTCAGAGGGGCCGATGGGGCAGACTGGCAGCCTCTCTTCTGTCAGTCTACCCCCAAAGACATTTACCCCATGTAAATGTCTTTGAGTGTCCAGAAAAGTGCTGTTTAACCAATGCATTATTATTTAGTTTAATTTAGTTTATTTGAGCAACAGATGCATACAGGTGTAGTATACATATGACATACAGAAGAATACAGAGAGGTATTAGTGCTGCTCAAAGGGAGGAGGAAGAAGTTAGTTATAACTGATAAGGCCCCTCCCCCTCCTTTCAGACTTACACAACTTAAACTACTGCTCACGGCACAGTCATTTTTAATGTATATTCAGTAGGGCTGTGCAATTAATCGAAATTCGATTACGATTTCGATTACAACAGTAAACGATTACAAAATTAGCATAATCGCAAAAAATCGATTATAATTTTTTTTTTTTTTTATTTAATTTTTTTTTTAATTTTTTTTCTTCTAATTTTTAATTTTTGGATTTTTGTCACTTTTCTGCTGGATTTTTGTCATTTTTTTTTATGGATTTTTGTCACTTTTTTGATGGATTTTTGTCTTTTTTTTGCTGGATTTTTGTCTTTTTCTGCTGGATTTTTGTCACTTTTTTGATGGATTTTTGTCTTTTTTTTGATGGATTTTTGTCTTTTTCTGCTGGATTTTTGTCACTTTTTTGCTGGATTTTTGTCACTTTTTTGATGGATTTTTGTCTTTTTTTTGCTGGATTTTTGTCTTTTTTTGATGGATTTTTGTCTTTTTTTTGATGGATTTTTGTCTTTTTTTTAATGGATTTTTGTCTTTTTTTTGCTGGATTTTTGTCTTTTTTTGCTGGATTTTTGTCATTTTTTTAATGAATTTTTGTCACTTTTTTGATGGATTTTTGTCTTTTTTTTAATGGATTTTTTAAAGGCAACAAATAATCGTTTGAATAATCGTGATTTCAATTATGACAAAAATAATCGTGATTATTATTTTTTCAATAATCGAGCAGCCCTAATATTCAGGCTTTAACCATGAGATCTATGCGGCAATTCCAGACTGAGGAATCGCCTTAGTAGCGAATTAAATCAACAAACGGCTCCTCTTTGCAAATCCCAAACAGTAAAGTCATTAGTTCAGGACGTTCTCGTGTTGCTCTTGCATAAGGCTGAAGCTGCACATTCTGGACATCACATAATAAATCCAGATTCATAACAAACTTCTCATTATCGGATCAAAATAACAAAGATGATTCATAGTTCAGGAACAGATGATTCATTACAGGAGTTTTGCAGACTTTTCCAGTATTTGCTTCTGTACATTATTTTAAATTGTACTACAGTTGAACACATTTTTAAATCCTCTTCTAAGGAAAAGATTCTATTCTTCTATTTATTACTATGAAAACAAGTTTCCTTTTTCCTAATGTATAAATGAGTATCTGTAATGTTCGATCCTGTTGTTGCTTCGTCCACAGAGCCATAAAGAGAGAGATGGGGCTCCAGGGGCTGATGTCGGCACGGCAGCTCAAGAAGAAATGGGACAACCTGAATCAGAAGTATCGGGTGAGCGCTTTGATCGGCATGAAAAACTCTGAGCTGCAGCATTAACCCCGCCCCGTTCCCCTCGAGTCACCATGGAGACGGCCGTCAATCACAGCTGAGCTCGAGGATGATCAAACTAAAGGCTTATTCAGAAGTTTGACTTTTGAGAGCAGACAAAGAATATTTGAAACAGAAATAACATCTTTAATGGGCCTTATTGTCGGCTGTATAATGAATCTAAATATTAATGAGCAGAACTCTGAGTATTTTTCTTCACATGAAAGATCAGGAGAACGTTTTAAGTTGATTTCCAATAAAATTGTCCAAACTGAGTAAAAAAAAAATGTCCTAAGAGACTGCAAGCAAAAACACAATTGGAATTTACTTTGTTTTTTGACCACAACGGTGGTAAAAAAAAAAAAAAATGGTAGGGCTGCTCGATCCAATCCATCAAAAAAGTGACAAAAATCCAGCAAAAAAAGACAAAAATCCATCAAAAAAAAGACAAAAATCCATCAAAAAAGTGACAAAAATCCATCAAAAAAGTGACAAAAATCCATCAAAAAAGTGACAAAAATCCATCAAAAAAGTGACAAAAATCCATCAAAAAAGTGACAAAAATCCATCAAAAAAGTGACAAAAATCCAGCAGAAAAAGACAAAAATCCATCAAAAAAAGACAAAAATTCAGCAGAAAAAAGACAAAAATCCAGCAAAAAAAATGACAAAAATCCATCAAAAAAAGACAAAAATCCATCAAAAAAAGACAAAAATCCAGCAAAAAAAAGACAAAAATCCATCAAAAAAGTGACAAAAATCCATCAAAAAAGTGACAAAAATCCATCAAAAAAGTGACAAAAATCCATCAAAAAAGTGACAAAAATCCATCAAAAAAGTGACAAAAATCCAGCAGAAAAAGACAAAAATCCAGCAAAAAAAGACAAAAATCCAGCAGAAAAAAGACAAAAATCCAGCAAAAAAAGACAAAAATCCAGCAGAAAAAAGACAAAAATCCAGCAGAAAAAGACAAAAATCCATCAAAAAAAGACAAAAATCCAGCAAAAAAAATGACAAAAATCCATCAAAAAAAGACAAAAATCCATCAGAAAAATGACAAAAATCCAGCAAAAAAAATGACAAAAATCCAGCAAAAAAGTGACAAAAATCCATCAAAAAAAGACAAAAATCCATCAAAAAAAAGACAAAAATCCAGCAAAAAAGTGACTAAAATCCAAAAATAAAAAATTTGAAAAAAAAAAAAAGATTTGAAAAATAAAATTATAATAGATTTTTTGCGATTATGCTAATTTTGTAATCGTTTACTGTTGTAATCGAAATCGTAATATAATTTCGATTAATTGCACAGCCCTAGTAAATGGTAAATGGTCTCAACTTATAAAGCTTATAAAACAAATAAAGCGCTTTTCCACCTACATTAGGCACTCAAAGCGCTTTACAGCAAGGATCCACTCACCCATTCATACTCTCATTCATACACCAATGTACGCAGACAAAACACTTCCCTATACAACATTCCCTGGCTTTGGATCAGACTCAAACTGTTTTTGAACATCTATAAAAGTATTAATGCCTGTGAAGCAGCCTCTATATAGCCTGTCGTTTTTTTATTTTATAAATATAAACTAAGATTAATTTTCACTGTCAGATTTCAACATGAGGGGGATGAGAAACCCACTGTTTCCTATACATGCGTTTACAATGACATCACACATAGTTCTGGCGGCCATTTTGTATACATACCGAAGTAGCATTATGCAGCCCTACAACATGTAACCATATCTCTCCTCAGGATGAAAATGAACGACAGCTGATCGACAGTGTTATTTTAATGGGCTCATAATCAGTGCTTAAGACGGTCACAGTTAAACACGGCCTCAGAGACGCACGTTTATCGTTTATGTGAAATAACCAGGAAATGTGGCTCAGATTTAGCAGCTCTGTCCAGATCTGCTTCACTCTCAGACTAAGTTAACACATCTTTCCTTTTCACAGTTTGTCATGTCAACAGAGACTGAGTCAGTGTTTAAGCTGCTCAAGACGTTAGCATGCTACCGGTTAGCAACTGTCAATGGCTTCAACACGATAAACACATGTGTGTCTCACATCTATGACACTGAGGAAACACTGCAGTAACAGCTCTGACCTCTGACCTCTGTCACATGTTTATCCAAGGCCAGATGTTTGTGGTTCAGGGCTTTCTCTTGGAGGTCGGAGCTGAGCTGTTGAAGCTAAATGCTAACCGGTAGCATGCTAACATCTTAAGCACTGACTCACTGGGTTCTTCACATAAACGTGCGTCTCTGGGGCCGTGTTTTAACTGTTTTTTTAACTGTTTTTTTAACTGTCTTGAGCAATGATTATGAGTCAAGGCCGTGGGAACCCAGGGGGCTGAGGTGCTGCTGCGCCCCCTGCTGGATTGTTCGTGAATAGGTAGCGTTCACGTGACATCACAACATCCTAAAGAGCCATAGTTTAACATTGAGGTGGATCAACTGACGGTAACTATGGTAACGGTGGTAACTGACAAAATGCACATTTTTATGTCTTTGTTTTTTGGCTCATATCTCAGTCATTACTGGAGGAATCCACATGAAACAAAAACTGTCACAAAGTTCATCGTCTCCTCTGTCGGCTCATGTGAGCTAATGTACAATTATTATCTCTGAAAAATGTCAAAAAGTGGTGACAATATGCGAAAACATGACCATGATGTTGTCCAATAGAAAGGACTTTCAGACATAAAAATAATCTCACAGGTTTGTGAATCCGATCACGATCAGACACTGATGAGGAAAAACATTTGTCAATTTTCGTTTTGGAGATTTCTTCCAAAAACTGCATTTCTCCCATAGAGTTGTATTGGCCCCGCCCTCCATCTGACATTATGACATCATCACATTCGAAATCGTGAACGTACCTATTACAGGCCATATTAATAAATAAGAAATATGCACAGAAAAAGTGTCAGTTTTGTCCCTCAGCGCCCCCTAAACCAAAATACCTTCACACGGCTCTGTTACGAGTACATAAAAATGTCACTGTCGGTTGAATTTCATTTATATCCTGAGGAGAGATATTGTTAGGGCTGCTCGATTATTAAAAAAATAATAATCACGATTATTTTTGTCATAATTGAAATCACGATTATTCAAACGATTATTTGTTGCCTTTAAAAAATCAATAAAAAAAAAGACAAAAATCCAGCAAAAAAAGACAAAAATCCAGCAAAAAAAAGACAAAAATCCATTAAAAAAAAAGACAAAAATCCATTAAAAAAAAAGACAAAAATCCAGCAAAAAAATTACAAAAATCCAGCAAAAAAATTACAAAAATCCAGCAAAAAAAGACAAAAATCCAGCAAAAAAAGACAAAAATCCAGCAAAAAAAGACAAAAATCCAGCCAAAAAAAGACAAAAATCCAGCAAAAAAAGACAAAAATCCAGCAAAAAAAAGACAAAAATCCATTTAAAAAAAGACAAAAATCCAGCAAAAAAAGACAAAAATCCAGCAAAAAAAGACAAAAATCCAGCAAAAAAATTACAAAAATCCAGCAAAAAAAAGACAAAAATCCAGCAAAAAAATTACAAAAATCCAGCAAAAAAAAGACAAAAATCCAGCAAAAAAAAGACAAAAATCCAGCAAAAAAATTACAAAAATCCAGCAAAAAAATGACAAAAATCCAGCAAAAAAAGACAAAAATCCAGCAAAAAAAGACAAACATCCAGCAAAAAAATTACAAAAATCCAGCAAAAAAAGACAAAAATCCAGCAAAAAAAGACAAAAATCCAGCAAAAAAATTACAAAAATCCAGCAAAAAAAGACAAAAATCCAGCAAAAAAAAGACAAAAATCCAGCAAAAAAAAGACAAAAATCCAGCAAAAAAAGACAAAAATCCAGCAAAAAAAGACAAAATTCCAGCAAAAAAAAGACAAAAATCCATTTAAAAAAAGACAAAAATCCAGCAAAAAAAGACAAAAATCCAGCAAAAAAATTACAAAAATCCAGCAAAAAAAAGACAAAAATCCAGCAAAAAAAGACAAAAATTCAGCAAAAAAAGACAAAATTCCAGCAAAAAAAAGACAAAAATCAATTTAAAAAAAGACAAAAATCCAGCAAAAAAAGACAAAAATCCAGCAAAAAAAGACAAAAATCCAGCAAAAAAAATGACAAAAATCCAGCAAAAAAAAGACAAAAATCCAGCAAAAAAAAGACAAAAATCCAGCAAAAAAATTACAAAAATCCAGCAAAAAAATGACAAAAATCCAGCAAAAAAAGACAAAAATCCAGCAAAAAAAGACAAAAATCCAGCAAAAAAAGACAAAAATCCAGCAAAAAAAGACAAAAATCCAGCAAAAAAATTACAAAAATCCAGCAAAAAAAGACAAAAATCCAGCAAAAAAAAGACAAAAATCCATTAAAAAAAAGACAAAAATCCAGCAAAAAAAGACAAAAATCCAGCAAAAAAAGACAAAATTCCAGCAAAAAAAAGACAAAAATCCATTTAAAAAAAGACAAAAATCCAGCAAAAAAAGACAAAAATCCAGCAAAAAAATTACAAAAATCCAGCAAAAAAAAGACAAAAATCCAGCAAAAAAAAAGACAAAAATCCAGCAAAAAAAGACAAACATCCAGCAAAAAAATTACAAAAATCCAGCAAAAAAAAGACAAAAATCCAGCCAAAAAATTACAAAAATCCAGCAAAAAAATGACAAAAATCCAGCAAAAAAAAGACAAAAATCCAGCAAAAAATTACAAAAATCCAGCAAAAAAAAGACAAAAATCCAGCAAAAAAAGACAAAAATCCAGCAAAAAAAGACAAACATCCAGCAAAAAAAGACAAAAATCCAGCAAAAAAATTACAAAAATCCAGCAAAAAAAGACAAAAATCCAGCAAAAAAAAGACAAAAATCCATTAAAAAAAAGACAAAAATCCAGCAAAAAAAGACAAAAATCCAGCAAAAAAAGACAAAATTCCAGCAAAAAAAAGACAAAAATCCATTTAAAAAAAGACAAAAATCCAGCAAAAAAAGACAAAAATCCAGCAAAAAAATTACAAAAATCCAGCAAAAAAAAGACAAAAATCCAGCAAAAAAAAGACAAAAATCCAGCAAAAAAAGACAAAAATCCAGCAAAAAAAGACAAAAATCCAGCAAAAAAAGACAAAAATCCAGCAAAAAAAAGACAAAAATCCAGCAAAAAAATTACAAAAATCCAGCAAAAAAATGACAAAAATCCAGCAAAAAAAGACAAAAATCCAGCAAAAAAAGACAAACATCCAGCAAAAAAAGACAAAAATCCAGCAAAAAAATTACAAAAATCCAGCAAAAAAAGACAAAAATCCAGCAAAAAAACACAAAAATCCATTAAAAAAAAGACAAAAATCCAGCAAAAAAAGACAAAATTCCAGCAAAAAAAAGACAAAAATCCATTTAAAAAAAGACAAAAATCCAGCAAAAAAAGACAAAAATCCAGCAAAAAAATTACAAAAATCCAGCAAAAAAAAGACAAAAATCCAGCAAAAAAAGGCAAACATCCAGCAAAAAAATTACAAAAATCCAGCAAAAAAAAGACAAAAATCCAGCCAAAAAATTACAAAAATCCAGCAAAAAAATGACAAAAATCCAGCAAAAAAAAGACAAAAATCCAGCAAAAAAATTACAAAAATCCAGCAAAAAAATGACAAAAATCCAGCAAAAAAAGACAAAAATCCAGCAAAAAAAGACAAACATCCAGCAAAAAAAGA
Source organism: Gobius niger (assembly GCF_951799975.1). Lineage (NCBI taxonomy): Eukaryota > Metazoa > Chordata > Actinopteri > Gobiiformes > Gobiidae > Gobius > Gobius niger. The sequence goes on from NC_136858.1 coordinate 39,040,358, forward strand.
CAAAAATCCAGCAAAAAAATTACAAAAATCCAGCAAAAAAAGACAAAAATCCAGCAAAAAAAAGACAAAAATCCATTAAAAAAAAGACAAAAATCCAGCAAAAAAAGACAAAAATCCAGCAAAAAAAGACAAAATTCCAGCAAAAAAAAGACAAAAATCCATTTAAAAAAAGACAAAAATCCAGCAAAAAAAGACAAAAATCCAGCAAAAAAAGACAAAAATCCAGCAAAAAAAGACAAAAATCCAGCAAAAAAAGACAAAAATCCAGCAAAAAAATTACAAAAATCCAGCAAAAAAAAGACAAAAATCCAGCAAAAAAAAGACAAAAATCCAGCAAAAAAAGACAAACATCCAGCAAAAAAATTACAAAAATCCAGCAAAAAAAAGACAAAAATCCAGCCAAAAAATTACAAAAATCCAGCAAAAAAATGACAAAAATCCAGCAAAAAAAGACAAAAATCCAGCAAAAAAAGACAAACATCCAGCAAAAAAATTACAAAAATCCAGCAAAAAAAAGACAAAAATCCAGCAAAAAAAAGACAAAAATCCAGCAAAAAAATTACAAAAATCCAGCAAAAAAAGACAAAAATCCAGCAAAAAAAAGACAAAAATCCATTAAAAAAAGACAAAAATCCAGCAAAAAAAGACAAAAATCCAGCAAAAAAAAGACAAAAATCCATTAAAAAAAAGACAAAAATCCAGCAAAAAATGACAAAAATCCATAAAAAAAAGTGACAAAAATCCCAAAATTAAAAATTAGGAAAAAAAAATTTAAGAAAAAAAAAAAAAATTAAAAAAAAAAAAAAAAAAAAAAAATTGAAAGATTTTTTGCGATTATGCTAATTTTGTAATCGTTTACTGTTTTAATCGAAATCGTAATCGAATTTCGATTAATTGCACAGCCCTAGATATTGTTGCTGCATAAATCTACTTTGGTATTCAAAATGGCCGCCATAACAACAAAAGTCACCTGACTGAAAGGCCTGTATAATGCTCTGTGTTCTTTGTGTCACAGGGAATCAAAAACCCTCCTGAGGGCGAGACGCCAAAGAACCCGAAGTCCTGGCCGTGGTATTTCCTGATGGACGACGCGGCGAGCGGCAGATTGGACAACGCCGCCAAAGTCATCCACCCTTTACCCATCGACGACGAAAAGCTGGAGCCCGACCTGCCGATCCGCGCTTCGTCCGACTCCGAGGAAATACCCCCGGCCGTGAACGTGATGGAAATGGCTCCCATCGAACACGAGGAGGACGTGGAAATGATCGATAGAAGCGGCAACTACGAAGAAACCGGCGAACCCGACGAGCCCCCGCAGCAGGCGCCGAAAATCACCGTGAAGATGCTGGAGAGCGCGCCGTCCGTGCCGAAAGCGGTCCCGCCAAGTAATCCCCAGCGTCCCGTGCTTTACGCCACGCTGCTGCCGGATTCAACGGCGTCGGTGGCGAGTAAAGGCGGCGACGCGCCCGGCCCGGGGATCGTGGTGCAGGCCAAGACCCTCCCTCATCCCAACGCCACACAGAACCCCCAGCCCGCCACGCTGCTGTACGCCACTCTGCTCCCAGACTCCACGGGCACGAGCGCCGCCAGAAGCCGCCTGGCGTCGAGTCAGAACGTGGCGCTGGAGCTGGCGGAGGTGCACAAGCAGCTGTCGGCGCTGAGGAAGGAGAAGCGGGCGCTGGAGAAGGAGCAGGCGGCGTTCGATAAGGAGCTGATTCACCTGGAGAGCGAGAGGGAGCAGCTGAACGGAGACAGGCGGGCTCTGGACCTGGAGAGGATCGGAGTGGAGCGCGACGGGGCCGTGCTGGACAAGGACCGGGCGGATCTGGAGCGCGAGAAGGCCGGCGTGGAGCGGGAGCGGCTGCTTTTGGAGCGCGACAGGGCGTACCTGGAACGAGACCGGGCCATTTTCGAAAGGGATAAGGTGTTTCTGGACAAAGCGAAAGAGGACTTCGAGAGGCAGAAGGAGCAGCTGATGACTCCTGCGATCGCCGGCGTTACAGAGGCGGAGGAGGAGGAGGATACGGGGGCGGGGACGGGGGAGGATACGGGGGCGGGGGCGGGGACGGAGCGGATGGATGTTTCGGAAAGATGCGACGATTTGGCGAATAAAGTCATTCAGATACTGACGACGGACGCGGACCAAGAAGAGTCCAGGCAGAGGTTTGCCACTTTGGTTCAAAAACTGGCAAATAAACTGTAAAGATTTTGGGTTAAACCGTGGGTGAAGAGCGGAGGAACGTTCATCGAATTGTCGGAGCGATGCAGCTCTCGGACTCGGGACAGTGTTGAGCGTTTTTTAAAGGGATGTTTCAGGATGTTTGACACAGGGCCTCATTTCCTCGTTATCCAGAGTGTTGCTGATTTCTGGAGATATTTTTGAAGAGTTTCGTGGCGCTAGGCTAGTGCGAGGCTAGTGCATGATAGGGCTGCTCGATTATTGAAAAAATAATAATCACGATTATTTTTGTCATAATTGAAATCACGATTATTCAAACGATTATTTGTTGCCTTTAAAAAATCCATCAAAAAAGTGACAAAAATCCATCAAAAAAAAGACAAAAATCCATCAAAAAAGTGACAAAAATCCAGCAGAAAACGACAAAAATCCTAAAATTAAAAATTAGGAAAAAAAAATCCAAAAAAAAAATAATCGTTTACTGTTGTAATCGAAATCGTAATCGAATTTCGATTAATTGCACAGCCCTAGTGCATGTCTATGGTATCAGCTAGCCTGCATTAAAAACAGTGTGACCCGCTCCACAGAGCACCTGAGTCACTGATAACACCAGACTAACCATATACATGTCTAATGTTTGGAATATAACTGACCTGCATCACATGAACGATCACATTTTGAGGTAGGGCTGTGCAATTAATCGAAATTCGATTACGATTTCGATTACAACAGTAAACGATTACAAAATTAGCATAATCGCAAAAAAATCGATACTAATGTTTTTTTTTTTTTTTTTTTTTTAAATTCAAATTTTTTATTTTTGGATTTTTGTCACTTTTTTGATGGATTTTTGTCCTTTTATTTGATGGATTTTTGTCATTTTTTTGATGGATTTTTGTCACTTTTTTGATGGATTTTTGTCATTTTTTTGATGGATTTTTGTCATTTTTTTGCTGGATTTTTGTCTTTTTTTCTGCTGGATTTTTGTCATTTTTTTTAATGGATTTTTGTCTTTTTTTTGATGGAATTTTGTCATTTTTTTAATGGATTTTTTAAAGGCAACAAATAATCGTTTGAATAATCGTGATTTCAATTATGACAAAAATAATCGTGATTATTATTTTTTCAATAATTGAGCAGCCCTATTTTGAGGGACTATTTTCTAGCAGATCACTCCGCCGCCGCGTAGCTTATACAACCACGGAGCTGATGCTGCTCAAATATAAGGTCTTTTAAATGAAAAATGGTTAAAACTATTCTATGGTTAGTCTGGTGTTATCCGTGATTTGCCTCAGGTGCTCTGTGGAGCGGGTCACACTGTTTTTAATGCAGGCTAGCTGATACCATAGACATGCACTAGCCTAGCACTAGCCTAGCGCCACGAAACTCTTCATATATAAGAACTGCATGAATTACGAACTCCTGAAACATCCTTTGCCAAAATGTCAATAAAGTTTTTTTGACTTAATAACTGGAGACCAGGGCTGAGCACCGTTACATTTTTTTCGATACCAGTACTTAAACGATACTTGGTTTTTGATACCGAATCCGGATGATACTTTTTTCGATACACATACTAAATTGTTTGTCATTAAAAACCGTAAATCAGGGGTGGCCAACACGCGGCTCTCGAGGCCAATCAGAGTGCGGCTCTTTGCATGATTGGAGATGTTTAATACAATGCGGCTCTTTGCAAAATAATTGGTAAATATTTCCCATAAACTGTAACAGTCTTTGACCAAAAGTCCAACGATCGTCCTACAGACCCTGTTTCCATCTCTACATGAATGAGAGTCTGTATCTCCTCCTTTTCGAGGCGGTGTAAAGGAGCCCGTGCAGATTCACTCACAGCAGGATGTAGTTAAACAACAGGCAGATCGTGGCACTAGGATCAGCTTCTGCTCTTCAGGTTTCTGATCAGCTATTCTTTATTTGATGTAATTCAGCCTCATATTCACAGAAAAAGATCAAAATTAGGAAATGGAAAAAGAGCTCTTTTGAAGCATATGATGTGAAGCGCGACATCGTAACGCGGAAATACGCAAAGTCATGACTTTTCTTCCACATGTGACAGAAACTGTAACAAATGCGACATAAAACAGACTCTCACTCGTCCAGAGGCTCCTGGTTAAAGTTTATAAACTTTGTGCAGCCGAGAGTGCGTTCTCTGCACAGTCCAGTCAGGACGAAGCTGCACTGAGCCACAGGCCAGGGGCGGATCAGAGAAGGGGGCTCAGGGCCCCACATACAAACACACCCCAGCATTAAATAAAAAAATAAAGAAATCTAATTCTGTCTCAGTCAGAGCAGAAAGCACTAAATGTCAGTTCATATACATGTATTTCAATCTTGTTGAGGAGTAAAACCATTCAATCTAACACAATTATTTATAAAAAAGAAAAAGGCATAAAGTTATAGTTCATTGTGATTAAATAAAACGGTCACATTCTATTTAATCACAATAAAGCACCGCCCCGGGGTCTCGCTTATGGTCGGTGCCTTTGTGGCTCTTCACAGGATCAAGGTTGAACATTTCGGCTCTTGGTCTCTGACTGGTCGCCCCCCCTGCCGTAAATGGTAAATGGTCTCAACTTATAAAGCGCTTTTCCACCTACATTAGGCACTCGAAGCGCTTTACAGCCAGGATCCACTCACCCATTCATGCTCTCATTCATACACCAGTGTACGCAGACACTGCCAAACAGATGAATAATGTTCATTCCTTTTACATTTGCATCATTTGTTTGATCAAATGCATCAAGTTTTTCGTATTTCTTTCCTAATTTTTTTTTTTTTTTTAATTTTCCGCCCCTAAATTCCCCAATTTTTTCATTTTTTTTCTCAATTTTTCTCAAAATTATTTCTCTCTTTTTTTTTTTTAATTCCCCACATTTTTCCCAAATGTATCAAATTTTTCCACTTTTTTTTCATTTTAAATCTGGATGACCAACAGCATCAAAAGTTGAATATAAAGATTTGATATTTCTTTCCGGTACCTGCTTTTGATGCTTTTATTTGTTCGATACCGGTCGTACCCAGGGCTGGACTGGCCATCAGGAGATTCGGGAGTTTTCCCGGTGGGCCGTCGTACTTTTGGGCCGGTTGTGCCAATCAGACTGAGATAAGGCCCGTTATACCTTAACACCGGCCCACAATTAGCGGGAAAAGCCATTGGAGTATCTATCTTTACATATGCAATTACACAACCCATACAATAGAGGGATGTGACGCCTTTTATACCCCTCTGGTGGCGCTTTATTGAGTCATGGTTCCCAGATAATCTCGTATAATGAGCAATGGGCCTCTGGGACATAACACTCATGCCCCTCACAATCCGAATATCAGAGGAAATTGTTTATTGTGACTCCTTCCAGAACCCACAGAACCTCAGACCTCTATTTTTTGTACATTTTAGACAAATGTTTGCAAAGAAGTGCATGCTGGGAGTTGTCAGGTGACTCCGTCTTGCCCCTCATCGTCAGTGCAGTTTGTAAATCTTCTAGTTTCCATTTAAAGGATTTACAATGTTTGGCCTTTTTGTGATTTCTGTTCTCACTCCTCACCTCCTGAACTCTGAGGTGAGTTTTACCGTTTCATCTTCATCTACAGTGGGATCAATTGGTTGGTTTTGAGAAGTTTATTTGTGTCACAGTCGCGAGAGGAACTTCATTAACGGAACGCACATTTTAAAATTATTTAGAAGTTTTACAAAAGTTCCTTCAAGTTATAAATGAAAGGATTAAAGTGTTGAATGCTATGAGGTGTTAGCTTGAATTCAGCAGAAACAACATGAACTATTGTCCTCGATTCGTAGCTTAGACTGTTTTAGTTCAAGCCAATGTTATTGTTTTGCTCATCACCTCCACAATTGCGTTGAATATGACAGTTTTTTTTTTTTTAGAGGGCCGGTCTTGACCCAAAAGTCCCGGGCCGATTTTTTCTGCCAGTCCAGCCCTGGTCGTACCTAAACCTTCTTTTTTGACGGTGCCCGGCCTTAAGACAAAAAGAGAGAAAAAAAAGGTTTAACTGCTTATTTTATGATATAAAGTCAATTTCTTTTCTAGTTAATGGCTTTGTTTGCTCTGTTGTTCCTGAAAAACTCATTAATGCTTGATTATTGTGCAGAACCTCTCGTTTACTCAGTGTTTTTTAGATAAATCTCTGCCTTATGTATTATTATGTCACTCCTTGTTTTCAAACAGATGTAAATACAAATATAACTTTTCTATTTAAACACATTTAGTTTCTGTGTCTTATTTGTTCATGTGTTTTAGTTCAAATGTAGATTTAAGCAGCGACGCCATGTTTGGAGTTTATATATATTTGATTGTATTGAATTTACATGATTAACCTCTTACTCCCTCCTGAACCGAGCACATTTCTCCTGTTTGGCTTTACTCAAATCTAAAAGCTCTTTGAACATGTGTTAATTTTGACAACATATTTTATTTTAGTTTTAGTTTTAGTCTTTTGACTAAAATGTAGGGCTGTGCAATTAATCGAAATTCGATTACGATTTCGATTACAACAGTAAACGATTACAAAATTAGCATAATCGCAAAAAATCGATTATAATTTGTATTTATTTATTTTTTTCAACCAAAAAATTTCAATTATTTTTTTCTAATTGTTTTTTTTTTTTTTTTTTTTTTCTAATTTTAAATTTTGGGATTTTTGTCACTCTTTTGATTGATTTTTGTCTTTTTTTTGATGGATTTTTGTCTTTTTTTTGATGGATTTTTGTCTTTTTTTTGATGGATTTTTGTCTTTTTTTAATGGATTTTTGTCATTTTTTTGATGGATTTTTGTCACTTTTTTGCTGGATTTTTGTCACTTTTTTTGATGGATTTTTGTCACTTTTTTGCTGGATTTTTGTCACTTTTTTGCTGGATTTTTGTCTTTTTTTTTGCTGGATTTTTGTCTTTTTTTAATGGATTTTTGTCTTTTTTTTGATGGATTTTTGTCTTTTTTTTTGATGGATTTTTGTCTTTTTTTAATGGATTTTTGTCATTTTTTTGATGGATTTTTGTCACTTTTTTGCTGGATTTTTGTCACTTTTTTGCTGGATTTTTGTCACTTTTTTTGATGGATTTTTGTCTTTTTTTTGATGGATTTTTTTAAAGGCAACAAATAATCGTTTGAATAATCGTGATTTCAATTATGACAAAAATAATCGTGATTATTATTTTTTCAATAATCGAGCAGCCCTACTAAAATGTAATTTAATTTTAGTTAATTTTAGTTTTCAATTTTAGTCTAGTTTTAGTCGACTAAATTTCAGACTAATGTAGTGGACTTTGCATTGATAATATTGATTCTAATCATGTTTAATGTTGTTCCTCTGCTTCATGTTTCTGCTCCACATGAACAAAGCTCAGAGCTGATCCTTTAAACATGATCTGAGGCTCTTTCAGACGCTCAATACAAGTTTGGATGATTTTAGTCTCTCCTTTTCATTTTTATTTAGTCTGATTTTAGTCGACTCAAATATCTGGACATTTTAGTCACAGTTTTAGTCTCATGAGAAACTTTTCATTTAGTTTTAGTCCAATTTTAGTCACAAAAATATCACTTTGACTAAAATTAAGATTATTTTAGTCGACGACATTAACACTGACTCACACAATCTAGATTAGTGTCAAATGAAGGCAAACAAAAAAGGTTTATTTAAAGTATTGCACGAGTACAGATGTCTCTTAAAATGAGTATGTGGAGTAAATATACATGTAAGTAACTGGAGCTAAAATACAATAAAAGATAAAACAGTCCTTGAAAAGTATTGCTTCTGAAATCACTTCATTAGAATTCGGGCTGGCTGCTGTTACAGAGGTTTTGATACTGATGCCTGATATATTTGTCATGTAGAACCAGAAAATAGATGAATGTTCATGTCTTCCTTTTTCTTCCATTGAATTTCTTTTGCAGTTTTATCATTTATTTGGGCGCCCCCTTCAGGACTGGGTGAGGAGCTCAGTTGCCCGGGAGGAGCGCGGTGTAGAGTCGCTGCTCCTTCACGTCGAAAGGAGCGGCTGTTCCAGATGCCTGGAGGGACTACGTCTCCGAGCTGAGCCTGGTGTCGTCCCGGGGCCCCCAGAACAGCTGGAGGAGGTCGGGTCCCCCCAGAACAGCTGGAGGAGGTCGGGGTCCCCCCAGAACAGCTGGAGGAGGTCGGGGTCCCCCCAGAACAGCTGGAGGAGGTGTGAGTCTGGGCTGCCCCCGCGACCCGGATAAAGAGCAAGAAAACGGAAGATAACGGATGGATGGATCATTCATTGGAGGTGAAACAACAAACAAACTTCCTGTAACTATAAAAGGGCAGAAAAAACACTTTCCAAGATTTTATTTTTCCACCCATTTTCAAGCTTTTTTTTTTTTAAATCATTTTTTTTAAATGTTCCATATTTTCCCCTTTTTTCAAATTTTTCCCTTTAAAACATTTTTCCCCCATATTTTTCCCCTAAGTTTCACACTTTTTTTTTTCATATTTTTTTCTCCCCAAATTTACCCAATTTATTCCACTTTTTCCAAGTATTTTCCCTATTTTTTAAATAATAATAATAATAATAATAATAATAATAATAATAATAATAATAATAATAATAATAATAATAATAATAATAATAATGCATTGGTTTTATATAGCACTTTTCTGGACACTCAAAGACGCTTTACATTACACTCTTTGTTCACTCCATACTCGGTGGTGGTAAGCTACTATTGTAGCCACAGCTGCCCTGGGGTAGACTGACGGAAGCGAGGCAACCAGTCTGCGCCATCGGCCCCTCCGACCACCACCAACCACTCACTCACTACATTCGCCCCAGGCTTCCTGGTGTTACCAAACGGTCTCCCATCCAAGCACCGACCAGGCCCTTCAGCCGAGCCTCCGAGGTCTGACGGGATTGGGCAGAGCAAAGGGGGTGTGACCATTCCCCATTTTAAACATTTAAAATATTTTTTTTCCATATTTTTACCCAAATTTTCCCATTTTTTATTTTTTTCTCCAAATTCACCCCATTTTTTCCACTTTTTCACAATTTCTCCACATATTTTCCTTTTTTTCCCCCACATCTATCACTTTTTAAAAATATTTTTTCCCCATATTTTTCCCCAAATTTTCCCAATTTATTCCACTTTTTCCACATATTTTCCCTATTTTTTCCCATTTTAAACATTTAAAAAACATTTTTTCCATATTTTTACCCACATTTTCCCATTTTTTATTTTTTTCTCCAAATTCACTCCATTTTTTCCACATATTTTCCCTTTTTCCCCACATCTATCACTTTAAAAAAAAAAAAAAAGTCGTTATATTTTTACCTACATTTTCCCATTTCTTTTTTTTTTTTTTTTTTTTTTTAAATTTTGTCCACATTTTCCACCTTTTTCACAAATATTTTTCAACTTGTGTTTCACTTTTTTTTCTTTTAATATTTGCCGACCAACAGGATCAAAAGTTGAATATGAAGATTTGAAGTTTCTTTTCGGGGCCTGTGTTCGATACTTTAACCTCTTCGATACCAGTAGTAACTAAACTTTATTAGACTGGTGTCGTTTAACGTCGCGGCCCTATTTCAGAATTATGTTTCACTTCCCAAATTCAAGAAACGTTCTATAACAAGGCTTGGTTATTATTTTGTGAATATGAGAGTAATTTATCCCTTACTGCACATGTATAAATATTCTCTTATTACTATTTCCATTCTGAGACCATGTTACTCAGTTTTGTTCTTTACTGTAACACAGGGCTTCTCAACCTGGGGGTCGGGACGCACTAGGGGGTCGCCAGAGCAAATAGATAAAATATGTATTTTAATATTATTATTATGGTGTCGTAGCAAACATGCTGTTTTACCAGGGTGCCGTTATTTGTTCTAAATTTAATTCATTTTTGTTTTAGCCATTGTTTTTTCTTTGTTTTTTAAGAGTTGTAAAGGTTTAACCTCTGAACTCCCGCCTGAACCGAGAGGATCTTTTTCCTCACGTCATCAGATTTTTTTCCATCATTTTTTCGTTGGGGATTCAACTCATTTTTGTAACTTTTTCATCATTTTTTTGTCATTTTTTTTGTCACATTTTAGTCATTTTTTTATCCCATTTTTGTCATTTTTTGGTCACATTTTGTTCATTTTTTTGGTCATTTTTTGTCATTTTTTTTGTCACATTTTTTCATCAATTTTTCGTCACTTTTTTGTCACATTTTTAGCAAATTTTTTTGTCAATTTTTTAATCATTTTTTTTTCATTTTTTGTCACATTTTTGTCATTTTTTTTGTCACATTTTTGTCATTTTTTCGTCCATTTTTCGTCAATTTCTTGTGACATTTTTGCCACTTTTTCATCAGTTTTTTCTCACATTTTTGTCACATTTCCATCCTTGTTTTCGTCTCAGTCTTGTCGCGATTTTCTCACCTTTTTTCCAGAAGCTTTTGGATTGGGGTAAAGCCAGACTGGAGAAAATGTGCTCGGTTCAGGTGGGAGTTAAGGGGTTAAAGTCCCTGTGTTTCATGGTCTGACCCGGGTGGGGGTCACGATCCTAATGAACTGTTATAACGGGGGTCGCGGCTCTAAAAGGTTGAGAACCGCTGCTGTAACAAATGCGTCTCTCACAGGATCGTAACTCAGAATTCCCTCCTGAGCCGAACAAAGCCGGGATCTGCCCTAATTTGGCGGCAGTTCAAAGGTCACCGTGTTTGAAAACATGGAGACAATGATACGAGTGCGTGTGCGCGGGTTTAATCCCACTGCGCTGCTCGTCTTAATCCTCTCCGTCACGCTGCGAGAGGAGACACACAACATCGACACACACCGACACACAACGCCACGATACAACACCGACACACAGGGGCGGACTGGCCATGTGCCTCTCAGTTTACTCCTTCACCGAGCTTTACCCAAATCTAAAAACTTAAAAGAAAAGCATTGAAGTAGCGCCGAAAATGAGGATGAAAACAGAACAAAAGTGTGACCCGAAAAAAACGTGACGAAAACACAACAAAACGTGACAAAAGAGATGAAAACTCAACAACAAAGCTATCTGAAAAAGCAACAAAAAAGCCAAAGTGCCATTTTTTAGTCACATTTTGTCACATTTTTGACATTTTTTTGTCACATTTTTTTGTCACATTTTTGTCATTTTTTTGTCACATTTTTGACATTTTTTTGTCACATTTTTGTCATTTTTTGTCACATTTTTGTCATTTTTTGGACATTTTTTTGTCACATTTTTGACATTTTTTTGTCACATTTTTGCCATTTTTTTGTCACATTTTTGACATTTTTTGTCATTTTTTTGTCACATTTTTGACATTTTTTTGTCACATTTTTGACATTTTTTGCCATTTTTTTGTCACATTTTTGACATTTTTTGCCATTTTTTTGTCACATTTTTGACATTTTTTGACATTTTTTTGTCACATTTTTGACATTTTTTTGTCACATTTTTGTCATTTTTTAGTCACATTTTTGTCATTTTTTAGTCACATTTTAGACATTTTTTTTGTCACATTTTTGTCATTTTTTGTCATTTTTTTGTCACATTTTTGACATTTTTTGTCATTTTTTTGTCACATTTTTGACATTTTTTTGTTTTGACTAGTATAGTTAGGGCTGGTTTATGCTGGTTTAGAGCAGGTTTGGGCCTGTCCCGACCAAGTTTGGACCAGTTTAGAGCAGTTTTAGACTGGTTTGGACCCGTTTAGACCAGGTTTGGACCCGTTTAGACCATGTTTGGACCGGTTTATGCTGGTTTTGATAGGTATAGAGCAGTTTAGACCAGGTGTGGATCGGTTTAGAGAAGTTTTGGACTGGTATGGACCGGTGTAGAGCAGTTTTAGGCTGGTATAGACATAGCTTGGACCAGTATAGACCATGTTTGGACTGGTTTATGCTGGTTTTGACAGGTTTATGCTGGTTTTGACCGGTTTAGAGCAGTTCAGACCAGGTTTGGACCGGTATAGAGCAGTTTTGGACTGGTTTGGACCGGTGTAGAGGAGTTTTAGGCTGGTATAGACCTGGTTTGGACCAGTTTAGACCATGTTTGGACTGGTTTAGATCAGGTTTGGACTGGTTTAGATCAGGTTTGGACTGGTTTAGACCAGGTTTGGACTGGTTTAGATCAGGTTTGGACTGGTTTAGATCAGGTTTGGACTGGTTTAGATCAGGTTTGGACTGGTTTAGATCAGGTTTGGACTGGTTTAGATCAGTTTTAGGCTGGTATAGACCTGGTTAGGACTGGTTTAGATCAGGTTTGGACTGGTGTAAGGCAGGTAACTCATTGATGTTTGTCCTCCAAACGCTTAGAAAATACAAACGGGTGTAGGGAGTAACATTAGAGGGTTAAGATAATTATTATTATATGATTAAGATGATTAGTTTCACATGTAAACAGGGGCTGCGCTGCGTCCCACACGTTTCACTAGAACCAAGTCAAAGGCGTCTCTAAAGCTAAGCTGCTTTTTCATCCGTTTTTTGTTGCTCTTTTGTCGCTTTTTTCCAAGAAGCTTTTGGATTTGGGTAATTCCGAACTGGAGAAAATGTGCTTTCAGTCGTCATTTCAGTCTTACAATATTTAAAGGTGAATTATGGGACTTTTTATGCAACAAAAACAAAGGCAAATGTATTTACACCGTGCCTTTCGTACACAAGGCAACTCAATCTGCCTTGTGTGATATTTGTGTGTAATCGAGTGGATCGTCACCCTGGCGCTTTTCATTTCCATCACGGTGGCTCCACAACCACGGGGTCACTGAAAGGTCAAATACTCCCCAATAAAGAACAATGTTATTCATATAAAAGTTCCATGAAGCACCTTTTAAATCAATTTATACGCAGCTCTAATCCCGCGTCAAACAGGTCGGTTTCCATCATTACATCTATTTTTATCCCCGACATAAATTAATTGGCTCCTCTGTGACTGTGAAGCTGAGGTGTGAGGTGTGAGGAGCGATTGGCTTTACATTATAAACGCCCCAGTGCAGATTGTGCATTGAATAGGTAAACCCGGTGGTGTTTGTGATGTGAACCAACACTCGATGAAAAACCAATCCTTTAGCTGGAAGTGGAAGCAGTTTTTTCATCCTAGTTCAGCAAAGTATTTGGAATTAAATTAAAACAAGATAATCAGTTTGATTAGAATAATAATTAAATATATATATAGTTTTAAAGCCCGAAAAAGCAGAAAAAGTGACAAAAATCCAGCAAAAAAGACAAAAATCCAGCAAAAATATTACAAAAATCCAGCAAAAAAAGTGACAAAAATCCAGCAAAAAAATGACAAAAATCCATCAAAAAAATGACAAAAATCCAACAAAAAAATGTCAAAAATCCAGCAAAAAAATGACAAAAATCCAGCAAAAAAATGACAAAAATCCAGCAAAAAAGACAAAAATCCAACAAAAAAAGACAAAAATCCAACAAAAAAATGACAAAAATCCAGCAAAAAAAGACAAAAATCCAACAAAAAAAGACAAAAATCCAGCAGAAAAAAGACAAAAATCCAGCAAAAATGACAAAAATCCAGCAAAAAAAAGACAAAAATCCAGCAAAAAAAAGACAAAAATCCAGCAAAAAAGTGACAAAAATCCAAAAATTAAAAATTAGAAAAAAAAAAAAATTGAAAAAAATTGAAAAAAAAATTTGAAAAAAAATTTGAAAAAAATCAATAAATTAAAATGATAATCGATTTTTTGCGATTATGCTAATTTTGTAAACATTTACTGTTGTAATCGAAATCGGAATCGAATTTCGATTAATTGCACATCCCTACTTTGTGCTGCAATACCAAGTATCGTTACTTTATCATCGCAGTACTTTCAATACTTTTATCACAAACTCCTTTGTTTTCCAGTAACTGTTACACAGCACTTTGTTACGTTTTGTGTTCATGCACTTTTCGATCTCAACACGTCAGTAAACGTCTTCTGAACTTTGGACCTGAGACTAGGGCTGCAACTGATTATTTTGGTAATCGATTAATCGACCGATTATTTTTACGATTAATCGCTTGGCTGTGAACGGTGCCTGGAAATTGTATTTTTTATCACATAAGCTAAAGTGGCGCCGCTTGAGGACGTGTGGATGGAGTAAACTTAAAGTAAACGTTTGTGGGAGGCTCTTTGTGCTAATTTTGCTTTGATTGGATGTAGGGCTGCTCGATTATTGAAAAAATAATAATCACGATTATTTTTGTCATAATTGAAATCACGATTATTCAAACGATTATTTGTTGCCTTTAAAAAAATCCATCAAAAAAGTGACAAAAATCCATCAAAAAAGTGACAAAAATCCATCAAAAAAGTGACAAAAATCCATCAAAAAAGTGACAAAAATCCAGCAGAAAAAAGACGAAAATCCATAAAAAAAAACATTAAAAAAACAAATTGAAATTTATTCATTTATTTTTTAAATCAAACATTTGAAAAAAAAAATTATAATCGATTTTTTGCGATTATGCTAATTTTGTAATCGTTTACTGTTGTAATCGAAATCGTAATCGAATTTGGATTAATTGCACAGCCCTAATTGGACGAGACAAAGACAGATATTTATGAAATTTACAATGTACAAAACACTGCAGACGCTAACTTTAAAAACAAAGTAGGTTTTCATCCAAAATACATAATTGTCAAGTCTTTTTTGCTCAATTTTAGTCTGTGTTTACTAGAAAGCGATTAATCCATTACTGGAATAGTTGACAACTATTTTAGTAATCGATTAGTTGTCGATTAATCGATCAGTTGTTTCAGCCCTACCTGTTACTTTTTTTTACAAATTTTAAGGAGGAAGAAGAAGATGTTTATTTATAAAAAAATACAAAAATCCATTAAAAAAATACAAAAATCCATTAAAAAAAGACAAAAATCAAGCAAAAAAGTGACAAAAATCAAGCAAAAAAATGACAAAAATCCATCAAAAAAAAGACAAAAATCCATAAAAAAAAGACAAAAATCCATAAAAAAAAAGTCAAAAATCCATAAAAAAAATGACAAAAATCCATAAAAAAAGTGACAAAAATCCATCAAAAAAATTACAAAAATCCAGCAAAAAAAAGACAAAAATCCATTAAAAAAAAGACAAAAATCCAGCAAAAAAAAGACAAAAATCCATTAAAAAAAGACAAAAATCCAGCAAAAAAATGACAAAAATCCATTAAAAAAAGTGACAAAAATCCAGCAAAAAAAGACAAAAATCCATAAAAAAAAGGCAAAAATCCATAAAAAAAAAGACAAAAATCCATTAAAAAAAGACAAAAATCCAGCAAATTATAAAGTGCCTTTCACAGAGAAGAAAACTTTGCTCGGGAAAACATCATTACTTTTCAGGGAAAAAATAAGAACTCATTTCTTAAAGTAAGACATTTTTTACTTGCTTAGAACCCACTTTTTGCAGTGCGGCTTCTTGTTCTGTTTACGCAACTAACAGATGTGACTCAGCCTGACGTAAAAAAAGTAATCTCCAACCTAATAACCTAATAACCGCGTGTGTTGTTCCCGGCAGGTCTCGCGAGCTTTGACGGGGGGGGCGGGGGGGGCGCACACACCGGAGCAGCGGGAGGAGCCGTCCCTCCCCGGGCTGCGCGCTCCACCACAGATTGTCTAATTAGATTAAGGCAGGCTTTCCTCAGATAATCATCGAGGCGGCTCCTGTTGGTTCCTCCGATGGCCGACTCCTCGCTCCCTGAAGGTCACGCTGAGTGAGACGGCCGCCGCTGCTGCTCCTCCTGGGGGGTCGGAAGTTGGATCGGATCCGGGTGGGTTTTCGGGGGAAGCAGCGCACGGACTCGCCGCTCCCGGTTGTTATGGGCTTGTTTGTGCGGAGCTCAGCCCGACGCCGCTCGCTGTATTCGGACGGTCGCTAATACCTGCTGCTAACGGAGCCATGGGGGACGTTTGTGTGAGTGCCCCCTCCTCTTAAAGCACTTCTCTGTAACGGTCTTTCGTGTGCGCGGCTTTCTTCTGTTTCTCCTGGTGTGTTTTTTATATGTTAACACGGCTCTGAAGTCACAGGACGTACGTGATGAGCAACAAGTCGTTCAAAGCGGCGACGTGTGGCTCATGTGTGTGTGTTATGTTCATTATTATCTGCAATGATGAAAACATAATGCTGAATATCCTGGAGCTGTTGATCCTGGAGCTGCTGATCCTGGAGCTGCTGATCCTGGAGCTTTTACAGAGCGACGCTGTGCCCGTGACTCCTCTCCGGCTCGTCCCGTTCCTCGCACCGGCTGCTGCTCTCTTCAGATTAGGCCTGTGACTGATTGACATAGATTATGGCTGAAGGCGCACAGGTCACAGCCTTTCAGGGCAAAACGACCCGGGGGCGTCCGGGCTGCTTTTATTACGACTCTGCTGCTGACGTTCTGTGACTGCGCTTTGGAGAGAAACCCGGGGCTATTCCCGTCCTCTCCGGAGCATTATCACCACTACCTTAATTAGAAGTTAATAGCTTTACACGGGTCTGTGGTGGACGGCGATACGCGGCACTGACCGGACTGTTGTTGTTTTGAAATTAGGGCGGAAAAATCGAAATTCGATTACGATTTCGATTACAACAGTAAACGATTACAAAATTAGCATAATCGCAAAAAATTGATTATAATTTTTTTTTTAAATTTTTTTTCTTCGAATTTTTAATTTTGGGATTTTTGTCTTTTTTTCTGCTGGATTTTTGTCTTTTTTTTGCTGGATTTTTGTCTTTTTTGATGGATTTTTGTCTTTTTTTGATGGATTTTTGTCTTTTTTGATGGATTTTTGTCTTTTTTTTAATGGATTTTTGTCTTTTTTTGATTGATTTTTGTCTTTTTTTTGTTGGATTTTTGTCTTTTTTTTGCTGGATTTTTGTCTTTTTTTGATGGATTTTTGTCTTTTTTTCTGCTGGATTTTTGTCTTTTTTTGATGGATTTTTGTCTTTTTTTTAATGGATTTTTGTCACTTTTTTTTATGGATTTTTGTCACTTTTTTGATGGATTTTTGTCACTTTTTTGATGGATTTTTGTCACTTTTTTGATGGATTTTTGTCACTTTTTTGATGGATTTTTTTAAAGGCAACAAATAATCGTTTGAATAATCGTGATTTCAATTATGACAAAAATAATCGTGATTATTATTTTTTCAATAATCGAGCAGCCCTAACTGAAATAGTTGTCAACTATTCCAGTAATGGATTAATCGTTTTCTAGCAAACACAGACTAAAATAGAGCAAAAAAGACATGACAATTCTGTATTTTGGATGAAAACCTACTTTGTTTTTAAAGTTTGGGTCTGCAGTGTTTTGTACTTTGTAAATTTCCTAAATATCTGTCTTTGTCTCGTCCAATCAGAGGCAGAATTAGCACAAAGAGCCTCCTACAAACGTTTACTTTAAGTTTACTCCATCAACATGTCCTCAAGCGGCGCCACTTTAGCTTCATGTGATAACAAAATGGAAAAAATACCATTTCCAGGCACCTTTCACAGCCAAGCGATTAATCGATTACCAAAATAATCGTTAGTTGCGGCCCTATTTGAAACGTTAGAGAAAATGAATAATACATGTTTTATGTGTGTTACTACGAATGTATTATTATTAATATCTAAAAATTACTCTGAAACTAAAGCATGTTCTTATTAGGGCTGAGCGTTATGGACCAAAAGTCACATCCCGATATATTTAGGTTCAGTATCGATATATATCCCGATATTTTTTTCTGCAAAGTGAGAGCTGTGAAAGGAAATGTAAAGTCAAAGCCAAATCCGAGTAGTTTTATTTAAAGCAGCACTAAGTAACGTGTTTACCTTAATAAATCCTCCCCGTCGTCCCTGTGGGGGTGATACAAGTGTTTATGGGATGGTTGGAGGGTCTTTCATCGCCCCCTGGTGTCTCTGGACAGAAAACCATGTTTGCAACTTGACTGCCACCGCTGCGGAGTCACCAACACACACTAATGGAATCACGAAGAAGAAGCTAACATGCTAACGGGCAAAGCTAACTGCGGCTAACGTCACTTTAAACAGCCAAGTTTGAGTGAAAAAAAATATTTCCATTGTATAATTGGATGCACAGTAACCCTCTCTCCCTTCACCTTTCCTGTCAGCGTAGGATTTACTCTCCAAGACAATTAATAAATTAAAAAACGTAACTTGCTACGACACCTGCAGTTGCGCTCATGGCCTCTAGGGGGAAGAGTTACTCAGTGCTGCTTTAAAAACTCACAATAAAATATAAACATAAACGCTGTATAACAAATCTCCATGAGGCGCACATTTAAAGCCACACCGTGTAGAATTGAACCCAATGAATAACATTTAAATACAAGCATTTATTTTATGACAGATATTTTAATCATTGAAAAAAGTCTCATAAATTTACAAACAAACATTAATGAGGCTCAGCCCGGCTCAGATATGACTGTAAACTTTACTGGGAGGGGGTGCGTCTCCGGCTCGTCTCCAGCTCGTCGATTATTGAAACAGTCAACAACTCTTTTAGTAATCGATGAATCGTTTTCTGGTTCACACAGACTCAAATGGAGCAAAAATGACATAAAAAATGTAGTATTTTTGATGAAAACCTACTTTGATTTTATATTCAGGGTCTCTAGTGTTTGGTACATAAATTTCATTAATAGAGCCTCAAAAACCTTTCCCTTTAGTTTCCTCCATCAGCACATCCTCAAGCAGCGCCACTTAAGCTATAATGTGATAAAGAAATTGAAAAAATAAAATGTTCCTAAACCATTCACAGCCGAGCGATTAATCGATTAATCGTAAACATAATCGATAGATTAATCGATTACAAAATAATCGTTAGTTGCAGCTCTAATGGAGATGTGACGAAAGGCAGTATTTGAGATTTAAACAGGTTAGTTTCTCATCCAAATCTTTTTTATTACACACGGCATTAACAGCATTTTCTGTGTCGAGCTGCTCATTAGAAGCACGTTTGGTTTTGTCGGCAACAGTTTAGTTCAAAATGTTAGGCAGTGTGCCTTTAAATTAAAAAAAATCTCAATCTTTTTCTGACGGCAGCATTTATAAAGGGCTCAGTTTAAGATAAACTTTTTTAAACCTCAGCTTGAGATTATTTGTTTCTTTATGTTTATTTAAAAGCTTCTCTGAACTGTCTCAACAGTTACACAGAGAAAGACTCACCTCAGTAAACACGTTGTTCTTTTACTTTGATAACAGTTGTGCCGTTGTGAGGTGGACTTTAGAAGACAGACAAGTGTTGCCTTGGCACATTCACGTATTTCTGAGTCATCTGTACAAACTCTGATGGCGGCCATTTTAGGGATAGGTTTGCCTGAGTCCTCCTAGGAACGCCCCCACCTCCTGGAGACGCCTCCGAGCTTTGGTCACCAGCCGAGTAACCAACCACTGCTCCTCAGCAGAACCCCCTCCCCACTGATGCCACAGACAGCGTGTGGAGGGGGCGTGTCTAAAGGCTCAGAGGTTCTTAAAGAGACAGAGGCCTATTTCAAGACATTCACTACAGCCATTTTGAGAGAGACATTTTATACAAGGCAGTTATTCTAATTTACTGCATTTACAGACCAGCAGAAGGTTTGTCATCATTGTAGTGGGATATAGACTGGTGCTATGGGACTGACAAAAGCAGAACACCCCCTCTTTAAAGCAGAACACCCCCTCTTTAAAGCAGAACACCCCCTCTTTAAAGCAGAACACCCCCTCTTTAAAGCAGAACACCCCCTCTTTAAAGCAGAACACCTCCTCTTTAAAGCAGAACACCCCCTCTTTAAAACCCCCTCTTTAATATCGATATATTGCCCAGCCCTGGTTCTAAAGTGTTTGTTGAAAGAATGTGCAGAGTGTGTTGGTTTTGTGCTCACCTCTCATCCCTCTTCTCTGTTTCAGTCACAGATTCTCTGCAGAGCAGCTTCATCGAGCAGCCACTGAGTCGACGACTGGAAAAGGCCAGAGGTAAAAATGGCGAACTCGTTCCGCGGGACCAAAGGCAGCAGGCGAGGAAAAGGCTCCTATGAGGCCCCGCAGGCCCCGGCGGAGCCCGGCTCCTGCAGCGCCACCGAGCTGAGCTCCCTCATGGAGCTCCGGGGCCTCGACGGCAAAGAGAAGATCCAGGAGCTGTACGGGGACGTGAACGGGCTGTGCTGCCGGCTGAGGACGTCGCCCACAGAAGGTGACCTCACGAGAACACACTAAAACACACTAAACCGCACTAAACCACACGAGACCACACGAGACCACACAAAAAACACACAAAAACCTCACTAAACCACACGAGACCACACGAGAACACACAAAAAACACACTAAAGCACACAAAAACACACAGAAACCGCACGAGACCACACGAGAACACACAAAAACACACAAAAACACACTAAACCGCACAAAAACACACAAAAACACACAAAAACACACAAAAAATAGACAAAAACACACAAAAAATAGACAAAAACACACAAAAACAGACAAAAAACGCACAAAAACACACAAAAACAGACAAAAAATAGACAAAAACACACAAAAAACACACAAAAAATAGACAAAAACACACAAAAACACACAAAAAATAGACAAAAACACACAAAAAACACACAAAAACAGACAAAAAACGCACAAAAACACACAAAAACACACAAAAAATAGACAAAAACACAAAAACACACAAAAAATAGACAAAAACACACAAAAACACACAAAAAATAGACAAAAACACACAAAAACACACAAAACCACACAAAACCACACAAAAACACACAAAACCACACAAAAACACACAAAAACACACAAAAACACACAAAAACACACAAAAAATAGACAAAAACACACAAAAACAGACAAAAAATAGACAAAAACACACAAAAACAGACAAAAACACACAAAAACACACAAAAAATAGACAAAAACACACAAAAACAGACAAAAAACACACAAAACCACACACAAACACACAAAAACACACAAAAAATAGACAAAACCACACAAAAACACACAAAAAACACACAAAAACACACAAAAAACACACAAAAAACACACAAAAACACACAAAAAACACACAAAAAATAGACAAAAACACACAAAAAATAGACAAAAACACACAAAAACACACAAAAAATAGACAAAAACACACAAAAACAGACAAAAAATAGACAAAAACACACAAAAACAGACAAAAACAGACAAAAACACACAAAACCACACACAAACACACAAAAACACACAAAAAATAGACAAAAACACACAAAAAATAGACAAAAACACACAAAAACACACAAAAAATAGACAAAAACACACAAAAACAGACAAAAAATAGACAAAAACACACAAAAACAGACAAAAAATAGACAAAAACACACAAAAACAGACAAAAACAGACAAAAACACACAAAACCACACACAAACAGACAAAACCACACAAAAAACACACAAAAACACACAAAAAACACACAAAAAATAGACAAAAACACACAAAAAACACACAAAAAATAGACAAAAACACACAAAAAACACACAAAAAATAGACAAAAACACACATAAACACACAAAAACAAAACACACAAAAACAAAAAATATAGACAAAAACGCACAAAAACACACAAAAACAGACAAAAAACGCACAAAAACACACAAAAACACACAAAAAATAGACAAAAACACAAAAACACACAAAAAATAGACAAAAACACACAAAAACACACAAAAACACACAAAAAATAGACAAAAACACACAAAAACAGACAAAAAATAGACAAAAACACACAAAAACAGACAAAAACACACAAAAAATAGACAAAAACACACAAAAACAGACAAAAAACACACAAAACCACACACAAACACACAAAAACACACAAAAAATAGACAAAACCACACAAAAACACACAAAAAACACACAAAAACACACAAAAAACACACAAAAAATAGACAAAAACACACAAAAAATAGACAAAAACACACAAAAACACACAAAAAATAGACAAAAACACACAAAAAATAGACAAAAACACACAAAAACAGACAAAAAACAGACAAAAACAGACAAAAAATAGACAAAAACACACAAAAACAGACAAAAACACACAAAACCACACACAAACACACAAAAACACACAAAAAACACACAAAAAATAGACAAAAACACACAAAAAATAGACAAAAACACACAAAAACACACAAAAAATAGACAAAAACACACAAAAACAGACAAAAACACACAAAAACACACAAAAAATAGACAAAAACACACAAAAACAGACAAAAAACACACAAAACCACACACAAACACACAAAAACACACAAAAAATAGACAAAACTACACAAAAACACACAAAAAACACACAAAAACACACAAAAAACACACAAAAAACAGACAAAAACAGACAAAAAATAGACAAAACCACACAAAAACACACAAAAAACACACAAAAACACACAAAAAACACACAAAAACACACAAAAAACACACAAAAAATAGACAAAAACACACAAAAAATAGACAAAAACACACAAAAACACACAAAAAATAGACAAAAACACACAAAAACAGACAAAAAACAGACAAAAACAGACAAAAAATAGACAAAAACACACAAAAACAGACAAAAACACACAAAACCACACACAAACACACAAAAACACACAAAAAATAGACAAAACCACACAAAACCACACAAAAAACACACAAAAACACACAAAAAACACAAAAAATAGACAAAAACACACAAAAAACACACAAAAAATAGACAAAAACACACAAAAAACACACAAAAAATAGACAAAAACACACATAAACACACAAAAACAAAACACACAAAAACAAAAAATATAGACAAAAACGCACAAAAACACACAAAAACAGACAAAAAACGCACAAAAACACACAAAAACACACAAAAAATAGACAAAAACACAAAAACACACAAAAAATAGACAAAAACACACAAAAAATAGACAAAAACACACAAAAACACACAAAACCACACAAAAACACACAAAAACACACAAAAACACACAAAAAATAGACAAAAACACACAAAAACAGACAAAAACACACAAAAACACACAAAAAATAGACAAAAACACACAAAAACAGACAAAAAACACACAAAACCACACACAAACACACAAAAACACACAAAAAATAGACAAAACTACACAAAAACACACAAAAAACACACAAAAACACACAAAAAACACACAAAAAATAGACAAAAACACACAAAAAATAGACAAAAACACACAAAAACACACAAAAAATAGACAAAAACACACAAAAACAGACAAAAAATAGACAAAAACACACAAAAACAGACAAAAAATAGACAAAAACACACAAAAACACACAAAAAACACACAAAAAATAGACAAAAACACACAAAAAATAGACAAAAACACACAAAAACACACAAAAAATAGACAAAAACACACAAAAACAGACAAAAAATAGACAAAAACACACAAAAACAGACAAAAAATAGACAAAAACACACAAAAACAGACAAAAACACACAAAACCACACACAAACACACAAAAACACACAAAAAATAGACAAAACCACACAAAACCACACAAAAAACACACAAAAACACACAAAAAACACACAAAAAATAGACAAAAACACACAAAAACACACAAAAAACACACAAAAAACACACAAAAAATAGACAAAAACACACATAAACACACAAAAACAAAACACACAAAAACAAAAAATATAGACAAAAACACACAAAAACACACAAAAAAAACACACAAAAACACACAAAAAAACACATAAAACCACACTAAACCACACAAAAAACAGACACAAACAGACAAAACCACGCAAAAACTTTTTATTTTATTTTTTTAAACTCCCTGCCTGCACTGCCGCCCCCGGGGGGAGTTAAACAAATGAGCCGCTCCTCCAGCCCCCCACGTGCTGACGGGAGCGCCTGCATCGTTTCTTCTAACGTGCCACTTGACGAGGGTAACGTTTCCTTGTGGAGAGGACACAGCTCTATATATAGTCGGGTTCTTTGAGTCAGACGCTGCTGGTGATGGGTCGTCTGTGTGAGGGTGTGGTGTGATCTCTCCAGGCCTCGGTCTGAACCAAAGTCACCTGTGACCAGAGGCTTCCGTGAGTCACTGACCGCGGTGACCTGCTGGAAACACACTACGTTTGTTGTTTCGTACAATCCTCGGTTCTGTTTGTTCGCCCTTGAATGTCATTATGATTCAGGGATTCCAGATTGTGGCCGTCCTGAAGGCACTGGGGCAACTCTGGCTCTTTAGTGGAAGTTTGGGGGTTTGATTCTAGCTACAAATGGATGAGAACATTGTCAAGCTTTTCATAGACTAGTGTTTCCACAGAAGAGAGATTGTCTGCAGTCTGTATTTCATCACCACAAGTGAACCTGGGGAAGATTACAGATTAAACCGACCGAAACAAAGGCACAGCCATTCAATCATACCATCTTAGATTCAGATTCAGACAGCTTTATTTATCCCACATGGGGCAATTCCTTCAGAGCGGAAAATACATAGAATATAAAAACAGCCACACAAACAAGCAAGTGGAGCTCGCTCATAGATCACAATCTGTAGGCAAGACGACCTCTTTAAAGAGAGTTCAGGAGTCGTAAAGCCTCAGAGATAAAACATTTCATATAGAAGTTCCTCTTACCGCATGATAAGGCATAACCACGTCCATTGCGTACATTGGTGTATGAGTGAGAGAGTGAATGGGTGACTGGTTCCTTACTGTAAAGCGCTTTGGGCCTGATAAATGTAGAAAAGCACTAAATAAGTGTCCATTTACCATTAAAGGGACTATACAGAGTTTAAAAATGTTAAAATAAAGTATTTTCCTCCCCCTACATGTTCCTCCATGTCCTCATGTGTAGAATGAGCTCAGACCTGTTCACCACAACTGCCTCTAAAATCCTGCACTGTCACTCAGAAAGGTGTTAATTTGGTAAACTTTCTGGTTTCTTTTTAAAAGACACTAGGTTGAAACAAACAAAAGCTGTTCAATTACCTTACGCGTTTCGACGGACAAGGGAACTACTTCCGTCTTCGTCAGAGGCGTCTCCCGACGTGCCTGATGCGTCTCTTATTGGGATGTTGTTATTCCCAGCTTTTGTTTGTTTCAACCTAGTGTCTTTTAAAAAGAAACCAAAAAGTTTATCACTCAAGAAGACACAATGAATGTAATAAAAAAAAAAAAAGGTGTTACTTTGGGTCTGAAGTGCAGTCATGCACGAGCTTAATATAGAAGCTGCAGTTACACGTATGACCTGAGGTGGCAGTAGTGAGTATAAAATGACCAACTTGTCTCTAGCCCCTTTAAGTCAGAGAACGAGCCGACTTGAATCGTTCAGTGAGACGCATTTGCTGCTGATTGGATAAAGACCACCGCAAATCCATTCAATGTTTACTGTTTTAAAAAAGGTTATGTGTGTTTGCAGCAGCACCTCCTGTTTTTAATCATTCTTAATTAGTATCTTTTTTGGTTTGGTTCCGATCGGTGAAGGGGGGAGTGATTCAAGATGGATTCTCGTGTGTTTGTAAACTCACAAATGCAGCAAGAGGAACTGAATGTAGCCGACTTGTGGATAATTCTAGTTTATTGATATCATGAATCATTCCATATTCAGTGTTTATCTGCTAAGCACAAAGTCAGATTTATGAAACACCTGTGCACAGTGAGCTTCGAGCGATGGCGTTATAAAGTTCACCTGTTTCCTCGTCTTATTCCACTCAACACATCACATGTTCGTGTTTTTGCTCGGAAATGAAGATGTAAAAGTAACCGTAGGGCTGCTTGATTATTGAAAAAATAATAATCACTATTATTTTTGTCATAATTGAAATCACGATTATTCAAACGATTATTTGTTGCCTTTAAAAAATCCATCAAAAAAGTGACAAAAATCCATCAAAACAAAGACAAAAATCCATAAAAAAAAAAAGACAAAAATCCATCAAAAAAGTGACAAAAATCCAGCAAAAAAAAGACAAAAATCCATCAAAAAAAGACAAAAATCCATCAAAAAAAATGACAAAAATCCAGCAAAAAAAAGACAAAAATCCAGCAAAAAAGTGACAAAAATCCATCAAAAAAAAGACAAAAATCCAGCAAAAAAGTGACAAAAATCCAGCAAAAAAAAGACAAAAATCCATCAAAAAAATGACAAAAATCCATTAAAAAAAAAGACAAAAATCCAGCAAAAAAGTGACAAAAATCCATCAAAAAAGTGACAAAAATCCAGCAAAAAAAAGACAAAAATCCATCAAAAAAAGACAAAAATCCATCAAAAAAAGACAAAAATCCAGCAAAAAAAAGACAAAAATACAGCAGAAAAAAGACAAAAATCCAGCAAAAAAGTGACAAAAATCCAGCAAAAAAAAGACAAAAATCCATCAAAAAAATGACAAAAATCCATTAAAAAAAAAGACAAAAATCCAGCAAAAAAGTGACAAAAATCCATCAAAAAAGTGACAAAAATCCAGCAAAAAAAAGACAAAAATCCATCAAAAAAGTGACAAAAATCCATCAAAAAAGTGACAAAAATCCATCAAAAAAGTGACAAAAATCCATCAAAAAAAGACTAAAATCCAGCAAAAAAAAGACAAAAATCCAACAAAAAAAATGACAATAATCCATTAAAAAAAAGACTAAAATCCAGCAGAAAAAAGACGAAAATCCATCAAAAAAGTGACAAAAATCCAAAAATTAAAAATTAGAAAAAAAAAAGAAAAAAAAAAAAAAAAATGTGATTATGCTAATTTTGTAATCGTTTACTGTTGTAATCGAAATCGAAATCGAATTTCGATTAATTGCACAGCCCTAGGTAACCGTGTCTGAAAGAGCTTCTGAAAGCCCTGTGACCTGACGTCTGGCCTGAGCGGCCGCTGCCCCGGGTCTCTGACATTTGCTCCTCATCACTAATTCACGTGTCTGTCCATCTTGGTGACGCGCTCAGTAAACACCTTCTTCAGTTTATCGCCCCCCGCGGTCACGGAGCAGCAGAATGTCAGCTTGAAAACAGCAGAAAAATCCATCACAGCGAGGTGGCGCCGCCGCATGTGGCCGCCTCGAAGCAGAGCCGTCCTCCCCAGCCTCATCTCACTGTCAGGAAGCTAGAGTTCAGTTTCTGCTATGATGGGGATTACAGAAAGTCTTTATACTCACAGCTTTGTTTCACAGTAATACTTTTGTCACAATACTGGGCATAAAATGACTGTTATCACAATATCAATATACATGAAATGGCTTTGTTTCACAGGACTAAGTCAGTCAGCTGGTAGAACCTTATGGAGAACATGGCTGGTTTGATGCGGCAAAGGACTTTAGTCACACCTTTCACAGACAAGGTCACAGAGACAAAGACCTTTGAAAACAGACAATGAAATTTATATCGAACCAATCACACAAGCACAAGACAGGAAGACTGAACTAACAAGAATGTACAAATCTGACAGACGCTAATGACTCCTTAAAGTGTGTATGACACGTTAGTATTAGTGATGTTTATAGTTTCACTTCCTTATTGGACGCCGACAGGAAGTGACATAGCTGGAGGCAAACATGTTTGTTGCTGTGCCGACCATGTTATGTCAGTAGTTAGTGATGATGTCATGGCTCCACTTCCAGAGGACTGGGCTGATGTGTGAGCGTCTGGAGACGAGCTGCTGCGTTTTGTACCAGTTGAAGCCGATTGAGGAGTGATTGGTTCAGTCCAGTGTAGAGGGCGTTACAGTCGTCTATCCTCGAGCTGATGAAGGCGTGGACGGCCTTTTCCAGGTCAGCTCGGGACAAGAAAGACTTGATCTTACACATTAGCCTTAGCTGGTAAAAGCTCGCTTTCACAACTGCACCTATCTGCTTGTCAAAAATCATATTGCTGTCAAAAATAACACCCAGGTTGCGGATGGCGGGAGCAAACTGAGGTGTAGGAGGACCAAAACTGGGGGAACTGTGAGGTGAGTCCGGGGTGAACAGGATGTACTCAGTCTTTCCTTCATTCAGGTGAAGGAAATTGTGGGAGAGTGACAAAAATCCAGCAAAAGTGACAAAAATCCAGCAAAAATGACAAAAATCCAGCAAAAGTGACAAAAATCCAGCAAAAAAATGACAAAAATCCAGCAAAAAAGTGACAAAAATCCAGCAAAAAAAAGACAAAAATCCATTAAAAAAAGACAAAAATCCAGCAAAAAAAGACAAAAATCCAGCAAAAAAGTGACAAAAATCCATTAAAAAAAGACAAAAATCCATTAAAAAAAGACAAAAATCCATTAAAAAAAGACAAAAATCCATCAAAAAAGTGACAAAAATCCAGCAAAAAAGTGACAAAAATCCATCAAAAAAGTGACAAAAATCCAGCAAAAAAGTGACAAAAATCCAGCAAAAAAGTGACAAAAATCCAGCAAAAAAGTGACAAAAATCCTGCAAAAAAGTGACAAAAATCCATCAAAAAAAAGACAAAAATCCAGCAGAAAAAAGACAAAAATCCAGCAAAAAAGTGACAAAAATCCATCAAAAAAATGACAAAAATCCATCAAAAAAGTGACAAAAATCCATCAAAAAAGTGACAAAAATTCATCAAAAAAGTGACAAAAATCCAGCAAAAAAGTGACAAAAATCCATCAAAAAAGTGACAAAAATCCAGCAAAAAAGTGACAAAAATCCATCAAAAAAAGACAAAAATCCATCAAAAAAAGACAAAAATCCATCAAAAAAGTGACAAAAATCCATCAAAAAAGTGACAAAAATCCAGCAAAAAAGTGACAAAAATCCAGCAAAAAAGTGACAAAAATCCTGCAAAAAAGTGACAAAAATCCATCAAAAAAAAGACAAAAATCCATCAAAAAAGTGACAAAAATCCAGCAGAAAAAAGACAAAAATCCAGCAAAAAAGTGACAAAAATCCATCAAAAAAAATGACAAAAATCCATCAAAAAAGTGACAAAAATCCATCAAAAAAGTGACAAAAATTCATCAAAAAAGTGACAAAAATCCAGCAAAAAAGTGACAAAAATCCATCAAAAAGTGACAAAAATCCAGCAAAAAAGTGACAAAAATCCATCAAAAAAAGACAAAAATCCATCAAAAAAAGACAAAAATCCATCAAAAAAGTGACAAAAATCCAGCAAAAAAAGACAAAAATCCAGCAAAAAAATGACAAAAATCCAGCAAAAAAAGACAAAAATCCATCAAAAAAAATGACAAAAATCCAGCAAAAAAAGACAAAAATCCAGCAAAAAAGTGACAAAAATCCATCAAAAAAAGACAAAAATCCATCAAAAAAAAGACAAAAATCCAGCAAAAAATTGACAAAAATCCAGCAAAAAAAAGACAAAAATCCAGCAAAAAAGTGACAAAAATCCAGCAAAAAAATGACAAAAATCCATCAAAAAAGTGACAAAAATTCATCAAAAAAGTGACAAAAATCCAGCAAAAAAGTGACAAAAATCCATCAAAAAAAGACAAAAATCCATCAAAAAAAGACAAAAATCCAGCAAAAAAGTGACAAAAATCCAGCAAAAAAGTGACAAAAATCCAGCAAAAAAGTGACAAAAATCCAGCAAAAAAAAGACAAAAATCCATCAAAAAAAGACAAAAATCCAGCAAAAAAGTGACAAAAATCCAGCAAAAAAAGACAAAAATCCAGCAAAAAAATAACACCCAGGTTACGGATGGCGGGGGCAAACTGAGGTGTAGGAGGACCAAAACTGGGGGAACTGTGAGGTGAGTCCGGGGTGAACAGGATGTACTCAGTCTTTCCTTCATTCAGGTGAAGGAAATTCTGGGAGAGCCATTGTTTTGATGGTGTGAAGGCAGTTGTAGAGAGGGTCCAATGCAGCGCTGTTGCTCAGAGTCACAGGGAGGTAGATCTGGAGGTCGTCTGCATAGAAATGAAAGTGGACGTTGTGATTAGAGATAAGTTGACCAAGTGGCAGCATGTACAGTGAAAACAGAATAGGGCCAAGAATGGATCCTTGAGGCACACCGGATGACAGAGGAGCAGCTGAGGAGGAACAGTCAACTTAACACTTCAATAAATATCAGATGGCATTTGGTTTGTAAACTTTGGACAAGCGACTGTTTTCTTTTACACATATGAAGATAAACATATTACTCATCATAGTTACGTATTGAATCGAGATACGTATCGGATCGGCCCCTGAGTATCGTGATACGTATCGGATTGTGCCAAAAGTGGATAGTTTAGCTCCCAATTTGGATTTTTACTCACCAGAAGGCGTGAGGTTTTGTGCTCGGCTTCATCAGACACTGACGTGTTTGCTTGTGCTACAGTTTATTATTCTCACTTGGTGTAAAACAGTTTGTGGCCGTTCACTGGCTGTTCTTTCAGCAGAAGGTTCAGATCATGTCGCTTTCTGCTGTGTTTATCTCTGGAACTGTCCACAGTTTGGACCCAGAGGCAGCAGATTATTGTTACTGTGTGATGTCACACTTAGCAAACACGGGAAAAGAGTCAAACTGAACTTTACATCTATGTCACGTCCCGTCAGCAGCTTAAAAACCCCCCTCATCCCGGACCCGTGTCTTTGTGCGAGTGCTCGTGAATCCAGCTCTGACGCCGCTTCGTTTGTGCCGCAGGTCTGGATGGAAAAGCCGACGACGTTGACAGGAGGAAACAGGAGTACGGGTCGAACACGATCCCTCCGAAAAAGCCCAAAACCTTCCTGGAGCTGGTGTTCGAGGCTCTGCAGGACGTCACGCTCATCATCCTGGAGGTGGCGGCCGTCATATCTTTAGGCCTTTCCTTTTATCACCCGGCGGGAGCCGATCGACCAAGTAAGTTCATGCACTCATAGAAACTAACATAAGTGATGAATCATTGTTGTGTAAAGGTTTCCTGGTGTTGCTAAATAGAAACATGATGCAAGCTCCTGGGGAATGTTAGTGTCGTCATGATTCATGAGCTCCTTGTTCATCTGTACCAGGGCTGTAGTTCATCGTGTGAGGCATGAGGTTTATTATTAAGTTCATTATTATTGGTGACAATTTCTCCATCCATCCATCCATCCATTTTCTTCCGCTTTATCCGGGGCCGGGTCGCGGGGGCAGCAGTCTCAGCAGAGATGCCCAAACTTCCCGATCCACACACACTTCCTCCAGCTGTTCTGGGGGGACCCCGAGGCGACACCAGGCCAGCTCGGAGACATAGTCCCACCACCGTGTCCTGGGTCTTCCACGAGGCCTTGTCCCACTAGGACATGCCTGGAACACCTCCCGCGGGAGGCGACCAGGAGGCATCCGAAACAGATGCCCGAGCCACCTCAGCTGGCTCCTTTCGACGTGGAGGAGCAGCGACTCTACTCCGAGCTCCTCCCGGGTAACTGAGCTCCTCACCCGATCTCGGAGGGTGCGCCCAGACACCCTGCGAAGGAAACTCATTTCGGCCGCTTGTATTCGCGATCTTGTCCTTTCGGTCATGACCCAAATCTCATGACCATAGGTGAGGGTGGGAACGTAGATCGATCGGTAAATCGAGAGCTTTGCCCTCCGACTCAGCTCCCTCTTCACCACGACAGACCGATACAGTGACCGCATCACTGCTGACGCTGCACCGATCCGTCTGTCGATCTCACGCTCCATCCGTCCCTCACTCGTGAACAAGACCCCGAGATACTTGAACTCCTCCACTTGAGGTAAGGACTCCCCACCGACCTGGAGAGGGGAAGCCACCTTTTTCCGGTGGAGGACCATGGCCTCGGATTTGGAGGTGCTGATCCTCATCCCGGCCGCTACACACTCGGCTGCAAACCGCCCCAGTGCGTGCTGAAGGTCCTGGTTTGTTGAAGCCAACAGAACAACATCATCTGCAAACAGCAGAGATGAGACTCTGAGGCTCCCAAACCGGACACCCTCCGGCCCCTGGCTGCGCCGAGAAATTCTGTCCATAAAAGTAATGAACAGAACCGGTGACAAAGGGCAGCCCTGGCGGAGACCAACACGCACCGGGAACAGGTCTGACTTACTGCCGGCAATGCGAACCAAGCTCCTGCTGCGGTCATACAGGGAACGGACAGCCCTTAGCAGAGGGCCCCGGACCCCATACTCCCGGAGCACCCCCCACAGGGCACCACGAGGGACGCGGTCGAACGCTTTCTCCAAGTCCACAAAACACATGTGGACTGGTTGGGCGAACTCCCACGAACCCTCGAGCACCCGACGGAGGGTATAGAGCTGGTCCAGTGTGCCACGACCAGGACGAAAACCGCATTGTTCCTCCTGAATCCGAGGTTCAACTATCGGCCGGATCCTCCTCTCCAGCACCCTGGAGTAGACCTTACCGGGGAGGCTAAGGAGGGTGATTCCTCTGTAATTGGAACACACCCTCCGATCCCCCTTCTTAAAGAGAGGGACCACCACCCCGGTCTGCCAATCCAGGGGCACTGTCCCCGACCGCCACGCGATGTTGCAGAGACGTGTCAGCCAAGACAGTCCTACAACATCCAGAGACTTAAGGTACTCAGGGCGAATCTCATCCACCCCCGGAGCCTTGCCACCGAGGAGCTTTCTCACCACCTCGGTGACTTCAGCCCCGGTGATGGGCGAGCCCACCTCCAAGTCCCCAGCCTCTGCTTCCTCATCGGAAGACGTGACGGCGGGGTTGAGGAGGTCCTCGAAGTACTCCTTCCACCGCCCGACGACATCCCCAGTCGAGGTCAGCAGCCCCCCACCCGCACTGTACACAGTGTTGGTGAAGCACTGCTTCCCCCTCCTGAGGCGCCGGATGGTTTGCCAGAATTTCTTCGAGGCCGACCGATAGTCTTCCTCCATGGCCTCCCCGAACTCCTCCCAGACACGAGTTTTTGCCTCTGCGACCGCACGAGCTGCAGCACGCTTGGCCTGCCGGTACCTCTCAGCTGCCCCAGGAGTCCCACAAGCCAACAAGGCCAGGTAGGACTCCTTCTTCAGCTTGACGGCATCCCTTACTTCCGGGCGCCACCACCGGGTTCGGGGATTGCCGCCGCGACAGGCACCAGAGACCTTACGGCCACAACTACGAGCAGCCGCATCAACAATGGAGGAGGAGAACAGAGTCCACTCGGACTCCATGTCCCCCGCCTCCCCCGGAATCTGGGTGAAGCTCTTCCGGAGGTGGGAGTTGAAGACCCCACTGACAGAGGGATCCGCCAGTCGTTCCCAGCAGACCCTCACAACACGCTTGGGCCTGCCAGGTCTGACCGGCTTCCTCCCCTGCCAGCGGATCCAGCTCACCACCAGGTGGTGATCGGTTGACAGCTCCGCCCCTCTCTTCACCCGAGTGTCCGAGACACGCGGCCGGAGGTCAGACGACACAACTACAAAGTCGATCATCGACCTCCTGCCTAGGGTGTCCTGGTGCCACGTGCACTTATGGACACCCTTGTGCTCGAACATGGTGTTCGTTATGGACAAACCGTGACTAGCACAGAAGTCCAATAACAGAACACCACTCGGGTTCAGATCGGGGAGGCCGTTCCTCCCAATCACTCCCTCCCAGGTCTCACTGTCGTTACCCACGTGGGCGTTGAAGTCCCCCAGTAGAACAATGGAGTCCCCAGTCGGAGCACTATCTAGTACCCCTCCCAGGGACTCCAAGAAGGCCGGGTACTCTGCACCGATGTTGGGCCCGTAGGCCGAGACAACGGTGAGAGACCTGTCCCCGACCCGAAGGCGTAGGGACGCGACCCTCTCGTCCACCGGGGTGAACTCCAACACGTGACGGCTGAGCTGGGGGGATATGAGCAAACCCACCCCAGCCCGCCGTCTCTCCCCGCGGGCAACTCCAGAAAAATGGAGAGTCCAGCCTCTCTCCAGGAGTTGGGATCCGGAACCCAAGCTGTGCGTGGAGGTGAGCCCGACTATATCTAGTCGGTATCTCTCAACCTCCCGCACAAGCTCAGGCTCCTTCCCCCCCAGCGAGGTGACGTTCCATGTCCCGAACGCCAGAAGCTGTGCATGTGGACCAGGTCGTCGAGGCACCTGCCTCTGACTGCCACCCAGTCCTCTCCGCACCCGACCCCTACGGATCCCTCTGCGGGTGGTGGGTCCACAGGAGGGCGGGCCCACGTCGTCCCTTCGGGCTGTGCCCGGCCGGGCCCCGTGGGCAGAGGCCCGGCCACCAGACGCTCGCGTTCGGGCCCCAACCCCAGGTCTGGCTCCAGGGTGGGGCCCCGGCTGCGCCATGCCGGGCGACGTCTCGGTCCTTGATTGGTGTACGTCCATAGAAGTCTTGTGAGCTGCTCTTCGTCTGACCCGTCACCTCGGACCTGTTTGCCATGGGAGACCCTACCAGGGGCATAAAGCCCCGGACAACATAGCTCCTCGGATCATTCGGGTACTCAAACAACCCCACCACGTTAAGGTGGCAGCTCATGGGGGTTGGTGACAATTTCTCTTGATAAGAAAACATGTACAATAGGCTAGAAAGAAAGAGAATGTGAGTGGTGCTGGTGGTTGGAGGAACCAGTGGTGCATTGGCCGCCTCCCTCTCCTCAGTCTAGGTCAGGGGGGTCGAACTCGTTTGGGTCGAGGGCTGAGATCCAGCCCCCGCGGCGGGTCAGGGGCCGAGATCCAGCCCCCGCGGTGGGTCAGGCCCGTGTATGTGGTAAAGGTCTGTGGCCTCATTAATAACAACATCTTACACTTACTGTGCTTCATCAGCCTGTGTCACATAAAGTCTTTATTCATTCAAGTTACTGTTGCAGCCACAGCCGCCCTAGGCCAGACTGACCATTTACCATGTGGCTTAAATGTGCTGTTTATATCCTGATCTCTCTAGTGCTGGAGTTATTTATTTTATGTATTTATCCATAACTCTGCACAGGAATGTTCGAGACGAGACTTACTTTTTTGACACTCAGGATTCATGCTCCTCAAATGGCCTCATTAAATCATCTCCCGGGCCGCATGTGGCCCGCGGGCCTTGACACATGTGGTCGAGGTCAATAAGCGAGGAAAGCCCTTCTCTGTGGTCCTCATGGCGGGCAGCGGACAGTGCTGTAATACCACCCCCTGGTGGCCGGGGGCGACTCCAAAAGACACTTGGTAAACAGAATTCCAATGGTGACTTTACACGTCCACAGCACTCGGGCTCCAAAGAGTGTTTTTATTTCTACAAATTGCTGTGACCCATGTGACAACGCTGGGCTCGCTGTCATGTTTTTAACCACGCTGGTTTTTGTATATGAGAAATGAAAAGTGGAGGCCTCGTTGCCGGTCCTCCTGCCCTTTTAAGGACCAGGCTTTGTAGGAGGAGATCGAGCAGCCATGTTCATTTCACAGACCCCTCAGGATCATGACTGTGACTGGGGACCGGTTATCTTTTCTATCTTATATCTCTGGTCTAGATCAGTGTTTTTTTCAACCTTTTTTGAGCCGAGGCACATTTATTTCATTGAAAAAATCACATGGCACCACCAGCAGAACATGTTAAAAAATGTAACTCTGTAGCCGATATTCAGTCGTTCTCATCTAAGTGTCTTGAATAGGATCACCGTATAGTCTCACTCGCCACAGTGCCTCAATACATCACTAATTCTCTTGTCTCAAAGAAATTAACTCCCTGATATGAAAGAGTTTAATATGGTTACTCTGCCGATCACTAGACAGCACAGACACTCGAAAGCGGTACATTATTTGTGGATAATAATGCATTTATTTAAAAAAAACAACCAGGTAAAATTGGATAATTTCCCAAGGCTCACCAGACAATATCTCACGGCACAGTGGTTGAAAAACACTGGTCTAGATGGACTGATGGCTGTGGCTGCAACACAGTATTATCACCACTGAGCACATGTGCTACAATAGTGAGTCATTATTATTATTACATGAAACCAGATGCAAAAGTTATTTTATAGACTTACATGACTAAACGTGTTATATTATGTTTTAACAGTAGCCCAGTTAAAGCCTTTTGGTCCATAATGGCACATCTGCGAGAGTTTGAATTTTCTGGCGACCCCCCAGGTAGCGTCCCAGCTCTCCCGATTACCCAGCATGCCGTTGAGCTAGCTTGTCCTGACCCGCCCTTCACCCTGTCTCTCACTCCTGCCTCTCCTGTCGTGTGCAGGCTGTGGCCGGGCGGCGGGCGGCGTGGAGGACGAGACGGAGTCGGAGGCCGGCTGGATCGAAGGCGCCGCCATCCTCCTGTCCGTGGTCTGCGTGGTCCTGGTGACCGCCTTCAACGACTGGAGCAAAGAGAAGCAGTTCCGGGGCCTCCAGAGCCGCATCGAGCAGGAGCAGAAGTTCACCGTGGTCCGAGCGGGACAGGTCACGCAGATCAAAACGTCCGAGATCGTGGTGGGCGACATTTTACAGATCAAATACGGTGAGACTCCAGTGTTCATCCACGTGTCGCCGCTACAAACCGGGTTTAAACATGTGAGATCTCGTTAGGGCTGCTCGATTATTGAAAAAATAATAATCACGATTATTTTTGTCATAATTGAAATCACGATTATTCAAACGATTATTTGTTGCCTTTAAAAAAATCCATCAAAAAAGTGAAAAAAATCCAGCAAAAAAAGACAAAAATCCATTAAAAAAAAGACAAAAATCCAGCAAAAAAAGACAAAAATCCATTAAAAAGTGACAAAAATCCATCAAAAAAGTGACAAAAATCCAGCAAAAAAAAGACAAAAATCCAGCAGAAAAAACAACAAAAATCCATCAAAAAAGTGACAAAAATCCAGCAGAAAAAACAACAAAAATCCATCAAAAAAAAAGACAAAAATCCATCGAAAAAAAGACACAAATCCATCAAAAAAGTGACAAAAATCCAACAAAAAAAAGACAAAAATCCATCAAAAAAAGACAAAAATCCAGCAAAAAAATGACAAAAATCCATCAAAAAAAAGACACAAATCCATCAAAAAAGTGACAAAAATCCATCAAAAAAAGACAAAAATCCAGCAAAAAAAATGACAAAAATCCATAAAAAAAAGACAAAAATCCAAAAATTAAAAATTAGAAAAAATAACAAAAAAATAAATAAATTGAAAAAAAAAATTGAAAAAATAAAATAAAAATTGAAAAAAAAAAATATAATCGATTTTTTGCGATTATGCTAATTTTGTAATCGTTTACTGTTGTAATTGAAATCGTAATCGAATTTCGATTAATTGCACAGCCCTAGATCTCGTACTATTGAGGCCTGGGCTGTTAGAGCAGCGTGAACTACACGTCACATAAGGGCGGAGTCTACAGTGAAGGTCCCGCCCTGATGCCCTTTTTAGGAACATGCTTCGCCATGACTTCCTCCTCGAGCGTAGACATTGTGGCAAACGGGGAGGAGTGAGGAGGAGATAATCTTTTTAACGGTCTGTGGTGGAAGCCCTGCATGAGTCTGGACAGTGTGTGATGAATGTCTGACAGGCTTGATTGAGATGGTTTAGGCGTGTACAGAAGAGGAGGGGTCGAAGGTCATGTTTCTTAGCTGGCACACAATGACCCTTTTACGAAAGACCTTCCGTTTCATTGCTGTTTAACACACATAGGGTTCTAAAACGGGTATATGGTAATTAATGGGAATGAACACAGCTGAATGTTGCTTCTCTACAGACTGAAACTGAAGCACATTTACACTGAAATATCTATGAGCAGAAATGAAACGTCTCAGAGAAATCATCTTCATCATGTCTGACACCAGGGTTTGAAGAGGACGGTGTTTTAGGTTATGTCCCAAACAAAGAAGAGCTTTTGCAAACGGAGCAGACTCGGTCCATATTTGTATGTGTGTATTACAGTATTATATTGTTTAAAAGTCTCTCATGTAGATCTGCTCTGTGTAATGCAGACCCTGCCCCTGGTCGGGTCTGTCCTGATCTGAGAAGGTGAATTTAAGCACAGTTTGATCAAATCATTATATGAAACTTTGCAGTTTGTCCCAAAGTTGATTGTAGGTTGAGGAAAGTCGTGTTGCGTTTTGACATGACTCTATTCAAGCCATCTCTGGTTTCTGTGGGCATGTTTTATGGTTCAAAAACATAATTCAAGGGCAGCTAACAGAATTCAATAATTGTTTATTCAACAAAACAGGTAAAAATGTTCTTTTTTTTTTTCATTCCGACAGAAACATTTTTAGCTTAAAGGGACTATACGGAGTTTAAAAGTGTTTTCCTCCCCCCACATGTTCCTCCATGTCCTAATGTGTAGAATGAGCTCAGACCTGTTCACCACAACTGCCTCTAAAATCCTGCACTATCACTCAGAAAGGTGTTACTTCGGGTCTGAAGTGTCGTCATGCACGAGCTTTGAGGTCGGCTGTTCAAAATGGCTGCTGCTGGCTCCTGCTAAGCATCACTGAGAGTTTGGGCCTAAGTCAATCTACTCAAAATCCACATAATCTTCAGTGATTTTGTGTCCATTTAACCATACTGGATTAAGATCTTGTTCTGTTACACAATTGTGTGGTGATTCTTATCCAAAAGTGCAGAAAAGAAATATAGAAGCTGCAGTTACACTTATGACCTGAGGTGGCAGTAGTGAGTATGAAATGACCAACTTGCATCCAGCCCCTTTAACCTCTTAACTCCCGCCTGGACCGAGAGGATCTTTTTCCTCACGTCATCACATTTGTTTTCCATCATTTTTTTGTTGGGTATTTTTGTAACTTTTTTGTCACTAATTTGTAATTTTTTTTATCACATTTTTGTCATTTTTTTGTCATATTTTTTGTCACATTTTTGTCACATTTTTGTCATTATTTGTAATTTTTTTTATCACATTTTTGTCATTTTTTCTTCCATTTTTTGTCACTTTCTTGTGACATTTTTGCCACTTTTTCATCAATTTCTCGTCACTTTTTAGTCACATTTCCATCATTGTTTTCGTCTCAGTTCTGTTGCCATTTTCACAGCTTTTTCCCCAGAAGCTTTTGGATTGGGGTAAAGCCAAACTGGAGAAAACGTGCTCGGTTCAGGCAGGAGTTAACAGGTTAAGTTTAGTTTGAAATTTATTGGGAATTTTCCAGCCCTTTGCAACACTAAACAACACAACACTGTTGCTCCAAACCACAGACTTGGTGTCGTCCTAATGATTAAACAGAAGCTCATAGAGACTTTATATTATTTATATTATTACAGAGCTCCTCCTCTCGCTCTCCAGGCTCAGGAGATCCTTCTTGCCCAGAGCGATTAGGCTGCAGAACAAATCCTTGTGTGGGAGGGGCTAAATGGGAACAATGGCTTTACAGTACTTTTATATTCTCTGCACTGCCCCATTTACCGATTCTTTAACATTTTAATATTTATTTTTTATATCTGACCGTCGGGATTAATGAAGTATCGTACCAACACTCAGATTGCAATTTCAATTAAACCGTGATTACTTGCTCTTCCCTATTTAGATTTCTATTCTGGAAAGTTGTTCATATTGTGGATCTTAAAGGTGCATTCTGCAACTTTTTACACGGGAGAAAAGCCTTGGTATTTGTGTGTAACAGCCTTATTTGTGACCCAGTGATGTGTGAGTGGTCAACATGGCGCCTTTGGATCACAGTGGCCTCTACAGCTCCAGGATCAAGGGTTAGGTTTTCTGGTGAGAGGAGTGAAAACCAACCGGAAACTCTTAAAACAATTCATCCTGGACAGGGCTGGAAACCGTTAGATCTTTTTCGATACCAGCGCTTTTATTAGAAACTATAGCGGTAGAAATATTCCCCATGTTAGGAGTTTGTCTCATACTGGTGTAAATGAAGTAACAAACTGAACCCGGGCCGAGGGCGACGCTGCGGAGGAGCTGATCCCAGCGTAACTTTGACACAGATTTAGCCACTTTTCAAACCTCCTGTGACCATATTTGGAAACAGGGCAAATGTTGTGTGACCCTCCAGGGTTTTAATAAAGTCTCCATCGCGTCTTCAAAGCACGTCCAGCTGCTCCGTGTGCAGGTCAGTCCCACGCCTCAAAATAACTCCTCCCATCAGCGCGAGCGTCTCGTCTTCTCTCGGGTCAGTCTCATGATCGATCACAAACACAAACGCTCCGTCTAAACTCGCCTTTTACACAAGATAACAACAAATAATCCGGTCCGGTAAAAACGAAACAGAAATCTGCAGTGACACTGATGTCAAAGCTCCGCTAACAGCAACGAAACACTTCCTGTTGTCCCGACAAAATAAAATACCGATGATTGAACTTTGATTTATATTTTTTATTTATTCTTTTTTAACAATGCTAAAATAAATATTAAATATTAACTTATTTATCACATATATACAAATAAAGTAAGGTCTAAATCAGGTCCATATGGATGTTTTCTCACAGCAGATTGTTCAGTAGACGGCAGTTGTAGCTTGCGTTAGCGTTAGCACGATGCTACATAGCATTCTCCATTATTTATGTGCTGTTTATGGGCTGTTGCTCCTCTCCATGTCTTTGTATCTTTATTTAGTACAAAACTATAATCATAAGTCACTATTTGTTAAAGTAGTTTTTGAATAATTAGAGAAAGTTTAGATTTTCCTCCAAATTGTTTTCCCCCTTAACTGTTTTCAATCCAGAGACGCCGTCTGTATCTATTGGTGGAAATGGTGGAAATTGGGAGAAATTGTGGCAAAAGAAGGAAAATGTATGTTAAACTTTTGGGGGGAAAAATTGAGGAAATAGGAAAAATATATTTTTATTTATTTATTTATTTATTTTTATTTATTTCAACTTAAAACCATACATGACAGGACAATTGACATCGACAAAGCATAAAAACAAAACAAACAAAAACACACACAGACAGACACACCACATTCTATGAAATGTGCATGGTCTTTTAACTTAATCAAGGGAGTATAGTAGGCAAATTTTTAAAAATAAATACAAATAAATACAAATAAACAATACAAACTAAAATTATGACTAAATACATATTACAGGAAGGAAGGAAAAAATAATAATAAAAAAGACTCATTTTGAAATAAAATTCAAATCATTCCATTAGAAATGCATCTGAGAAATGCATCTGAAGATTTTTCTGTTTTGTCTGTTTGTACTGTAACTACTCCTTAGTTACTGGTAGTTATAATTTTCCCCCTTTTTCCGGTTTAATAGGAAAAATATTAGTAATATAACCAAAGGGAAAAATTCTGGAAAATTAGAAAAAATTGCGGCAAAAACTGCTAAAAAATGGCGCAAAAAATGGGAGCTGAAACAACCAAATCTCTCCCTTTAATGTTGTCCCTGAACCGACAGCATCAAAACTTGGATCAGACAAGATACGTTTTTTTCCCTTCCTTTCCCGGAAGTACCTAAACCTTTTTAACGGTGCCCAGCCCTAATCCTGCAGCAACACAGAGGCCGCTGTGATGGAAAGTAAACGCTCCATAAACGCTCACGCAGCCCCTCGCTCACTGACAGGTCAAACACAGCTCCATCACTTCCACAACGTACCTTTAACTTAGAGGTTATTCATGGATAAGACGGGCACAGTTTATCCGCTCAGTGTCCGTCCCAGTTTGGGGTTTGTCTGTGTGACTTTACCCAATATTATAATCTTACACTGGCCTATAGGCTGTAAACTCCAGTCAAGAAGCGTTTAGATTTGGGTAAAACTGGAGAGAATATGGTTAAGGCAGGGGTTAAGGGTCAATGTATCACTTTCACCTTTAACCTCTTAACTCCCGCCTGAACCGAGAGCATTTTCTCCAGTTCAGCTTTACCCAAATCCTGTAGGCCAGTGTAACGCCTCATGTGAAAGACCTACAAAACTAAATGGATCTTTTTCCTCACGTCACATTTTTTTTCATAACTTTTTTTGTCGGGCAGTCGACTAATTTTTGTCAAATTTTCGTCACTTTTTTGTCAAATTATTCGCATTTTTTCGTCAAATTCGTATCACTTTTTCGACCATTTTTTCGCAAATTTTCGTCACATTTTTCTAAATTTTGTGTCAAATTTTTGTCATTTTTTGTATTTTTTTTTGTCACTTTTTCGTCCATTTTTTAAATTTTTTTGGTCAAATTCTTATCACTTTTTTGTCCTTTTTTTCGCAATTTTTCAGCAAATTTTTGTCCATTTTTGTAATTTTTTAGTAATTTTTTAGTAATTTTTTAGTAATTTTTTAGTATTTTTTTTGTAATTTTTTTGTAATTTTTTTGTAATTTTTTTTGTCACTTTTTCGCCTTTTTTGTAAATTTTTTGTCAAATT
This sequence comes from Gobius niger, assembly GCF_951799975.1. NCBI lineage: Eukaryota > Metazoa > Chordata > Actinopteri > Gobiiformes > Gobiidae > Gobius > Gobius niger. The sequence goes on from NC_136858.1 coordinate 39,082,643, forward strand.
TTTGTCAATTTTTTGTCAATTTTTGTTATTTTTTTGTAAATTTTTTGTCACTTTTTCGTCAAATTTTTCGCCTTTTTTGTAATTTTTTTGTCAAATTCTTATCACTTTTTTGTCCTTTTTTCCCACAATTTTTCGTCATTTTTTGTCCATTTTTGTAATTTTTTTGTAATTTTTTTTGTAATTTTTTGTAATTTTTTTGTACATTTTCGTCCATTTTTTCTCACTTTTTTCACATTTTCATCCTTGTTTTCGTCTCAGTTCTGTTGCTCTTTCCACACCTGTTTTCCAGAAGCTTTTGGATTGGGGTAAAGCTGGGTTCAGGCGGGAGTTCAGGGGTTGACATGAGCAGCTGAGGACGCTGACGCTGAATGATCTGGCTGCTTGTGTCTGTAGGGGACCTGCTCCCGGCGGACGGCGTCCTGATCCAGGGGAATGACCTGAAGATCGATGAGAGCTCCCTGACCGGAGAGTCGGACCATGTGAAGAAGACGGCGGAAAAAGACCTCATGATCCTGTCAGGTCAGTCCCGTTTCCCACACAGAGCGCCCTGTCGCTGCGCATGAGTCGTGACCGGCCGGGAGTCTTTAAATGTCAGCCAGGCTCCTCCTCCTGCTCTGTCCGGGAGACGCATGGAACACACACACAGATATCTTTTAGCTTACTGGACAATGCTTTAGTCTGAAACATCTTCTGCTGTTTATTCCTTTGATATTTGCCATATAGAGCTCAACTGACCCTCCCACCTCCACTCAACGCTTGAAAATATAATAATTCTTTAACGTTTTAGACAAATCTTCAATTTAACTGTGTTTTATGCCCATGAGTGAGCACGTGGCTGATTAGCCGGCTCTTAAAGGGACTATATAGAGTTTAAAGATGTTAAAACTAAGTATTTTCCTCCCCCTACATGTTCCAGCCATGTCCTAATGCAGGGGTGCCCAAACGTTTTTGTCTCCGAGGCCAAAATGAAAAAGTTCCTGTGGGTCACGGGCCAATCACGGCGATGTCAAGCGTGAAACACATATAACTGCAAATAATAATGTTATTATTATATTATAATATTATTTATATCTATATATATCTATATTTATATCTATGCAAATAACATGTGACATTAATACTAATGTTAACTATTGGGCAAAAGCTGTAGAAATATAGTCCAAAATGTAAACAAAAACAACAACTGTAGAAATATAGTCCAAAATGTAAACAAAAACAACAACTGTAGAAATATAGTCCAAAATGTAAACAAAAACAACAACTGTAGAAATATAGTGCAAAATGTAAACAACACCACCTGTATCTGCAGCTCCCACAGTGACTTCACCTCAACTCAAAGACAATGCCACAGCTATTAGATCATTTTGAAAGTGTCAGTTCAGCATCAATTCTTTTATATGTCGATATTTAACAACCACCTTTGTTGATGTTGACAACCGTTGAAATAAAAGTAGGCAAACTGGGAAAGTGGATGCTACAACGCTCTGTGGTAAAAACCCAGACATCACAAGTGTTTCCTTAACTTGACGAAAGGAGTGAAACAGCGCCCCCAATTTGACTTTAGTGGTCAAAAAGTGTACTGCATCCGCATTTTCCATTGAGAATGAATGGGAGAGAGTTAGTGTTAACCATATTAAAAGTAGGTCACTCTCTGGCGGGCCAACGGAATTGTTCCAGCGGGCCCCACTTTGGGCACCCCTGTCCTAATGTGTAGAATGAGCTCAGACCTGTTCACCACAACTGCCTCTAAAATCCTGCACTGTCACTCAGAAAGGTGTCAGGTCCAAAGCTCCGTCATGCACGAGCTTAATATAGAAGCTGCAGTTACACGTATGACCTGAGGTGGCAGTAGTAACATCTAGCCCCTTTAATATTACATTTTTTTTGAAAAATAGACACTAAAAGTAGGGGCTATTTAATTGTCACAGTTTTATTTCTAGAGTTTAGAAAATCCCTCAAGAGTCAGACCTGCATTAAATGAAAGCTTGAACCCTTGACTTAAAGTAGACCTCGCTCTCTTTTTTCTATCATATTGCGATAAATAGTTATTAACCGTCAAACACAACAAAATCGACTGTGACCATGTGCCCCATGTGCATCTCCCTGACCTCTCTGGTGCTCCCGGACCTTCATGATGTTGTTTAGTGACCACAGCTCTGAGGCCCTCACAGAACAGCTGTCATTATACTGAGAGTAGATCACACACAGGTGGTTCTATTTAATGGTTAGAGCAAGGAGTGAACATTCTGCAGTCATGAGGAATGTTCTAAAGCAGGGCTGCCCAAACCTTTTGTCTCTGAGGGACAACATTAAAAAGTGCCAAACACGGCAATGCCAAGCGTGAAACACATATAACTGCAAATATCTATCTATGCAAATAACATGCCATATTAAAACAAATGTTAACTCTGGCAAAAGCCTAGTTTTAGTAAAGCAAAATCAGCCATTGTAGCAATATAGTGCAAAATGTAAAAAAAACAACACCTGTATCTAAAGAAAATGCAACATTAAATCATTTTGAAAGTGTCAGTTCAGCATCAATTCTTTTATAAGTCCATTTTTAACATGTGCTGTTGATGACGTCAACAACCTTTGCAATACAAGTTGGAAAACTGGGAAAGTTGATGCTACAACTCCCTGTGATAAACACCAAGACTCAACAGCAGTGTTTCCTTAACTTTGTGAAAGGAGTGAAACAGCGCCCCCAATTAGACGCTGGTGGCCCAAATGTGTACTGCATCCATATTTACCATTGAGGATGTATGGAAGAGAGTTAGTATTAACCACACGCAGCACTAAAGTAGGTCACCCTCTGGCGGGCCAACAGAATTGTTTTGGCGGGCAAAATTTGGCCCACGGGCCCCACTTTGGGCACCCCTGTTCTAAAGGCAATTTAATGCTCTCAGAAAATGCTGTATGATACTTATGCACGCCCCACTTTTCTATTTTTAGAAAAATAACAGAATCATGTATCATTTTGTTTTCACTTCACAGTCGTCTGTTACTTGTGTGTGAACGTTCAGTGAAAAAATCAAAATAAAATCTTAATGTTTATGGCTGTAAACATGACAAAATGTGCACAAGGTCAAGGTGTGTTAGTACTTTCGAGAGGCTCTGTATTTATTTCTCTACCTGCTTTCATTTCTTTCGATACCAGTAGTACCTGAACCTTTTCTAACACCGTACTGGTCTGGTTTAATGGTGCACAGCCCCAGAAAGAGAAGCCATTTTGAGGAAACGTTCATTTATACTTGATCACTGCAGCCTGACCGAGCCTGAGTAGGTGTAGTGTGATGGAGACAGAATGAGGTGAGGGAATGTGTTGAATTTGCCTTGTGGAGACGTGTCTTTGTGCGGCTGTGTCGGTTTGACCTCAGACTCGTGAGCACCAGGGGCTCCAGGTTTTGTGCTCGGTGAGTAAAGTGTGCCTCGTCCCCTCAGGCACTCACGTGATGGAGGGCTCGGGGAAGATGGTGGTGACGGCGGTGGGCGTGAACTCTCAGACCGGGAGGATCTTCATGCTGCTCGGAGCCGAAGAGGAGGCCGACCGGCAGGAGGAGGAGAAGAACGGCACCAGCAAGAGCAAAGACGACAAGAAGAAGAAGAGCAAGAAGGAGAAGAAGTGTGAGTGTATTTGACACACACAGAGACACACAGCGAGCTTTATAATGAGAGTGTGTGATGTAACTCCATCACATGTATTAAAGCCACACTGCAGAACTTAGGCTGTGTCTCACTACGTCACAATCAGAATTACTTTAAAATAATAACTTATCACTCCAGCAAGAGTAAAAAAGTACCAGGAGAACATGCTACGGGAGGGCTGTGCCTAACGAGAAGCTTTTCTGAGTCTGATTTATGTTACTTTATTATACGGCTCTTCACAGCGTGAGTAGAAGCTCCGTTGATTTGAATGGGATTTCCCAACGTTCTCCCGGTCATTACTTCCTGATAAAGTTCCTCTGAGTTGGTGTTTTCATATCACTCCACACGTACGTAGTAGCGACACTATCTGTCCCGTCACTGAGAGAGAAGTCGGGGAATCGTGAGTCTGACTTTCAACTTACCCAGAGATTCACCACCATTCCTCCAACTGCACCTTCAGCTAAGTGGCTAGGCTAGCTGCTAGCCGTGCTGCTTCTAGCCTAGCCAAACGTTGCCGAGCAACGCGCAAACTTTTGGGAACTATTTGTGGCGGAAGTCATTAAATAAACCTTTGGACCTTCATAAAAGTGTACGAAGTTTATGTTGTGTGTGTTCAGTTGGAAAATGGCCGAATAATAAGCGGATAATATATAGAACGCTGGTCGGTGCTTATTTTCCCGATAATGACCAGCGTTCTTTACATTATCCCTTTTTAGTGACATCCATCCATCCATTTTCTTCCACTTTTCCGTTGCCGGGTCATGGGGGCTGTTGGAGCTGCACCAGCCCCTATGGCGCCTCCTGCAGGTGGTGGGTCCACAGAAGGACGGCCTCCTGGTTCTAACCAGGCCTGTCGGTCTCTCATGAGGAGCTTCTGACCCGCTCTGTGTCTGACCCGTCACCTATAGGACCTGATTGCCCTGGGAGACCCTACAGGGGCACGAAGCCCCCGACAACAGAGCTCCAGGATCATTCGGGCTCAAACCCTCCACCACGTTAAGGTTCCAGGAGGGGATTAGTGACGTAAAACTAGAAATAATGTATTCTATGTTAAAGGAACACGGAACACAAACTACGTCTGTAATAACGGTAATGGCTTACACTTGTATTGCGCTTTACAAGCCTGTTTTACCAAGTTTCTCAAAGCGCTGCTGTCGGCATTATTCATTCCTGCCGTGCTTAATGGTGGTAAGCTCCTATTGTAGCCAAAGCTGCCCCAGACTGACGGAAGCGAGGCAGCCACCACCAGCCACCTCCAACCACCTCCAACCACTCACTCACTACATTCAGCCCGGCCTATTGTACATGTTTTTAGTGATAGTACCCGCAGGAAACCTACACAGACACGGGGAGAACAGGCAAACTGCACTCAGAAAGGCCCCGTCCAGGTGGGAATCGAACCCGGGACCTTTTAGCTGTGAAGCACGAGCGCTAACCACTGCGCTGCCCTGCCGCCCGTAGGAAGTAGGAAGTAGGAGGTACATTTACTTCAAAAAGTAATTGTAACTGTAGTACTGCCTGGTCACAATATCAACTAAACTAAAAGGATCAGCTCCAAGACAGAGGAAATAAGTGTTTTCCTGGGTGGATTTAATCAGTAAGATAATACGTAATATCCATTTCATTTTACACGAAGAGCAACTCCCTGTTTATTTGTTGTTGTTGAACCAAGTTTGGCAAATACGTGTCTCCTGAAATCTACAATAATATGCACTGATTCTAATAAATGTGTCTCTTTATCCTCAGCTAAAAAGGAGGACAAGTCTAAAAAAGGTAAGCAGCCTGTCATCCCACCTTCTTCTGAACGGCTCTTTGAAATAAACGGATCCCAAAGATCCCTAGATCTCAGAACAGAGTTGGTCACGTCATTCATTCATTCATTCATTCATTCTCATTCACACACTTGGAGAGTTTCGTGACGCTAGGCTAGTGCTAGGCTAATGCTAGGCTAGTCAGAGCCGTGGGAAGATGTTTTAGTTAGGGGGCGCTGAGGGACAAAATTTACCCCCAAAATGCTGTTTCTGTGCATAAATCCTGTTTATTAACCTCTTAACTCCCGCCTGAACCGAGAGCATTTTCTCCAGTTCAGCTTTACCCAAATCCTGTAGGCCAGTGTTACGCCTCATGTGAAAGACCTACAAAACTAAATGGATCTTTTTCCTCACGGCAGATATTTTTTCAGCACTAATTTTTGTCAAATTTTTGTCACTTTTTCGTCAAATTATTCACATTTTTTTGTCAAATTCGTATCAGTTTTTCGTCCATTTTTTCGCAAATTTTCGTCAATTTTTTCTAAATTTTTTGTCAATTTTTTGTTCATTTTTGTCATTTTTTCATCCATTTTTTCGCATTTTTTCGTCAATTTTTTTTTTCTTTTTTGTCAAATTTTTGTCCATTTTTGTCATTTTTTGTCAATGTTTTCTCACTTTTTTCACATTTTCATCCTCGTTTTTGTCTCAGTTTTGTCGCTATTTTTCACACCTTTTTTCCAGAAGCTTTTGGATTGGGGTAAAGCCAAACTGGAGAAAACGTGCTCGGTTCAGGTGGGAGTTAAGGGGTTAATATTACAATTCACAAACTCTCCACCAGGGGGTGCTGCAGCGCCCTCAGCACCCTGGCTTCCCACGGCCTTGAGGCTAGTGCATGTCTATGGTATCAGCTAGCCTGCATTAAACACAGTGTGACCCGCTCCACAGAGCACCTGAGGCAAATCACTTATAACACCAGACTAACCATATACATGTCTAATGTTTGGAATATAACTGACCTGCATCACATGAACGATCACATTTTGAGGGACTATTTTCTAGCAGATCACTCCGCCGCCGCGAAGCTGATGCTGCTCAAATATAAGGTCTTTTAAATGATTCTATGGACACAGACATGTATATGGTTAGTCTGGTGTTATAAGGCCCTATGTCAAAAATCCTGAAATCCCTTTAAGGTTTTAAGAATAATCTGAACAATTTGAACTTACACCAAGGTTTCACGGCACTGACCTCTGTGGCCCTTCAGCCTGTGTAAAGGTTTGGACACCCCTGTTCTAAAACAATGCTAAGGCGTCTAAAAATCAGTTAACAGTGAATCTTCTTGGTGTCTCGTGAGGTCAAATTTCCAGAGTGCATTTCAGCCACACTATCACCTGCACTCTCAGTTTTCTGAATGAACAAAGATGGAGCCGCCTTTTGCCGAGGCCGAGGAGCCTCTGATCAGCAACGCCGTCCCTTCACCGGTGTGTGCGAGAGCAGCAGGTGCTCCTGACTCTGTGATGGTGATTAGGAACAAGGAGATTATCTGCAGGACCTAAGCTTCACAGCTGCCTCCTCTTCCACCTCACTGACCGAGCAGCAGATCAGCCCTGTCACGTCCAGCCGTATACGCTCACTCAGGAGGCACAGGAATAACTGATGTCCTGGTAGGGCTGCTCGATTATTGAAAAAATAATAATCACCATTATTTTTGTCATCATTGAAATCACGATTATTCAAACGATTATTTGTTGCCTTTAAAAAAATTCATCAAAAAAGTGACAAAAATCCATCAAAAAAGTGACAAAAATCCATCAAAAAAGTGACAAAAATCCATTAAAAAAATTACAAAAATCCATCAAAAAAGTGACAAAAATCCATCAAAAAAGTGACAAAAATCCATCAAAAAAGTGACAAAAATCCATCAAAAAAGTGACAAAAATCCAGCAGAAAAAGACAAAAATCCAGCAGAAAAAAGACAAAAATCCAGCAAAAAAGTGACAAAAATCCATTAAAAAAGACAAAAATCCAGCAAAAAAGTGACAAAAATCCAGCAAAAAAGTGACAAAAATCCTTAAAAAAAGTGACAAAAATCCATCAAAAAAGTGACAAAAATCCATCAAAAACATGACAAAAATCCATCAAAAAAATGACAAAAATCCATTAAAAAAGTGACAAAAATCCATCAAAAAAGTGACAAAAATCCATCAAAAAAGTGACAAAAATCCATCAAAAAAATTACAAAAATCCATTAAAAAAGTGACAAAAATCCAGCAGAAAAAGACAAAAATCCATCAAAAAAGTGACAAAAATCCATCAAAAAAGTGACAAAAATCCATCAAAAAAGTGACAAAAATCCATCAAAAAAGTGACAAAAATCCAGCAAAAAAAGACAAAAATCCATCAAAAAAGTGACAAAAATCCAGCAGAAAAAAGACAAAAATCCATCAAAAAAATGACAAAAATCCAGCAAAAAAGTGACAAAAATCCATCAAAAATAGTGACAAAAATCCATCAAAAAAGTGACAAAAATCCATCAAAAAAGTGACAAAAATCCAGCAGAAAAAAGACAAAAATCCATCAAAAAAATGACAAAAATCCAGCAAAAAAAGACAAAAATCCATCAAAAATAGTGACAAAAATCCATCAAAAAAGTGACAAAAATCCATCAAAAAAGTGACAAAAATCCAGCAGAAAAAAGACAAAAATCCAGCAAAAAAAGTGACAAAAATCCATTAAAAAAAGACAAAAATCCAAAAATTAAAAATTTGAAGAAAAAAAAATGTGAAAAAAAAAATTGAAGAAAAAATAAAAATTTAAAACAAAAAATATCTAATCGTTTTTTTGCGATTATGCTAATTCTGTAATCGTTTACTGTTGTAATCGAAATCGTAATCGAATTTCGATTAATTGCGCAGCCCTATGTCCTGGATGTGTGATGGTAATACTGACCCCGTGTGATGTGCAGATCTACAGAAGGACGGAGCCACTGTGGAGATGCAGCCGCTCAAAGAGGGAGAACCCGAGAAGAAAAACAACCCCCACAAAAAGGAGAAGTCTGTGCTGCAGGGGAAGCTGACCCGCCTGGCCGTGCAGATCGGGAAAGCCGGTACCACACCTTCTCTCAGCAGAAAACAGAACAACCATGTGTGGAGGAGTTTACAATATCGGGTTCAAGAAATGTGTGAAGAATAAGGAGAAGAAACTAGGAAACGGGAAATTATTAGGGGAATTAGTAATAAAAAAAAATACAAAAATGAGGAAAAAATTGGGGGGAAAATAAGGAAAAAATTTACAAAGAAATGAAAAGAAAAAGGGAATAAATTGAGTAAAATTTGGGGGGAAATTTGAAAAAAAAATATAGGGAAATAGGTAAACTATTAGCAATAAAAAATTAGGGGGAAAAGTCTGGGAAAAGGGAAAAAAATAAGGAAAAAATGTGGCAAAAACATTATTAAATTGAGTAAAGAATAGGCGGCGTTCACGATTTAGAACGTGATGATGTCATAAGGTCAGATGGAGGGCGGGGCCAATAAAACTCTATGGGAGAAATGCAGTTTTTGGAAGAAATCTCCAAAACGAAGATTGACAAATGTTTTTCAATCGCCATTTTTTGCCGTTTTACGGAGAAAATAATTGTACATTAGTTCACATGAGCCGACAGAGGAGACGATGAGCTTTGTGACAGTTTGTGTTTCATGTGGATTCCTCCAGTAATGACTGAGATATGAGCCAAAAAACAAAGACATAAAAATATGCATTTTGTCAGTTACCACCGTTACCATAGTTACCGTCAGTTGATCCACCTCAATGTTAAACTATAGATACAGACGCATCTCTGGAATCGCCCATATATGGTCATGTTTGAAAACAGTTAAGGGGGAAACAATTTTGAAAAAATCTAAACTTTCTCTAATTATTCAAAAACTACTTTAACGAACGCTGAAATATGAAAATAGTTTCTACTAAATAAAGATACAAAGACATGGGGAGGAGCAAAGTGGTTCAACAGCCCATAAATACATGAATAACAGAGAATGCTAACTTGATGCTACATGTTAGCATCGGGCTAATGCTAACGGTTAGCTAGCGCTAGCTACAACTGCCGTTTTTTCACTTCTACTGAACAATCTGCTGTGAGAAAATATCCACATGGACCTGATTTACACTGGACTTTATTTATGTGATAAATAATGGAAATGGAAAAAGAGGGAAAATCGTGTTTCTCTAAAGATTCTATTTTTCCCCTATGACGAGATGCGTCTGTATCTATGGGCTCTTTAGAATGTTGTGATGTCACGTGAACGCAACCTATTGGGAAAAATGGGGGAAAATAGAGAATAAAGAATTGGGCAAAAATTTGAAAATATATTGAATTGAGCTGAAACAACCAGGTCACTTCCTTAAATTCTGTCCCTGGACCAACAGCATCAAAACTTCCCTCTAAAGATAGAAGAGTTTGTTTTTCTTTACCTTTACCTTCTTTACACCAGTAGAACCGAGTACCCTGGAGAATATAAATATACGGTGTTTTATCATTTTTTCTGACCAGGATTTTGGGGGTTTGTCACCAACACGTATCAACCAGACACTCGAGTTTTCTTCACTGTCTCCTCATCAGAGTCATGTTGTCAGAATTAGGGCTGGGTTCTGTTAAACGATACAAATTCGATATCGGAAAGAAAGTTTAGGTTCTACCGGTATCAAACTTTTTTTTTTTATCCAAGTTTTAATGCTGTTCCTTATGTTTTTCCCATTATTTTTCCCAATTTTTGCCCCATTTTCCCCATTTTTCTTTTTTTTTGTCCCAGTTTTTTCCTTGTTTTCCCTGATTAACTTTGCCACAGTTTCTCCCAATCTCTTCACATTTCTTGACATTGGAGATGAACCTGATATCTGAGATCTTCCACACATTATTATTCTGTTTTCTGGTTCTAGACGACAAATCTTTTATTATCTGAAACCGCATCGTTCAGGTATCGTAAACCAAGTGCTAATCTGATCAAATGTTAACAATAACCCATGTTTATGTTGTTCAGACTGACAGTTTGTTCCTCCCTAACGAGGCGTGTGTGTTCCATGTGTTGTTCCTCCCTAACGAGGCGTGTGTGTTCCATGTGTTGTTCCTCCCTAACGAGGCGCGTGTGTTCCATGTGTTGTTCCTCCCTAACGAGGCGTGTGTGTTCCAGGCCTGTTCATGTCGGTTCTCACGGTGATCATCCTCATCGTCCGGTTCCTCATCGACACGTTTGCCGTTCAGCAAGTCTCCTGGAACCCGGACTGCGTCCCCATCTACATCCAGTTCCTGGTCAAGTTCTTCATCATCGGGGTGACGGTGCTGGTGGTGGCGGTGCCGGAGGGGCTGCCGTTAGCCGTGACCATCTCCCTGGCCTACTCCGTCAAGGTGTGTGTGACGGCGCAGGACGACACCAGCCTGACGTGATCAAAAACAAACATATGACTTCACAGCTTACTTTAGAGCAGTGGTTCTCAACCCTTTAGAGCCGCGACCCCCATTATAACAGTTCATTAGGATCGTGACCCCCACCCGGGTCAGACCGTGAGAAACACAGGGACATTAAACCTCTTAACTCCCACCTGAACCGAGCACATTTTCTCCAGTTTGGCTTTACCCCAATCCAAAAGCTTCTGGGAAAAAGGGGAGAAGATAGCGACAAAACTGAGACTAAAACAAGGATGGAAATGTGGCAAAAAGGTGACGAAAAATGTGACAAAAATGTGATAAAAAAATGACAAAATGTGATAAAAATGTAACAAAAAAATGACAAAAAAGTGACGAAAAATGTGACAAAAAATGACAAAAATGTGATAAAAAAATGACAAAAATGTGACAAAAATGTGACAAAAATGTGATAAAAAAATGACAAAAATGTGATAAAAATGTGATAAAAAAATGACAAAAATGTGATAAAAAAATGACAAAAAAATGACAAAAAAATGACAAAAAAATGACAAAAAAATGACAAAAATGTGACAAAAATGTGACAAAAAAATGACAAAAAAATGACAAAAATGTGACAAAAAAATGACAAAAAAATGACAAAAATGTGACAAAAAATGACAAAAATGTGATAAAAAAAATGACAAAAATGTGACAAAAATGTGATTAAAAAAATGACAAAAATGTGACAAAAAATGACAAAAATGTGATAAAAAAAAGACAGAAAATGTGACAAAAAATGACAAAAATGTGATAAAAATGTGATCAAAAAAATGACAAAAAAATGACAATAAAGTTCCAAAAATGAGTGTAATACCCAACAAAAAAATGATGGAAAACACATGTGATGACGTGAGGAAAAAGATCCTCTCGGTTCAGGCGGGAGTTAAGAGGTTAAACTATATAACTCTTAAAAAACAAAGAAAAAACAACGGCTAAAACAAAAATGAATTAAATTTAGAACAAATAATGGCACCCTGGTAAAACAGCATGTTTGCTACGACGCCATAATAATAATATTAAAATACATATTTTATCTATATGCTCTGGCGACCCCCTAGTGGGCCCCGACCCCCAGGTTGAGAAGCCCTGCTTTATAGAACCATATGTTTGCAGATTATGTCCAACATGTTCAGAGCATAAGGAAACATCACTAGAGACGCTACACTTTTTATTTTTCTGTTGCTTTTGTATGTTTTCCACTTCCTTTACTGGACATGTCAGTCTGTAAGTATTATGTGTATTGTAAAAAAAACACAAAAAAAAAACAACTTTAGGCATTACCGGTCAGTGTTGAAAGCAGGTACCAGAAATTACATGTGTATCTTTAGATCCGAGTTTTGATGCTGTTGGTTCAGGGACAGACTTGGTTGTTTTAGATACATTTTTGCCTGATTTTAAATTATTTTTTTCCCTTTTTTTGTTTGTTTGTTTGCCTCATTTCCCCCATTTAAAAACAAAATATATATTTATTTTTTACATTTTTTAGCTTTATTTTTGCCCCAATTTTGTCTTGTTTTCCCATTTTTTCCCCCTCATTTTTACTCCTTTTTTTAATCACTAATATTTTCTTTATTCCCCCTCATTTTCCCCCACCCCCAATTTATTCCCCATGTTTGTCCTTATATTTTATTGATCATTTTTCCTTTTTTCCTCCCAATTTCTTCCCATTTTCTGCCCCAATTATTCCCCGTTTTTGGCACATTTCTTGACACTGGAGACGAACCCGATATTTGCAAATCTTCCACATTATTGTTCTGCTTTCTGGTTCTAGACGACACATATTTTAGTACCAGAGAAAATATCGTTCAGGGGTCGGTATCGAAAATCAAGTGTCGTGAAAGTACTGGTATAAAAAAAGTTTAAAAAAAAGGTCTTTTTCAGAGTGTTTGAGCTGATGTTTTCTTGATGTGATTCCAGAAAATGATGAAGGACAATAACCTGGTGAGACACCTGGACGCCTGCGAGACCATGGGAAACGCCACGGCCATTTGCTCGGACAAAACCGGGACGCTCACCATGAACCGGATGACGGTGGTTCAGTGCTACATGGCGGGACATTTCCACAAGAGGATCCCGTCTCCGGACGTGTTCCCCAAAAACACCGTGGACCTGCTCATCAAGGGCATCGCCCTCAACTGTGCCTACACCACCAAGATCATGGTACAGCAATATAATAATCATCATCCTCTCTTATGTAGACCACAGGCGGGAAGTACTCAGTTACATAGTACTTCTGAGAGTAGGGCTGCTCGATTATTGAAAAAATAATAATCACGATTATTTTTGTCATTATTGAAATCACGATTATTCAAACGATTATTTGTTGCCTTTAAAAAAATCCATCAAAAGAGTGACAAAAATCCAGCAAAAGTGAAAAAAATCCAGCAAAAAAAGACAAAAATCCATCAAAAAAAGACAAAAAATTCATCAAAAAAGTGACAAAAAACCAGCAAAAAAAGACAAAAATCCAGCAAAAAAAGACAAAAATCCATCAAAAAAATGACAAAAATCCATCAAAAAATGACAAAAAACCAGCAAAAAATGACAAAAATCCAGCAAAAAAAAGACAAAAATCCAGCAAAAAAAGGACGAAAATCCATTTAAAAAAAAGACAAAAATCCAGCAAAAAAAAAGACAAAAATCCAGCAAAAAAAGACAAAAATCCATTAAAAAAAAGACAAAAATCCAGCAAAAAAAAGACAAAAATCCAGCAAAAAAAGACAAAAATCCAATAAAAAAAAGACAAAAATCCAATAAAAAAAAGACAAAAATCCAGCAAAAAAAAGACAAAAATCCAGCAAAAAAGTGACAAAAATCCAGCAAAAAAAGACAAAAATCCAGCAAAAAAATGACGACAATCCAGCAAAAAAGGACGAAAATCCATTTAAAAAAAAGACAAAAATCCAGCAAAAAAAAGACAAAAATCCAGCAAAAAAGTGACAAAAATCCAGCAAAAAAAGACGAAAATCCATTTAAAAAAAAGACAAAAATCCATTTAAAAAAAGACAAAAATCCAGCAAAAAAGTGACAAAAATCCAGCAAAAAAAAGGCAAAAATCCAGCAAAAAAAGACGAAAATCCAGCAAAAAAATGACAAAAATTAAAAATTTGAAAAAAAATGTTGAAATAATCTGTTATAACTGTTGTAATCGAAATCGTAATTGAATTTCGATTAATTGCACAGCCCTATTTTCTTCCACTTTATCCGGGGCCGGGTCGCGGGGGCAGCAGTCTCAGCAGAGACGCCCAAACTTTCCGGTCCACACACACCTCCTCCAGCTGTTCTGACCCCGAGGCCACACCTCCTCCAGCTGTTCTGACCCCGAGGCCACACCTCCTCCAGCTGTTCTGACCCCGAGGCCACACCTCCTCCAGCTGTTCTGGGGGGACCCGGGGCGACACCAGGCCAGCTCGGAGACATGGTCCCACCACCGTGTCCTGGGTCCATTATTATTTACAAACATAAATACTCATGTTTCTCTTGCCTTGCTGGATGTGCTGAATGTAGATGAAACATTAATAACTGTATCAGACTAACCTCCTGGTGTCTCCACAGCCTGCAGAGAAAGAGGGAGGGCTGCCTCGACAAGTCGGGAACAAAACGGAGTGCGCTCTTTTAGGATTCTCCACCGACCTGCGCCGCGATTACCAGGCCATCCGTAACCAGTTCCCCGAGGAGTCTCTCTACAAAGTCTACACCTTCAACTCCGTCAGGAAGTCCATGAGCACCGTGCTGCGGAACTACGACGGCAGCTACACCATGTTCAGCAAAGGAGCGTCGGAGATCTTATTAAAGAAGTGAGTTCTGCCCTGGAGGCTCGGTTTCCTCTGTTCTCAGGAGCTCATGCAGTGGCTGAAAGCAGTGGTTCTCAACCCTTTAGAGCCGCGACCCCCAATATAACAGTTAATTAGGATCGTGACCCCCACCCGGGTCAGACCGTGGGAAAAACAGGGACATTAACCCCTTAACTCCCGCCTGAACCGAGCACATTTTCTCCAGTTTGGCTTTACCCCAATCCAAAAGCTTCTGGAAAAAAGGTGGGAAAAAACAATAATGGAAATGTGGCAAAAAAGTGACGAAAAATTTATGAGAATGTGATAAAAAGTGACAAAAATGTGACAAAAATTGACAAAAATGTGACAAAAATGTGACAAAATGTGACAAAAATGTGATAAAAAATGTGACAAAAAATGACAAAAAAATGACAAAAATGTGACAAAAAATGACAAAAATGTGACAAAAAATGACAAAAAATGACAAAAATGTGACAAAAAATGACAAAAAATGACAAAAATGTGACAAAAAATGACAAAAAATGACAAAAATGTGACAAAAAATGACAAAAAATGACAAAAAAATGACAAAAATGTGACAAAAAATGACAAAAATGTGACAAAAAATGACAAAAAATGACAAAAATGTGACAAAAAATGACAAATGTGACAAAAAAATGACAAAAATGTGACAAAAAATGTGACAAAAAATGTGACAAAAATGTGACAAAAAAATGACAAAAATGTGACAAAAAATGTGACAAAAAAATGACAAAAATGTGACAAAAATGTGATAAAAAAATTTGACAAAAAATGACAAAAATGTGACAAAAATGTGACAAAAAATGTGACAAAAAAATAACAAAAATGTGACAAAAAATGACAAAAATTGACAAAAATGTGACAAAAAAAATGACAAAAATGTGATAAAAAATGTGACACAAAATGTGACAAAAAAATAACAAAAATGTGACAAAAAATGACAAAAATTGACAAAAATGTGACAAAAAAAATGACAAAAATGTGATAAAAAATGTGACACAAAATGTGACAAAATGTGACAAAAATGTGACAAAAAATGACAAAAATGTGACAAAAAATGACAAAAAATGACAAAAATGTGACAAAAAATGACAAAAAATGACAAAAATGTGACAAAAAATGACTAAAAATGACTAAAAAATGACAAAAATGTGACAAAAAATGACAAAAATGTGACAAAAAATGACAAAAAATGACAAAAATGTGACAAAAAATGACAAAAAATGACAAAAATGTGACAAAAAATGACAAAAATGTGACAAAAAAATGACAAAAATGTGACAAAAAATGTGACAAAAATGTGACAAAAAAATGACAAAAATGTGACAAAAAATGTGACAAAAAAATGACAAAAATGTGACAAAAATGTGATAAAAAATGTGACAAAAAATGTGACAAAAAAATAACAAAAATGTGACAAAAAATGACAAAAAATGACAAAAATGTGACAAAAAATGACAAAAATGTGATAAAAAAAATTTGACAAAAAATGACAAAATTGTGACAAAAATTGACAAAAATGTGACAAAAATGTGACAAAAAATGTGACAAAAAATGTGACAAAAAAATTGACAAAAATTGACAAAAATGTGACAAAAATGTGACAAAAATGTGATAAAAAATGTGACAAAAAAATAACAAAAATGTGACAAAAAATGACAAAAATTGACAAAAATGTGACAAAAAAAATGACAAAAATGTGATAAAAAATGTGACACAAAATGTGACAAAAAAATAACAAAAATGTGACAAAAAATGACAAAAAATGACAAAAATGTGATAAAAAAATTTGACAAAAAATGACAAAATTGTGACAAAAATGTGACAAAAAACGTGACAAAAAATGACAAAAAAATGGACAAAAATGTGATAAAAAATGAAGGAAAACAATCTGATGACGTGAGGAAAAAGATCCTCTCAGTTCAGGCGGGAGTTAAGAGGTTAAACCTTTACAACTCTTAAAAAACAAAGAAAAAACAATGGCTAAAACAAAAATGAATTAAATTTAGAACAAATAACGGCACCCTGGTAAAACAGCATGTTTGCTACGACACCATAATAATAATATTAAAATATGTATTTTATCTATATGCTCTGGCGACCCCCCAAATTTGTCTGGCGACCCCCTAGTGGGTCCCGACCCCCAGGTTGAGAAGCCCTGGCTGAAAGACTGATTCCTCCATGATCTGGTCCTTTCTTCCTGACCTCGTGCTTGGACTCGTGCAGGTGCTGCAGGATCGTGGCGTCCGGCGGAGACGTCAAAGCCTTCCGTCGGGTGGAGAGAGACTCCGTGGTGAACACTGTGATCGAGCCCATGGCGTCGGAGGGACTCAGGACCATCTGTCTGGCCTATAAGGAGTTCCCGGTGTCCGAGGGCGAGCCGGACTGGGACAACGAGAACCAGATCCTGACCGGCCTCACCTGCATCTGTGTGGTGGGCATCGAGGACCCCGTGCGACCCGAGGTACAGCCACTGCCTTCAGGGTCGCAGTCGGACCAGCTGAGCCTGAAGGAGACGAAGCCTGGGAGCTTTTCAAACTCACCATAGACCATTATATCCTAATGAACCACTCTGTGTAACGTATATGTTCAGTATGTGTAGAGTAGTACAGGTAACTAGATTTGCACATATCAGTGTTCATTTTGACACCATATTTTAATTTAGTTTTAGTTTTAGTCTTTTGACGAAAATGTAATTTGATTTTAGTCTAGTTTTAGTCAAAAAAATATCTTCAATTTTAGTCTAGTTTTAGTCGACTAAAATTACAAGTAAATTTAGTCGACTAATTTTAAGACTAATTTAGTCGACTTTGCTTTGATAATCTTCATTCTAATCATATTTAATGTTGTTCCTCTGCTTCATGTTTCTGCTCCACATGAACAAAGCTCAGAGCTGATCCTTTAAACATGATCTGAGGCTCTTTCAGACGCTCAATACAAGTTTGGATGATTTTAGTCTCTCCTTTTCATTTTTATTTAGTCTGATTTTAGTCGACTCAAATATCTGGACATTTTAGTCACAGTTTTAGTCTCATGAAAAACTTTTATTTTAGTTTTAGTCCAATTTTAGTCACAAAAATATCACTTTGACTAAAATTAAGACTAAATATTTTAGTCGACGAAATTAACACTGGCACATATAACATTTTAAAATACAAGTTTACACAGTTTTAATGTGGGAGAGAGAAGTGAGAAGACCACGAGCTCTTTTAAAACCACCTCCACACATTTCTATATGAGCATTATTTTCTGCACTCATTTGAAAGAGTTTATCGCAGGTGTAGCAGTATTGTTTTTAGAGCAGAGGGTCTGATAAGTGACTCCAGAGAGAAGGCCCTCTGTATCTGGTGGAGTTTGATTGGCTGTGGTTCTTTGCTGCGCCTGGTGGAGAAGCAGGAACATCTGAGGAATACATGAAAAAGGTGTTAAAAGCTCAGGGCATAACATTTGGTATATTCACATACTTATACATAAAGCGTAAATATAAAACACTATACATGAAACATTTATGTAGTAGAAAAATATAGTCAAAATGAAAAGAGCAGCAGATTATTCATAATTCTTGGCATGTTTGACGTGTTGCATCCCAGGCCATATTACTGTATATAATGTGTGGATAAACTATAATATTATGTAATTCACTTCAGTGGATTTGTTTACTGCATAAACACACATTCAGACACCATTACCATCAGTCTTCACCTTAGAGAGCCCGTTCTGAGGCTCTCACTCTCAAACGTCTTACAGGCTTCGTTTAAAGGTGCAACATGTAACTTTATATGTAAAAAGAAGTTTCTATTAGGGGGTATTTGACCTTCAGTGACCCCGTGGCTGTGGGTGCTGTGGTGACCCTGAAGAACCTCCTCGATCAGTTGTTTCTGGTGGGTTTTCGCTGCTGATTGGACCATCTCCATGGCTACGCATACATTTGATTCTGAAAATCTACCAGAAATCCTAAAAAACTTCAAATAAAATTGATCCTGAAGCATCATAGGGACCACCAGGATGGAAAGTAAAGGCACTAAACTAAAAAACCTCAACCCCTAAACGTATCACGAGCTCTGAGAAACTCTAAAGGTCTAAAACAGTGTCTTCTCTCAGACGTGATGATGATCTCAGCCTCACAGCTTCTCTCTGGTCTCACGTGATGATGATCTCAGCCTCACAGCTTCTCTCTGGTCTCACGTGATGATGATCTCAGCCTCACAGCTTCTCTCTGGTCTCACGTGATGATGATCTCAGCCTCACAGCTTCTCTCTGGTCTCACGTGATGATGATCTCAGCCTCACAGCTTCTCTCTGGTCTCCTCAGTGATGATGATCTCAGCCTCACAGCTCCTCTCTGGTCTCCTCAGGTGCCCGACGCCATCAGGAAGTGCCAGCAGGCCGGGATCACGGTGCGGATGGTCACCGGGGACAACATCAACACGGCTCGAGCCATCGCCACCAAATGCGGAATCCTCCACCCGGGAGAAGACTTCCTGTGTCTGGAGGGGAAGGAGTTCAACCGGCGGATCAGGAGCGACTTCGGAGAGGTGAGTGCGGGGGGAGGGGAACCTTTAACGTCTGTGTGATGGGATGTTGTGGAACTCACTCTCATGCGGCTCCTTTTCCCACAGATCGAACAGGAACGAATCGACAAGATCTGGCCCAAACTGCGAGTCCTGGCTCGGTCCTCGCCCACAGACAAACACACCCTGGTCAAAGGTGAGGCCGGGGGGGACACAAGGCTGAGAAATAATGAAGCACCTCGAGAAATAATGAAGCACCTCGAGAAATACTGAAGCACCTCGAGAAATAATGAAGCACTCGAGAAATAATGAAGCACTCGAGAAATAATGAAGCACCCTGAGAAATGTCAGGCCACAAATATAATAACACTACGATATATTATGTAGGGCTGCTCGATTATTGAAAAAATAATAATCACGATTATTTTTGTCATAATTGAAATCACGATTATTCAAACGATTATTTGTTGCCTTTAAAAAAAATCCAGCAAAAAAATGACAAAAATCCAGCAAAAAAAAGACAAAAATCCAGCAAAAAAAGACAAAAATACAGCAAAAAAAAGACAAAAATCCAGCAAAAAAGTGACAAAAATCCAGCAAAAAAAAGACAAAAATCCATCAAAAAAGTGACAAAAATCCAACAAAAAAGTGACAAAAATCCAGCAAAAAAGTGATAAAAATCCATCAAAAAAGTGACAAAAATCCAGCAAAAAATTGACAAAAATCCAGCAAAAAAAGACGAAAATCCAGCAAAAAAGTGACAAAAATCCAGCAAAAAAAGAAAAAAAACAGCAAAAAAGTGACAAAAATCCATTAAAAAAACACACAAAAATCCATCAAAAAAGTGACAAAAATCCAGCAAAAAAAAGACAAAAATCCAGCAAAAAAGTGACAAAAATCCATCAAAAAAGTGACAAAAATCCAGCAAAAAAGTGATAAAAATCCAGCAAAAAAAGACAAAAATCCATCAAAAAAGTGACAAAAATCCAGCAAAAAAAAGACGAAAATCCATCAAAAAATGACAAAAATCCAGCAAAAAAGTGACAAAAATCCATCAAAAAAGTGACAAAAATCCATCAAAAAAGTGACAAAAATCCAGCAAAAAAAGAAAAAAACCAGCAAAAAAGTGACAAAAATCCATTAAAAAAACCACAAAAATCCAGCAAAAAAAGACAAAAATCCATCAAAAAAGTGACAAAAATCCAGCAAAAAAAAGACAAAAATCCAGCAAAAAAAAGACAAAAATCCATCAAAAAAGTGACGAAAATCCATCAAAAAAGTGACAAAAATCCATCAAAAAAGTGACAAAAATCCATCAAAAAAGTGACAAAAATCCAGCAAAAAAGTGATAAAAATCCAGCAAAAAAGACGAAAATCCAGCAAAAAAGTGACAAAAATCCATCAAAAAAGTGACAAAAATCCATCAAAAAAAGACGAAAATCCATCAAAAAAAGACAAAAATCCAAAAATTGGAAAAAAAAATAAAAAATTATGCTAATTTTGTAATCGTTTACTGTTGTAATGGAAATCGTAATCGAATTTCGATTAATTGCACAGCCCTAATATTATGTACTTCTATAATAGATATATCTTGGTTGATTGATTAAAATATGCTTATTTAAGGCGAGACCCTTTAGGTGAAAGTATTGATGTTTCCCGCAGTGGTGGAAGTGTAGATTTGTATCTGTTTTCCTCCCTTTACATCTTAGTTTTCATGTCAGATATAAAAATGATGATGTTTATTTGATGATGTTTTGTCTTCGAGGTGGGGGCGACCCGGAAGTAGAAAGGCCGTCTTTCCCGCGGGTTTTCATTCATAAATATTGACAGATTTGACATCCACGTGTCCTGCTAAGGGGCCCCGTGATGACGCTTTCACCCAAATATGGTGTTTTTCCTCCTACGAGACGCTGGAGCGGAAAAGTGGAAGAACGGGCCGAGCATGACAAAAAAATGACAAAAATTTGATTAAAAAAATGACGAAAAAATGACAAAAAATTAGAAAAAAATGACAAAAAATGACTAAAAAATGACAAAAAATGTGACAAAAAATGACAAAAAAATGTGACCAAAAAATGACTAAAAAATGACAAAAAATGTGACCAAAAAATGACAAAAAATGACAAAAAAATGACCAAAAAAATGACAAAAAATGACAAAAATGTGACAAAAATGTGACAAAAAAATGACAAAAAAATTACAAAAAATGTGACAAAAAATGTGATTTAAAAATGACAAAAAATGACAAAAAAATGACAAAAAAAATTCAAAACAATTACTAAAAAATTACAAAAAAATTATAAGAAATGACAAAAAAACGACAAAAAAACGACAAAAAAAATGACACAAAAATGAAAAAAAAATGGAAAAAAATGAAAAAAAATGAAGAAAAAAAAGAAAGAAAAAAATGACAGAAAAGTTACAAAAATGAGTTACATCCACGTGTCCTGCTAAGGGGCCCCGTGATGACGCTTTCACCCAAATATGGTGTTTTTCCTCCTACGAGACGCTGGAGCGGAAAAGTGGAAGAACGGGCCGAGCATGCGCACTCGCTACAAAACTTCAGGGCTGGTTTTCTCTGAATGAGAGAAGCCGCACTCGGGCAGAGCCTGAGCCCTTATAGAAGCTCCCACAGACTCCACAACTTTACAGGCTGAGACACAACAAGGTTTAGAAGGTTTTTTCAGAGGGATTTTTTAATATCTAATTCCTAGCCTGATTTATTCAGCTTTGAAACAAAAAAAAACAGGCGGGATTAAAATTTGACAAAAAATGTGAGAAAGATTTGACAAAAAAAGGACAAAAAAAGACAAAAAAAACCGACAAAAAAAGACAAAAAAACGACAAAAAAATGACAAAAAATGGACAAAAAATGGACAAAAAAATTACGAAAACATGTGACAAAAAGTGACAAAAAATTCACTATTTGACAAAAAAAATTACAAAAATGAGTTGAAACCCCAAAATGATCTGATCTAAAAAAAAAATCTGATTTTTACAGATTTTTTCACTGATGATTAGTTTATTGAAAAACTAAACAAAATATCCAAAATCCCTCTGAAAAAATCTTAGTCACTAATATGTCAATAAAATAAAACATTTTAATCTGGATCAATTCATTATTTTGATTTCGTTGCCCAAAATATAGGCAATTTTGGCCATTTTAATGCTCAAAATGCCTTATTTTTTATGTGAAAACATAAAATGACAAAAATGCAACACATTTTTTCCTCATATTTATATCTGTGATGTTCAGCAAAAGCTTCAAATTGACGTCTCTACATTTATTTATTTTCCCTGTTCACCTGCAGTGTCTCGTCTTAAAGATATAAAGCATGAACTCTTCACAGCGCTGAGCTCTCCCTGCAGGTTAAACTTGGGTGCTGGTCTTCAACAGCACATACAGAGTAAATAATGATTGTAAATGTATAGACATCACAAGCTTTAGGTCAGTTGTTATCTATTGAAAACCCCTCTCATATACACAGACTTATACCAGCTGATAAACAGATGTGTGAATTCGACACATTCCTCGCTGTATTTCAGGTGAATGAGTCACTATAGAATCATCTCACTGTAGAACACACAGCGCTGAGTCTGGACAAAGAGCCCAGAGGACCAGGAGCTGGACCTCCACTGAGAACCACCAACACTAGTGTCTAACGCAGCCTTAAGTTCATATTACAGGTTTTTATTTCTGTTACTCCTGAGGATTGATTTGATCATATTCAGGGCTGGGACATATGTTTGGCTCAGCACCCCTAAACTCTAAAATGGCCCCTGGGTGAGGCTCCTCAGTGACTCAGACCCGAGGCTTCAGTCTGATTTCAAATATGAGTCGTATTTCCACAATGAGTTTCCAGAGGAGAGACTGGATCATCAAACATGTCAGAGGCACCAGGAGGCTTCAGATCATTTAGTAGCAAAACTTGGATCTAAAGATATAAGATTTATCATTTTTTTCATACCAGTAGCACCTAAACCTGTTTTTACGATACCAGACTGATCCAGCCCCAGGTGTAGTACGTCTTAAAGGGGGGGTATTCAGCAGAATGGACTTTTTCCAGCTTTCCATCCTGTTATTCTGTCCCTCCCTCATTAAAAACATGGCTGAAGTGTTGCCTTGGCACATTCACGTATTTCTGAGTAATCTGTAAAAACTCTGATGGCGGCCATTTTAGGGATAGGTTTGCCTGAGTCCTCCTAGGAACGCCCCCACCTCCTGGAGACGCCTCCGAGCTTTGGTCACCAGCCGAGTAACCAACCACTGCTCCTCAGCAGAACCCCCTCCCCACTGATGCCACAGACAGCGTGTGGAGGGGGCGTGTCTAAAGGCTCAGAGGTTCTTAAAGAGACAGAGGCCTATTTCAAGACATTCACTACAGCCATTTTGAGAGAGACATTTTATACAAGGCAGTTATTCTGATTTACTGCATTTACAGACCAACAGAAGGTTTGTCATCATTGTAGTGAGATATAGACTGGTGCTATGGGACTGACAAAAGCAGAACACCCCCTCTTTAACCTCTTAACTCCCGCCTGAACCGAGAGGTTTTTCGTCAATTTTTCGTATTTTTTTGTCAATTTTTTGTATTTTTTTTGTCAATTTTTTAATCAAATTTTTGTCATTTTTTGTCATTTTTTTGTCACATTTTGTCCAATTTTTGTCATTTTTGGTCACATTTTTGTATTTTTTTGGGTCCTTTTTTTGTTGCCAAAAAAATTAATTACAAACATTTTTCATCAAATTTTTGTAATTTTTTGTAATTTTTTGTCAAATTTTAATCACATTTTTGTATTTTTTTTGTCAATTTTTTAATTAATTTTGTGTCATTTTTTGCCATTTTTTGTCCCATTTTTGTCACATTTCCATCATTGTTTTCGTCTCAAGGCAGTTATTCTAATTACAAGGCAGTTGTAATTTACAAGGCAGTTATTCTAATTTACTGCATTTACAGACCAACAGAAGGTTTGTCATCATTGTAGTGAGATATAGACTGGTGCTATGGGGCTGACAAAAGCAGAACACCCCCTCTTTAAAGCAGAACACGCCCTCTTTAAAGCAGAACACGCCCTCTTTAAAGCAGAACACCCCCTCTTTAAAGCAGAACACCCCCTCTTTAAAGCAGAACACCCCCTCTTT
The DNA here is from genome assembly GCF_951799975.1 of Gobius niger. Taxonomy (NCBI): domain Eukaryota; kingdom Metazoa; phylum Chordata; class Actinopteri; order Gobiiformes; family Gobiidae; genus Gobius; species Gobius niger. The sequence goes on from NC_136858.1 coordinate 39,106,968, forward strand.
AAAGCAGAACACCCCCTCTTTAAAGCAGTGTTTTGTTTTGGCAGATTCCGCTCCAGTGATCCTTTGTTCGGGTTTTCTTCTCTGGTCTTTGCTAAACATATTTACTGATTATTGAACGTAAATATCTGCTGTTGCTGACAGGGATCATCGACAGCACGGTCCTGGAGCAGCGGCAGGTCGTGGCCGTGACCGGAGACGGCACCAACGACGGCCCCGCGCTCAAAAAGGCGGACGTGGGCTTCGCCATGGTAACGGCTCTCGGTCGCCCAGCAGTTCTTATGTGTAGAGTCGGAGACAAACTTAAACCATCACATCCCCTCTGACCGTGTGGCGTTTCAGGGCATCGCGGGCACCGACGTGGCGAAGGAGGCGTCCGACATCATCCTCACCGACGACAACTTCAGCAGCATCGTCAAAGCCGTGATGTGGGGCCGGAACGTGTACGACTCCATCTCCAAGTTCCTCCAGTTCCAGCTGACGGTCAACGTGGTGGCGGTGATCGTGGCCTTCACTGGAGCCTGCATCACCCAGGTACGGTCTCACATCACCCAGGTACGGCCTCACATCACCCAGGTACGGCCTCACATCACCCAGGTACAGTCTCACATCACCCAGGTACGGTCTCACATCACCCAGGTACGGCCTCACCAGCTCTGATCATCTGGAGATGTTTGAGCTCATGATGGAGAAGATGCACCATACGGATATAATACAGAACACAACTGTCACAACTGCTCTTAACCCCCACCTGCACAAACTAAAGGATGTTGCGTACAAAAACGGTGTACGTGTAGTAGGGCTGTGCAATTAATCGAAATTCGATTACGATTTCGATTACAACAGTAAACGATTGCAAAATTAGCATAATCGCAAAAAATCGATTATAATTATTTTTTTTAAATTTTTATTTTTTTTTCAAATTTTAAATTTGGGGATTTTTGTCACTTTTTTGCTGGATTTTTGTCTTTTTTTTATGGATTTTTGTCACTTTTTTTATGGATTTTTGTCTTTTTTTTATGGATTTTTGTCACTTTTTTGCTGGATTTTTGTCTTTTTTTTATGGATTTTTGTCACTTTTTTGATGGATTTTTGTCTTTTTTGATGGATTTTTGTCACTTTTTTTATGGAATTTTGTCACTTTTTTGATGGATTTTTGTCATTTTTTTGATGGAATTTTGTCACTTTTTTGATGGAATTTTGTCACTTTTTTGATGGAATTTTGTCACTTTTTTGATGGAATTTTGTCACTTTTTTGATGGATTTTTGTCATTTTTTTGATGGAATTTTGTCACTTTTTTGATGGAATTTTGTCACTTTTTTGATGGAATTTTGTCACTTTTTTGCTGGATTTTTGTCACTTTTTTGATGGATTTTTGTCACTTTTTTGATGGATTTTTGTCACTTTTTTGATTGATTTTTGTCACTTTTTTGGTGGATTTTTGTCACTTTTTTGATGGATTTTTGTCTTTTTTTGATGGATTTTTGTCACTTTTTTGATGGATTTTTGTCACTTTTTTGATGGATTTTTGTCACTTTTTTGATGGATTTTTGTCATTTTTTTGATGGATTTTTGTCACTTTTTTGGTGGATTTTTGTCACTTTTTTGATGGATTTTTGTCTTTTTTTGATGGATTTTTGTCACTTTTTTGGTGGATTTTTGTCTTTTTTTGATGGATTTTTGTCATTTTTTTGATGGATTTTTGTCACTTTTTTGTGGATTTTTGTCACTTTTTTGATGGATTTTTGTCATTTTTTTGATTGATTTTTGTCACTTTTTTGGTGGATTTTTGTCACTTTTTGGATGGATTTTTGTCTTTTTTTGATGGATTTTTGTCACTTTTTTGATGGATTTTTGTCACTTTTTTGATGGATTTTTGTCACTTTTTTGATGGATTTTTGTCATTTTTTTGATGGATTTTTGTCACTTTTTTGGTGGATTTTTGTCACTTTTTTGATGGATTTTTGTCACTTTTTTGATGGATTTTTGTCATTTTTTTTATGGATTTTTGTCTTTTTTTATGGATTTTTGTCATTTTTTTGATGGATTTTTGTCACTTTTTTGGTGGATTTTTGTCACTTTTTTGATGGATTTTTGTCACTTTTTTGATGGATTTTTGTCTTTTTTTTGATGGATTTTTGTCTTTTTTTGATGGATTTTTGTCACTTTTTTGATGGATTTTTGTCACTTTTTTGATGGATTTTTGTCATTTTTTTGATGGATTTTTGTCTTTTTTTATGGATTTTTGTCATTTTTTTGCTGGATTTTTGTCACTTTTTTGGTGGATTTTTGTCTTTTTTTGATGGATTTTTGTCATTTTTTTGATGGATTTTTGTCACTTTTTTGTGGATTTTTGTCACTTTTTTGGTGGATTTTTGTCTTTTTTTGATGGATTTTTGTCACTTTTTTGTGGATTTTTGTCTTTTTTTGATGGATTTTTGTCACTTTTTTGCTGGATTTTTGTCACTTTTTTGTGGATTTTTGTCACTTTTTTGATGGATTTTTGTCATTTTTTTGATGGATTTTTGTCACTTTTTTGATGGATTTTTGTCACTTTTTTGATGGATTTTTGTCACTTTTTTGTGGATTTTTGTCGCTTTTTTGATGGATTTTTGTCTTTTTTTTATTTATTTTTGTCACTTTTTTGCTGGATTTTTGTCATTTTTTTGATGGATTTTTGTCACTTTTTTGATGGATTTTTGTCTTTTTTTTTGTTGATTTTTGTCACTTTTTTGTTGGATTTTTGTCTTTTTTTTGCTGGATTTTTGTCACTTTTTTGCTGGATTTTTGTAATATTTTTGCTGGATTTTTGTCATTTTTTTGCTGGATTTTTGTCATTTTTTATGGATTTTTGTCACTTTTTTTATGGATTTTTGTCATTTTTTTGCTGGATTTTTGTCACTTTTTTTAATGGATTTTTGTCACTTTTTTAATGGATTTTTTTAAAAGGCAACAAATAATCGTTTGAATAATCGTGATTTCAATTATGACAAAAATAATCGTGATTATTATTTTTTCAATAATCGAGCAGCCCTACCTTATAGCCAATCCAAGATCACATTCACTAAAAAGAAATAGGTTAATAATAATAAAAAAAACGTTTATTAAATACGCTGTAGGCCTAAATAGCCGATATAAAAAGGGTATAAAATTAAACCACATAAAAAATAATGTGTAGTAAAAAGAAGAAAGCGTGGATTTCACCGTACGCAAGTTTGATAAATGAGGGTCAGTCAGTGAAATCCAGATGTGCTCTCTCTCCTCAGGACTCCCCTCTGAAGGCCGTGCAGATGCTGTGGGTGAACCTGATCATGGACACGTTCGCGTCTCTGGCTCTGGCCACGGAGCCGCCCACCGAGTCGCTGCTGCGGCGGAAACCGTACGGCCGCAAGAAGCCGCTCATCTCCCGCACCATGATGAAGAACATCCTGGGCCACGCCGTGTACCAGCTCTGCCTCATCTTCACGCTGCTCTTCGCCGGTCAGTGGGACGTGAATCACCAAACGCGATTCTGTTTCTGTGTTTCCTCAAACCCGTCTCTCTCTTCAGGCGAGCTCATGTTCGACATCGACTGCGGCAGGAACGCCCCGCTCCACGCGCCGCCCTCCGAACACTACACCATCGTCTTCAACACCTTCGTCCTCATGCAGATCTTCAACGAGCTCAACGCCCGCAAGATCCACGGGGAGAGGAACGTGTTCGAGGGCGTCCACAGGAACCCCATCTTCTGCGGGATCGTGGTGGGAACGCTGGTCGTGCAGGTGACGGACACAAACACAAAAGCGTCTGGCTTTGATGCAAGGCCGTGGGAACCCAGGGTGCTGAGGGCGCTGCAGCTCCCCCTGGTGGATAGTTTGTGAACTGCAGGCAATATTAACCCCTGAACTCCCGCCTGAACCGAGCACATTTTCTCCAGCTTTACCCCAATCCAAAAGCTTCTGGAAAAAAGGTGTGAAAATGGCAACAAAACTGAGACGAAAACATTGACGAAAAAGTGACAAAAATTGACAAAAATTTGACAAAAAAGTGAGAAAAATGTTATGAAAAATTGACAAAAAATTGACAAAAAAATGAGAAAAATTTGACGAAAAATGTAGAAAAAATTGACCAAAAATTGACAAAAAGTGAGAAACATTTGACGAAAAATGTAGAAAAAATGGACCAAAATTTGACAAAAAAGTGATAAGAATTTGACAAAAAAATCAGATTAATTTGACGAGAAAGTGAGAAAAAATTTACAAAAAAGTGAGAAAAAATTGACCAAAAAATGGACAAAAAGTGACCAAAAAAATTACAAAAAAATGACAAAAATGGACACAAATTTGACGAAAAATTGCGGAAAAAAGGACGAAAAAGTGACAAAAATTTGACAAAAAAACGTGAATAATTTGACGAAAAATTGCGGAAAAAATTGACGAAAAATTTACAAAAAAGTGAGAAAAATTGGATGAAAAAGTGAGAAAAAAAAAGTACGAAAAAGTGAGAAAAATTTGACAAAAAAGTCACGAAAATTTGACAAAAATGATTCGACTGCCCGACAAAAAAAGTGATGAAAAAAAATCTGACGTGAGGAAAAAGATCCATTTAGTTTTGTAGGTCTTTCAGATGAGGCGTTACACTGGCCTACAGGATTTGGGTAAAGCTGAACTGGAGAAAATGCTCTCGGTTCAGGCGGGAGTTAAGAGGTTCATAAACAGGATTTATGCACAGAAAAAGTATTTTGGGGGTACACTTTGTCCCTCAGCGCCCCCCAAACTAACATATCTTCCACGGCTCTGCTTTGATGTGCTGAATGTTTGTTCTGCAGATCATCATCGTTCAGTTTGGGGGGAAGCCGTTCAGCTGCGTCCCCCTCACCCCCGACCAGTGGCTCTGGTGTGTGTTCTTCGGCCTCAGCAGCCTCCTCTGGGGACAGGTCAGACCCCACACGTTCACTCTTTCCACCGCAAACACTCGCCCTCGAAGTGCGTGGGAAAGACCCTCCATTTCACTGCATTTTACAACTAACACCCATGATTAAGGTTATGTGAGTTTATATATATATATCCTTAACCCCCGCCATAACCAAGCTGATATTTTGGAGTGTTTTGGTCACTTTATTATTGCATTTGATGTTGCTCTTTCGCGGCTCTCTTGTTGATTCTTTGTTACTTTTTTAACACTCTTTAGTCATGTTTTTTGTCGCTTTTTTGGTCGCGTTATTATTGTTGATTTTCCAGCACGTTTTTATCCCTCTTTCATCATGTTTTTGTCACATTTTGGAAGTGTTTTTGTTGTGTTCTCGTCATCGCTTTTTTGTTTCTTTATCGTCGCTTTTTGCCGTCGCTTTTGCTTTCTTGTCATGTTTTTGTCCGTTTTTTTTGTCACTTTTCTGTTTCTTTCTTTTTCATCTTGTTATTGTTGCTTTTCCTGCACATTTCCGTTGATCTTTTGCCACTTTTTTGCTTTTAGTTTAGCCAAACTTGAGAAAACATGTGGGGGTTTAGAGGTTAACACATTTATATGTTAAAAAAAAAAGCAGCCTCTACTTGTCTCTGTATCCTGTTTCTACTGAACTACTTCATCAGTAACTAGTTAGAGACTGATGCTGTTTTGTAAAACCTAAACAACAGGACTCGTTTCTCTATTTCTGCTTCATCCGGCGCTACATTCTCCTTCCCCTGGGTGGGTGGATCGATGGATGGATGTGAAATCATGAGGTGTGAAGAACAATAGAGACAATCGAGTGGATTAAGTAGATGTTTACTGGGTGAAAAGTATAGAACAAGTTTCACAAACAACAACCATAGACGTGGGTTTTTTATCCTAGTATGCAAATGAGATAATGTTTAGGGCGTATCCTAAAACATGATTGGCCGGCCCAAATTCCAAGTAAAAGCAGTTATTTCCGGTAGGGGGTTCGTTGAGACAGACTGTCTGTCTGGGAAGCTACGTATTCGTCAATGTCATGGTGGCTGGACAGCTGTGTATAGATAGAAAAACACATTCCTTGTCCTATAAGTTTTCTTACTTTCCGTTAGCGTAGGCAAAGTACGTTTTGCACACTCATAACTGAACACACTGGCATACTTGTTTATTTATAATATAATTTGAACATAGCAATGTTAAAATTATGACTTCAGGATGGATGGATGGAGGGTGGATGGATGGATGGATGGATGGATGGATGGATGGATGGATGGATGGATGGATGGATGGATGGAGAGTGGGTGGGTGGATGGATGGATGGAGAGTGGGTGGGTGGATGGATGGATGGAGAGTGGGTGGATGGATGGATGGATGGATGGAGGGTGGATGGATGGATGGAGAGTGGGTGGGTGGATGGATGGATGGATGGATGGATGGATGGATGGATGGAGGATGGATGGATGGAGAGTGGATGGATGGATGGATAAAGCACAATGGAGTTGGTAAAAATGTAATCGGGACAGTGATATGAATCTGTTCCTGAAGCTGTTTCTTTGTAAGTGCTTTTGTCTTTGATTTGAGTCTAATTTCAGTAAATCTGTCCCCGGGGCAAAATATTTACAGTAAAATTAAGATAAAGCAACTACATATTTTGCCCCACGGACGGATTTCATGGACAAAATTACTTAGGCTACTTCAAGAAAATGTTACTTTTTTCCAAGATTGCTTTTCGCAGTGTAGTTAGTGAATAAAAATAATACTTCCCGCTCACTGTCAACCCTGCAAGAATATTTTATTTGGATAATATCAACGTGAGACCTTTATCCCACTCCTTTTCAAGCCTTATTTAATATGTGCTTGTGTTATTTTCCTCCAGAGCTGTTGATGTGTTGGAACTGATGATCCTTTTTTAGTGTCAAAAGTCTTGTAAATAAAATCTCTCTCTGTCTGAATTCGTGAACGATCTGTGACGTGGAAACCTCGTGTGGGGCTGAACCTGCCTGTGCTCGGTGGCGCCCCCAGGTGGTGACCAGCGTGCCGACCCGGATGCTGACGTGCCTGAAGCCGGCGGGACACAACACCCAGAGGGACGAGATCCCGGAGGAGGAGCGCGAGCCGCAGAAGGACGACTTCGAGATCGACCACGCCGAGATGGACGGGAAGAACAGCCGCGTGCTGTGGTGCCGAGGCCTGAACCGCATCCAGACCCAGGTCCGGACGACTGCGCTGCGAAAACATTCAACACTCTGCACAACACCATGTTTTCATCACTTTATTACAGTTTATGGCACATTTGAAAAGACAAGAACAGTTAATATGGTGTTTCTCTGTGAACGTCAAAACTAATAAAGCGTAATAATAGGGCAATAATAAAGATATAACAGCCTGAATAAGGAAAAGGAAGGAATTTTATTGCACGGCAAACTGTAATACTTAAAATTTTACTGAAATTGAGTAAAAAACAATGTGTAAAAACCTAGTTGGTCAAGGTCAAGGTCAAGTTTATTTCTATAGCACATTTACAACAACCACGGCTGCCCAAAGTGCTTCACAAACAGATGATAAAAACTATGAATACAAATACAAACAAGGCATAATAATCTTTACGTCAAAATCAATTAAACAAAAAATACAATGGAGAAACAGTTGAACATATTAAAAAGCCTGTGTAAAGAGGTGGGTTTTAAGGGAGGACTTGAAACTGCTTAGAGTCGGGGCCAAACGGATGCTGAGGGGCAAACGTGCTGCTGTGTTGTCACGTTTAAGCAGCAGGTCAGGCTGTGATACCACACAGAGAACATCACTCTTCACTCTTTCTCTCAGGACAGCGTTTCATTAACAGTGGATAAATAAGCAGTTTGGTTCCTGTTACTGCGTAAAAAGTAGCTTTTGTAGAGCGCGATGTTTATGAAACATGAAGGAGGAGGAGAGAGATACGGAAAAGAGGAAACAGACACATTGAGCTGCTCCGCGCCGCGTAAGTCTCTGTCCACCCAGGCATGTGCACTACTGCTGCGTGCACGTATGCCGTGCACGTAGCCGCGTACCTCGCAAACATGGTGCTGCTGTGCAGATGCACCTGTCTGAGCCTTAAATAAATAATTATTTACGTCGGGTTTGTTTCGGGTTCGGACTGACAATTTACGTTAATTGCTCGGGCTGGGTCGGGTCGGGCTTGATTTTTTGGGCCCGATCTAATCTCTAGTGGAACCCCACTGGAAAGTGGGACTGAGCTCGAGGAGTGGGACCTCAATGGTTCCCACATGGTCCTCATTAATATCGTTTATTGAGATATTTCCTGCCTGTCCAACATTATATCAGTTCTGAGCCGCTCTGCTCATATATATGAGGCCAGGCTGAAGCTGTAAACCACACTGTAAATCGAACCTGGAAGTTACTTTTATTTTTGTCTAAGTTATTCCCACACCTGTCAGCAGGAGGAGCCCCAGTCACAGTGTTCACCAGCGCTCGCTCCAGTATTTCACTGTCACAAGTTCATTCTTAGACATTTTTTTAAAACAGAACTAAGTAACTTGTTTACCCCCCTGCCATAGTCCCTCTGGGGGGTGAGGAAGCCGGCCACCAGACAAATATAGCTCTTACCAGATATTTATTCTCAAACTTCTCAGTGACCCACATGTCACATACAAAATGGCCGACACAGACCACGCCCCTTCCTTTGTTCCCACCAGGTTGTACAGATAAAGTTTATACTGAGTAAATAAAGCACGTTTTAAACAGACAATGTGATATAATGATTAACTTATGAATCTGAGGGTTATTGTCGGCTGGTGCGAAAGAGACAAAACAAACTTTGGTCGGTCCCGGTAAATCTGTCCGTTTTTAGCATGACATGAGTTTTATGCTGTTCCGAGCACATATCATACATTATTCAGGTTTGTTTATTCACCTGTGTGTGACCCTGCCCCCCCCCCCTCAGATCCGAGTGGTGAACGCCTTCAGGGACAGCGTGTCTCCGTACGAGGGCCTGGAGACGCCCGAGTCGCGCAGCTCCATCCACAACTTCATGACCCACCCGGAGTTCCGGATCGACGACTCGGCCCTGCACATCCCGCTGATCGACGAGGGCGACGAGGACGAGCCGCCCACCAGCCGCACCGACGCCCCCCCGCCCCCGCCCCCCCCGCAGAGCCTGCCCCCCCACGCCAACGTCAACAACAACGCGGGCCCCGAACGCATCGCGCCGCAGCTACACCCGGACTCCCGGAACTCCACCCTGACGCGCTGCCCCGGGAGCCCCCTGCACAGCCTGGAGACCTCGCTGTGAGGGGGCGGGGCGGCCAGAGACTACGCTGGGACCGGGTCCAGACCGGGTCCAGACCGGGTCCAGACCAGGTCCAGACCGGGTCCAGACCAGGTCCAGACTAGGACTAGAAATGTGTCGTACTTAGAGTAAGATAGAGGGAGACCAAGGACTAAACCAGGACTCGCCAACAGGGCCGGACTGGGACCGAAAACCAGCCCTGGACTCTGGTCAGCCTGGACCAAATCAGCGTAAATGTGACACTTCCACAAATACATATGTGAACCTCTGACCCCCCGCCTTCACCCAGAGCATTTTCTCCAGTTCGGCTTTGCCCAAATCTAAAAGCTTCTTGACTGGAGAGCGACACTGTAACGCCTCATTTTTTTGTTGCTTTTTCATTACTTTTTTGTGGCTTTTTGGCCTGTTTTCGTCTCTTGTTTTTCTTTTATTGTTGTTTTTTCATCGCTTTTTTCATCGCTTTGTCGTCACGTTTTCGTCACGTTTTGTTGTGTTTTTGTCACTTTTTTGTCGCACATTTTCTCCAGTTTGGCTTTACCCCAATCCAAAAGCTTCTGGAAAAAAAGGTGAGGAAATAGCGACAAAACTGAGACGAAAACAATGATGGAAATGTGACGAAAAAAGTGAGAAAACATTGATGAGTGGCAAAAAAAAAGTGGCAAAAATGTCACAAAACTGTCAAAAGAAATGACAAAAAAAAGACAAACATTTGACCAAAAAATGACAAAAATTTGACAAAAATTTGACAAAAATTTGACAAAAAATTGATAAAAAATTGATAAAAAATTGACCAAAAAATGACCAAAAATGTGACAAAAATTTGATAAAAATTTAATGAAAAAATGACAAAAAATTGATAATTTGATAAAAAATTGACCAAAAAATGACTAAAAATGACAAAAAATTGATACAAATTTGACAAAAAAATGATTAAAATTTGACAAAAAAATGACAAAAAAATGACAAAAAATTTACAAAAATGTGACAAAAATTTGATAAAAAATTAATGAAAAAATGACAAAAAATTGATTAAAAATTGACCAAAAAGTGACAAAAACATAACAAAATGTGACGAAAACGTGACGACAAAGCGATGAAAAAAGCGATGAAAAAACAACAATAACATGAAAAACAAGAGACGAAAACTCGACAAAAAGCCACGAAAAAGTCATGAAAAAGCAACAAAAAAATGAGACGTCACAGCGTTTTTCCCCTAAAAGTGAGTTACAAAAATGAGTTGAAACACAACAAAAACATGTTGGGAAAAAATGTGCTGACGTGAGGAAAAAGATGCTCTCGGTTCAGGCGGGAGTTCAGAGGTGAAGCTTTTAGATTTGGGTAAAGCTCGGTTTCGCCCGGGGGGGTCAGGGTAAAGTGAGAGGACACATGGCCAGTCCGCCCCTGCTTACAATGAGTGAATCTGATCTAACGAACGGCGAGAACAAAGGGCGTGTTATGAGTTTTTTACCATGTTTCAATGTTGTTCTCATCAAAGACACGCCAGGAGTTGTGTTTCGCATCTTTGAGTGCTCTTTGATTCTCTCCCAGTGGCTCTTCTTTGCAGCGCGGGTCCCACGTATCCAGGAAATGCTTCTTTCACCTCACGATCTCCAAGTGAAAACAGCTGTGCAGTGAAGGGGAGTGAAAGACGGGGGGGTGGGAGGAGCTTATGGGGATGTGTGTGAAGATCAGGAAGTGAACCAGCTGTTTTAGATCAATACAGTACCTGCCAAATGTAGTGTAATGTGTTGTGTAACAGTGTGTAGTGACTTGTACCTGTGGGGGAGATACACGATGGAAGGAGAAGTATTTGTAGTTTGGAAGTACATCATGTAACAATAACCTTAAGGGTGTTTTATTACAGGGTTTATGCACGGCCAAAATCAAGGCCTTAAAGGGATGTTTCAGGATGTTTGACACAGGGCCTCATTTCAGGAATTACAGAAAACATCTCCAGAAATCAACAACACTGTGGATAACGAGGCCTGTGTCAAACATCCTGAAACATCCCTTTAAATGTCATTAAAAAGCCTGGATTCAAACTGACATGAAATCTGAATTCAATGGAAAATTCTGACATCGCTCAACGATTTTTACTGTATAAGTTCATTGAAATGATCAAAATGTCGGCCTTTAACAGGTGTAACACTCCCTATACATGAGCTACATTGCATTATAAACCCTGTAGAAACCAGTGTTCATGTCGTCGACTAAAATATTTAGTCTTAGTTTTAGTCAAAGTGATATTTTTGTGACTAAAATTGGACTAAAACTAAATGAAAAGTTTCTCATGAGACTAAAACTGTGACTAAAATGTCCAGATGTTTGAGTCGACTAAAATCAGACTAAATAAAAATGAAAAGGAGAGACTGAAATCATCCAAACTTGTATTGAGCGTCTGAAAGAGCCTCAGATCATGTTTAAAGGATCAGCTCTGAGCTTTGTTCATGTGGAGCAGAAACATGAAGCAGAGGAACAACATTAAACATGATTAGAATCAATATTATCAATGCAAAGTCCACTCAATAGCGTTCACGTGACATCACAACCTTCTAAAGAGCCATAGTTTAACATTGAGGTGGATCAACTGACGGTAACTATGGTAACGGTGGTAACTGACAAAATGCATATTTTTATGTCTTTGTTTTTTGGCTCATATCTCAGTCGTGACTGGAGGAATCCACATGAAACAAAAACTGTCACAAAGTTCATCGTCTCCTCTGTCGGCTCATATGAACTAATGTACAATTATTATCTCTGAAAAACGTCAAAAAGTGGTGACAATATGTGAAAACATGAGCGAGATGTTGTCCAATAGAAAGGACTTTCAGACATAAAAATTATCTCACAGGTTTGTGAATCCGATCACGATCAAATACTGAAGAGGAAAAACATTTGTCAATTTTCGTTTTGGAGATTTCTTCCAAAAACTGCATTTCTCCCATAGAGTTGCATTGGCCCCGCCCTCCATCTGACATTATGACATCATCACATTCGAAATCGTGAACGCCGCCAATTAGTCTTAAATTTAGTCGACTAAAACTAGACTAAAGTTGAAAAGTTTTTTTTTGACTAAAATTAAATTACAGTTTAGTCAAAAGACTAAAACTAAAATAAAATATGCTGTCAAAATGAACACTGGTATAAACCCAGTATGTGACCCAAAGGTACAAGTACAGATTGTTACAAAGCAGATTATACTACATTCTTTTTGGTAAAGTGAGCATAAAACCGGCTCTGAAACGTTTGTCATTCAACTGTAAAAGTGTTTCTTCCATTTAGATGAATTGTTTTGACTTTTTTGTAGCTGAATTTAGTCCAAACGTATTTGATTTGTGTGTTTTTGAAGCTGGACTGAAGCTCGGCGTAAACTCTGACTTTGTAAAGAGCGACAGCGTTTTGTCTCGTACGTTTCAAACCAAAGAGTCCGTAGCCATAGTCGTCAGTCATTTTTATAATTTAACTTATTTTTTATAAATATCATGGACTGAAGAATCATAGTTTTGACCCTGTTCACAAAAGCACTGGTAGTTTCACTTTACTCTGTCCAAACTGTTCAGGAGATCATGTATGACTGTTTTATCTGTTCTATGTTTCGTGAATGTTAGTTTAAAATAAACATTTTTATTTAAGGTGAATGTTCTGAACCTGAAACTTTGTTTGAAGCCAATCAATAATCAATCAAACTTTATTCATAAAGCGCTTTTCAGTAACACTGTACATTACGGGCCGGTAAGTCTGTGGTACTTGCAGTGGTACTTACTAGTAATGACAGTAGTTCTAGGTTGTTATTGTGGTACTTACAGTGATAATTACTTGTCATTCATAAGGGTTAGGATTAGGGTCAGGGAGACACAGAGTTGCCAGATACAGTGGTAATGGTCTAAGTAATGAAGGTGGTACTTCTATTTACTTTGTTACTTTAAGTGATAGTTTCTAGTAGTTTCAGTGGTACATCTGTGGTACTTATTGGTAATTCAAAGTTACTACAGCAGCAATTCATAGGTAGTAAATGTGGAAAACAGAAGTCATTTCTAGGATTGTGTATCTATTCACCTTACCCCGCCCACTTTTGCCTCTTTTTGCGTTGTCTCGGCTCCTCGTTGTCCAGACACTTCCGGTCGAGCGCGAAGCCCGTTCATTTTAACGGAGAACGAGGGGAAATAATCTGATGTTTAGTCGATTGATTTGTGTTTCTCTGTCGGCCTGAAAACGGCTTTGTTTTCCTGCAGTGACTGATTTTATGTGGACTTCTCCAGCCCCATGTTAACACATAGGAGAAAAGGGGCGGGACCAATTCATGGCGACGCCCACGCGAACCTCCGGAATAAGGTGAATAAAACAACATAATTCAGCATTTGGGAAAACAAGAAGTACAACCTTCATTACTAAGAGTTACCTCTGTATCTACAAGTGCATTCTCACTATAGTATCCTTTAAGTACCACAATAAGTACCTAGAAGTACCACTATTATTACTAGAATTTACCACTGTAAGTACCACCGTAAGTATCTAGCATTACCTCTGCAAGTACCACGATAAGTACCTAGAATTACCTCTGTAAGTACCGAGGACTTACCGCCCGTAATGTAAAGTGTTTCCCGCTTTTCAAACCGAAAGGCATCACAAAGCGAAGTCAAAGATCAGGCCCAGGTTCTTCACTGTGAGGAAGGATTCACAGACAGTGGCTGCAGTTTGGGTGAAGGTTTCTCTCTCTGGGCCGATGATCCAGGCCTGGTGTCCTCAGGAGACTGGGAGATGATCCAGCTCAGACAAAGCTCATGTAAATGGATCTTTTTCCTCACGTCGTTTCCACGTTTGCTATTTTGACGCGTTTTTCACAAAGCTTCTCGATTTGGGTAAAGCCAAACGAGAGACGATGTTCTCTGTTCAGGTGGGGGTGAGGAGGTTAATGCAGCCCCTGGACCAACAGGCATCAAAACCTGGTCTCTAAACACATGTTTCCAGTGTCTGCAGCAGCGAAACCTTCTCTTTGTCCCGTTGTGTTTTGTGTCATGGCCGTCGTGTTGCATCACAGTTTCATTAAAGTTACCGGAGCCATGGAGACGAAACTGGTACAAGTGTTTCCTCTGCTGCTCCTCTGGGAACGTGGGTTTATTCCATTATTGGGTGAACTCTTATGTTGCTTTGACCTCTTAACTCCCGCCTGAACAGAGAGGATCTTTCTCCTCACGTCAGCAGATTTTTGCTCCAGCATTTTTTTGTTGGGTTTTCAACTCATTTTTGAAACTTTTTTGTCATTTTTTGTCATTTTTTTGTCACATTTTTATCATTTTTTTGTCACATTTTTGTCATTTTTTTGTTACAATTTTTCTAATTTTTTGTCATTTTTTTGTCACATTTTTCTCATTTTTTGTCATTTTTTGTCATCTTTTTGTCACATTTTTGTCATTTTTTTGTCACATTTTTGTCATTTTTTTGTCACATTTTTGTCACATTTTTCTCATTTTTTGTCATTTTTTGTCATCTTTTTGTCACATTTTTGTCATTTTTTTGTCACATTTTTGTCATTTTTTTGTCACATTTTTGTCACATTTTTCTCATTTTTTGTCATTTTTTGTCATTTTTTTGTCACATTTTTGTCACATTTTTCTCATTTTTTGTCATTTTTTGTCATTTTTTTGTCACATTTTTGTCATTTTTTGTCACATTTTTTGTCATTTTTTGTCACTTTTTGTCATTTTTTGTCACATTTTTGTCATTTTTTTGTCACATTTTTGTCACATTTTTCTCATTTTTTGTCATTTTTTGTCATCTTTTTGTCACATTTTTGTCATTTTTTTGTCACATTTTTGTCATTTTTTTGTCACATTTTTGTCACATTTTTCTCATTTTTTGTCATTTTTTGTCATCTTTTTGTCACATTTTTGTCATTTTTTTGTCACATTTTTGTCATTTTTTTGTCACATTTTTGTCACATTTTTCTCATTTTTTGTCATTTTTTGTCATTTTTTTGTCACATTTTTGTCACATTTTTCTCATTTTTTGTCATTTTTTTGTCACATTTTTGTCACATTTTTCTCATTTTTTGTCATTTTTTGTCATTTTTTGTCACATTTTTTGTCATTTTTTGTCACTTTTTGTCATTTTTTGTCACATTTTTGTCATTTTTTTGTCACATTTTTGTCACATTTTTCTCATTTTTTGTCATTTTTTGTCATTTTTTTGTCACATTTTTGTCATTTTTTGTCACATTTTTTGTCATTTTTCTCATTTTTTGTCATTTTTTGTCACTTTTTGTCATTTTTTGTCACATTTTTGTCACATTTTTGTCACATTTTTGTCACATTTTTCTTACATTTTTTGTCACCTTTTTCTCACATTTCCATCATTGTTTTCGTCTCAGTTTCGTTGCTATTTTCTCACCTTTTTTCCAGAAGCTTTTGGATTGGGGTAAAGCCAAACTGGAGAAAATGCTCTCGGTTAAGGCGGGAGTTAAGAGGTTAATGAATGACAACTATGACTGACCATTTCATGAAGACACCGCAGTGCTCAGGCCGGACACTAGATGGTGCTGTGTCGTTTCCCTGTAGTGTCTCTGCAGCAAACTCTCCCCTATGCTCCAAACGCATCAAAGTCACATGTGATGTTTGTGTCTCATGATTCAGTCTGATCCATCCAGAGCTGAAGGAGCTGCTTCAGAGAGAGTTCAGTTTAAATCTGAAGGACCTGAGCCCATTAGACTCAATGTGAAGAGAATTATTTGACTAAATCATTCAACATCCTATTGTACATGTTTTAGTGGCAGGGGAGGAAAAAAACTTGCAATAGGCCTTTATGATCAAATATTATTTAAAAGAAAATGAACAAACAACCAAATTAGGCACGAAACAAGGCTGACATGGAACTAACTTTCTTTCTTTCTTTCTTTCTTTCTTTCTTTCTTTCTTTCTTTCTTTCTTTCTTTCTTTCTTTCTTTCTTTCTTTCTTTCTTTGCTCACGACCACACCCATGGTTTGGAGCACAAGTTCACTTTACTGATCACATTTTGACTTTGATTCTGCGTAAGTGAAATAAGTTTAAACATTGAAAGGGCGTCTTACGTAAAAGTTTGGCAAATACTTTTCTCTATTAATGACGACTTCTGCATTTGAACTTTCAAACAGTAAATGAAACTCATCACCGACAACATCATCATTACAGAGATTTCCAATAACGATGCCACTGCTTTTGCCAGTCGATTGTTTCTCAGTAATCCTCCTGAATCCTGCTCTCTGAGGCTCCGCCCTCCTGCTCTCTGAGGCTCCGCCCTCCTGCTCTCTGAGGCTCCGCCCTCCTGCTCTCTGAGGCTCCGCCCTCTCCTGGTGAACGACTGACCTGCTCAGTTGTGTCGACACAGCGGAACGGAAGTGCTCGACGTCTGTAATGTAATGTCTTAATTCTATGCTTACGGACGGATTTTAATTTGTAAAACAGCGTTTTCATTATTTCTGTCGTAAGAGAGAAACAAAGAGAAAAAAATTAAGAAAAGAAAAAAAAAAGAAAAAAGAAAAAAGAAAAAAGGATGTTCCCGAGGTGCTTCCAGCTCAGCTGTGGCCAAAACAAACACATCACGTCTGAACAGATCAGTCATGTTTGCGCTGCAGCTGAAGATGGAGCTCGTTACCTACTCTTGACACCTGTTTTTTATTCTTAACTAACGATCATGTCACGGACGGAGAAAAAGAAGAGCGTTTGGCTACGAGGACGAGGAGTTTATATTCAACCCTTTTCAGGAAGAGGCCACTCAGCTGTTTTTTTCTCCGGGATTCAGCGACTTTCACCAACATATTGTTTTTCTGTGACTGTGTCTGATGGATGTTTGTGAACCTTCGCCAGAATCAAAGTGGATTCACTTTTATAACCAACGCGAGTCCCATAATGTAAACAGCGATGGAGCAGAGGGTGAGTCAATCCAAACGTGTGTTAGCTTGTGTGTTAGCATATTAGCATGTGTGTTAGCATATTAGCATGTGTGTTAGCATGTGTGTGTTAGCATATTAGCATGTGTGTTAGCATATTAGCATGTGTGTTAGCATATTAGCATGTGTGTTAGCATATTAGCATGTGTGTTAGCATATTAGCATGTGTGTTAGCATATTAGCATGTGTGTTAGCATATTAGCATGTGTGTTAGCATATTAGCATGTGTGTTAGCATATTAGCATGTGTGTTAGCATATTAGCATGTGTGTTAGCATATTAGCATGTGTGTTAGCCATTTATGAAGCTGTGTTGCAGATGTCAACTCCGTATAACTGCATCGTGAAGTAACTTCACTTATTGTTGTTTATTTATATTACGGTAAAGTGTGAGCGGAGAGAGGGGGCGGAGTTAACTGAGAGAGGGGGCGGAGTTAACTGAATCGAAGCGTTTTGTCTTCCGGGTTCGAAAAATACCTCCAGAAAACACTTATATTTATCACAAAAATGAGGCTCCATAATGGTAGAGGTACAATATATCATATACATGCCTATACTTAACTTTGGAATGGCTAAAATAGTATGATATAGATCCTTTAAGGATTAGGATTATTTGTATTTTTAGACAAACCAACTCATAGATCTATACAAACTCACAGCAGACGTCCCTCCGGAGCAGACGATCCAGCACTAACCAATGACAGATGACGCGTCTGTGGGAGACTTTCTAACACCAAAGATACTTTTCTAATTCAAATACAGTTTTAAATTCCACATAAACATCACAGGACGACACAGCGCCACATTCTCCTCTCCGTTTCTGTATGAATAACTTACAACAAAAACTCTCGCTCATTCATAACTTTATGCTGCACAAATGATCAAAAAGAATCCAAAACATTAGCCGGGCGTTTGAGATAGTTTGTGTCGGTCTCAATAAGATGAAAGACTTTCGTAATCTTGTCATAAAGATGTGTCATCACCTGCACTGTGACGCATCATCATCATCATCGTCATCATCGCCAAAACGCCCCAGGCCGAACCTCCACACTGTGGCCTAAAGTGAAGAGCTGTTTTTTACATCAGGCGGGGCTTTGGGACCCGCATTACCCTCGGGCGACGAGCCGAGGACCCACAGAAAACATTATCTGTCATGTCGTATAAAATATCGTATCTAAGCTTTTGTTGAACAAGCCGTAGATTTCCCTTTAAGACTGAAATTATGATCATAAACAAGAACGTTCATTATAACAGACACGGTTAGTGTTTCCATGCAGTTTCACACACAGGAGGAGGAGGAGGAGGAGGAGGAGGAGGAGGAGGAGGAGGAGGAGGAGGAGGAGGAGGAGGAGGAGGAGGAGGAGGAGGAGGAGGAGGAGGAGCGGAGCGACCGGGCCGGAGTGTCAGTGTGGATGAGGTTGTCACATTTTTGTCACTTTTTTGTCCTTTTTTTGTCCTTTTTTTGTCACATTTTTGTCACATTTTAATCATTTTTTTGTCATTTTTTTGACTTTTTTTGTCACATTTTTGTCACATTTTTATCATTTTCTTGTCATTTTTTTGTCCTTTTTTTTTTTATCATTTTTTGTCCTTTTTTTGTCACATTTTTATCATTTTTTTGTCATTTTTTTGACTTTTTTTAATCATTTTTTTAATCATTTTTTTGTCATTTTTTTGTCACATTTTTGTCACATTTTTGTCACATTTTTATCATTTTCTTGTCATTTTTTTGTCCTTTTTTTTTAATCATTTTTTGTCCTTTTTTTGTCACATTTTTGTCACATTTTTATCATTTTTTTGTCATTTTTTTGACTTTTCTTTATCATTTTTTAAATCATTTTTTTGTCATTTTTTTGACTTTTTTTTGTCATTTTTTTAATCACTTTCTTGTAATTTTTTGTCACATTTTTGTCACATTTTTGTCACATTTTTGTCACATTTTTATCATTTTCTTGTCATTTTCTTGTCATTTTTTTGTCATTTTTTTAATAACATTTTTAGGCGACCGGGCCGGAGTGTCAGTGTGGATGAGGTCAGACTGCGGGGCCAGGGAGTGCAGGGGTTTGTAGGTAAGGAGAAGGATTTTGTACTGAATGTGATGTTTTACAGGAAGCCACTGTGACGGATGAGAGTGTGTGGGGGGGGGGGGGGACGTGTTGCCCCGACCCAGCAGAGAATCACTGTTCAGGACGTTTTTAAAATACTGACACTATTTCTCTCATTTTAAGACTATACTTTTAAGGGGTTAGATGCAAGTTAGCCATTTTACGCTCACTCCTGCCACCTCAGGTCATACGTGTAACTGCAGCTTCTATATTAAGCTCGTGCATGACGGCGCTTCAGACCCGCAGTGACAGCTTTCTGAGTGACAGGATCTTAGAGGCAGTTGTGGTGAACAGGTCTGAGCTCGTTCTACACATGAGGACATGGAGGAACATGTACAGCGGGGGGAGGAAACGTCAGGCCCGGGGACCAAATCCGGCCCTCCAGCGCAGAACCTCTGGCCCCAAGATGAGTTTGAGAAACATTATGACACAAATCAGAACCTACTTTAACATTTTTAGGGATAAATGGGGAAAAACTGTCAATGCCCCCAATGAGGTCATATCATGAACAACTCTGGCATTGGTAGAAAGTGCATTGGAAAAATAATAATCATTTTAAGGAAGAAATGACAGAAACTTACTTGAATTAAGAGATTCAATCTAAAGTTTGAGTAGATTTGGTCTTAGATCAGATAAAACATCTTATCGCCAAAGGAACAGGTCATTATTCTCTCTTGTATCATTTCAAGTGAAAAACAAATCTGTTTAAAAGCAAAAGTTCATTTCTCTGATTTCAAAGTGGGTCATGCTTGTTCCATTGGCATCAGCGTTTGTGTCTTTATCTTAGATTCGTCCAAACAGACTCAAATTCAACATAAAGAACCTTTATTAAGTCAATTATCTTATTTAAGACGGTCATTTTCCCAGTGTGTTGTTTTACTTTGGCCTAAAACTGGCGGCCTCGGCCCTCGCTCTTTTAAAATGGAAAAAATTGCCCCTCCGTTAAGAAAACCTGCCGACCCCTGATGTAGAGGGAGGAAAATACCTATTTTTAAAAATGTTTAAACTCCGTATAGTCCCTTTAACAGGTATTTGATCTCCATCCATCCATTTTCTTGCTCTTTATCCGGGGCCGGTGCACAATGGAAACGGCTTGTCGAGCTTGTCGAGCTTGTCGAGTTGCACGACTTCTCGTTGCTGCAGAACTATCGAATCATTCAGCCGTCGAGTTCCGCTTTTTCAGCAAAAAACATGATTTCATAAATGTTACTGTGGAATCAGGCAGTTTATTCTACATGTAGTAAGTAAATGACGAAGCTGCTAAAACAATTTGCCTTTAAAAATCTGTCTGTTGGAAACATAGGCTTTAAAAACGTAAAAAGTAGGAAGTTTTGTCAATAATCATGAAGCATGAGCGTTTAAATGTAATAAAAGTGTCTGAGGAAAGAGTCGTCTGCTCTTTAGTGACGTAATATTATGCAAGACAAAGTTTACCAGCTGTAAGTTTTTAATGAGAGACAAAGACATGAGCACATGCGCTGATACTGTCAGTGCAGCTCGACAAAGACGTGCATCTCCACGTTACACCAGGTCATGGGGGCAGCAGTCTGATCCACACACACCTCCTCCAGCTGTCCTGACCCCGAGGCCACACCTCCTCCAGCTGTTCTGACCCCGAGGCCACACCTCCTCCAGCTGCTCTGACCCCGAGGCCACACCTCCTCCAGCTGTTCTGACCCCGAGGCCACACCTCCTCCAGCTGTTCTGACCCCGAGGCCACACCTCCTCCAGCTGTTCTGACCCCGAGGCCACACCTCCTCCAGCTGTTCTGACCCCGAGGCCACACCTCCTCCAGCTGCTCTGACCCCGAGGCCACACCTCCTCCAGCTGTTCTGACCCCGAGGCCACACCTCCTCCAGCTGTTCTGACCCCGAGGCCACACCAGGCCAGCTCGGACATGCCTGGAGCTCCTCCTGAGGCGTCTCCGGCGTATTTGATTTCTTATTTGCAGAATGTTTCTCAAAATCCTCTTGGGGGCCGGAGGTTCTGTGCTGGAGGGCTGGATTTGGCCCCCGGGCCTTCACCACTGGCGACTCCTTCATCCATTGTTTACCTGAAAACTGCTCACTTTGCTCAAATGAACTTCCTCCATCACTTATTGATGCTCAGGTCCTTTAGAGGCTCCACACGTCGCACTCATTACTTTCTCTTAAAAGCACATTCTGCAAAAACACTCTTATGTAACGCTGCGGTCGCTCTCACGCTCCCGCAGTTATTAATGGGGGGTTTTATGTGAAAGTTTCCTGAAATGGCCCGAGCGCTGCAGCTGTGTCGTTCATGTCGTTCACGTCGTTCACGGAGGCCTGAGCGATAATGGGCTGAATCACTGAGAGTCCACCGGCTCCACAAACACATCCTGTACCAGCACAAACATCAACAACATCCTCTGCTGCAGTTACACGAGCACATGTATGTTCACAAGCACACGTATGTTCACAAGCACACGTATGTTCACAAGCACACGTATGTTCACAAGCACATGTATCTGAGGAACTTTGCGAAGTAACAGTACGGGGTCACAGATTCAGTATTGACTCCTGGGGCAGATGTTTACTGTCCCTCTAAACTAAATCATGTCATCTTTGTCCAGGGCATGATCTGAGCAGCTGTGCACACAGATAAACACGGGCAAAACACGCCACACGCCACACGGAAACTAAACTAACACGAGATCAAACACGGACGGGCTGCGATGGATCCGGCTCAGCTGCTCCAATTACTCTGGAAATGGATCCGAGGTCTGGACGACGCTGGATCAATCTTCATCTTACCTTGAGAATGAACCACGTTTTCATCCCAGACTGTGATGGAGTCGCCCGGGAGCAGCTGAGGTGGCTCGGTCTGTCGGGAGGTGTTCTGGGCATGTCCCATTGGGAGGAGCCCCTGGAAGGCCCAGGACACGCTGGTGGGGCTGTTTCCCAAAGTCTAGGTTCCCCAGTGCTGTTCCAGGGTTCAGGTCGTCTGGAGGCGTGTCCTCCCTCTGCTGAGCATGGGGCTAATTTACCAAGGAGACATCAGGGAAACCTCACTCCAGCCAAAATCACCCAAGATAAAGTTGGTCATTACTCACTACTGCCACCTCAGGCCTTACGTGTAACTGCAGCTTCTATATTAAACTCGTGCATGACGGCTCTTCAGACCCAAAGTAACAGCTTTCTGAGCGACAGAGCAGGATTTTAGAGGCAGTTGTGATGAACAGGACATGGAGGAACATGTAGGGGGAGGAAAACACTTAGTTTTAACATTTTAAACCTCCGTATAGTCCCTTTAAGGCTCTGCAGCCAGTGTTCATTTCCGTTGCAAGAGTTCATCAAATAATGAATTTCAGGTTTTTGTCTTTTTTTTTGTCAATGATAGAAAAGTGAAATCTCTGATTTGAAATGTGTATTATTTGATTCAAACGTACAAGGAAATGTCGCTGCTTCATGAGGCAAAGGACTTCATTTGTTTTTCTAAAGTTTTCGTCCCCAGTTTTTAGTTTTATTTTGTATTTTCAGATCATCATCTCTGACTCTTTTTTATTTATTTATTTGTAGTTTGTAAACATATAATAGTGATGTCGCTTCCTTTAGATCTGAAGTGTGTTCCAGAAGCAGCTGTTTTTGGACCCGGGCGGGACCAAAGCCTGGACTGAAGGAAGTGAGTTTAAAGATTCTGCCTTTAACACCAGGTACCGAGGCCTCTGTCTCTGAGCCGGCCTGGTGTGGCCTCGGGGTCCCTCCAGAACAGCTGCAGGAGGTCGTGGTCCCCCCAGAACAGCTGCAGGAGGTCGTGGTCCCCCCAGAACAGCTGCAGGAGGTGTGTGTGGTCCCCCCAGAACAGCTGCAGGAGGTCGTGGCCCCCCAGAACAGCTGCAGGAGGTGTGTGTGGTCCCCCCAGAACAGCTGCAGGAGGTCGTGGTCCCCCCAGAACAGCTGCAGGAGGTCGTGGTCCCCCCAGAACAGCTGCAGGAGGTGTGTGTGGACATCTCTGCCCACGCGACCCGGCCCGGATAAAGAGAGTGTATTTGTGTGACGAAGTGCTTGTCCATATACATATACACATATTACACACACAAGGGTTTATCTAAGTTAAGTGTGTTCTTTGTGTTACTCACCTTTCTCTTTGTTTCTACTTGGGATGTGTTTGGGGAGGGACCGCCCAGACATCTCCTCCATTTATGGTTTCCACTGATGATGTCATCGATACATCATCAGCCTGTACCATTTTGAAATGTATGTAATGAAGTTATTGTGACTTATCCGGTTATTGTTTTGATTTTGTTAAGTAATGTTGAGTTTCCGAATACTGCTTGTGCAGTTGTGTGTGAGACCCAGGGCCTGAAGAGATGTCCTGGGTTATTGTAATTCTGTCAGTCAGGTGGAATGGCCATTGTTTTAGGCAGGTGTGCTGTTTTGGGGGAAGGGCTGGAGGTGATGAGAGACCAGTTCAAAGTCTGGAGCAGGGCACTGTAAATACATTTTGCCACACAGGAAAAATGAACTTTGTATTCTGACGTTTCCTTTAAAAGCCACTTTTTGGTCACTCACCGCGACACTACCTCACAATTTGTACTTCAACAAATACATTTTGATAAATTGTCTCATTGGGACGAAGGTTGTTCCACCACAAAAGGCGTAAGAGTCACTGAGAACATGAGTTTTCCTCCTCGTCCTCATCGTTGCTAAAAGTTGTTTTATTGGCCTGTTGCACAATGTGGCTACGCTAGTTCCTCTGAGCTACTTCCTGTTCATATTCATTTCCATTAAGATGAGCTCAGACCAGTGAGTTCCTGGTAGAAATATTTCCATAGAGGAGACGTTTATGTTTGTGAGGATCAGTGAGTTTGTTTTTTTGGTCACTTTTTTTCTTTCTTTTTTTTGTCAATTTTTAATCACATTTTTGTAATTTTTTTTGGTCATTTTTTTGTCACATTTTTGTCACATTTTTGTAATTTTTTGGTCATTTTTTTCTCATATTTTTGTCATTTTTTGGTCATTTTTTTCTCACATTTTTGTCACATTTTGTCACATTTTTGTCATTTTTTGGTCATTTTTTTTCTCATATTTTTGTCATTTTTCGTCAATTTTTTGTCAATTTCTTTGTGACATTTTTGCCACTTTTCCATCATTGTTTTCGTCGAGAAAATGTGCTCGGTTCAGGCGGGAGTTAAGCGGTTAATGCTTTACACAACTTGAAATAGTGCCTTTATATATATTCTTTTATAGCATGTTAGCCTTTAGCTTCAACACAAACTATCAATCCTTCACGATCACAGGCGTCTCTGATCTGAACTTCATGATTTGAACTCACAGTAAATGATCGTCCACCGGGAACTCACCGCCCACAACATAATCTTTAGAAAATATAATATTATTATTCCAGGAAAAGAAAACAGACAGGAAGTCCAGGCGCTCACACCTTCAGGTCAGAGGAGCTAGCATAGCCACACCGCGCAACAAGCCAATTAACAGAGCGTCTGCACTTTTGTTCATCAGTAAAAACACTCTTAGCCTTCGCTCTTTTCTCTTTGTTGAAACAGCTGAGAGAGAAGAGGAGGGGGCGGGGTTTCTGGGGAGGTCGCTTGAAAATCAGGAAGTGAGACTGTCGGATATTTTGTTTCAGCCTTTTTAGATCAATACGGCATTATACTGCGACATTATTATGAAACACCTGCCAAAACCATCAGCCTGTATTCGGCTACATGTGGTGGCTCAGTGGTTAGGGCTCGAGCCTCACAGAACCAGGCCCTGTGTCGGTTTCCTCTCTTGCTCAGATGCACATTTTAAACCTGGTCATGTCAGTCTTCTGTGTGGACGGAGCATCGTTTGAAGCTCGAGCCTCAATCACGTCTCGGAGCAAAACCCGGATCTGAAGCCAGTTTTATTTACAGCTCGTGTCTGTCCCTCCGGAGCCGGATCACGCCGGCTTTAAGGACGTTTGTTTCCTTTTCCCGTGTGAGGCGAGAGTCTCTCAGAGCGACGGGATTACGTGACTCAGCAGCAGCGCGGAGGGGTTTTGCTACAGCAGAGGAGTTATAAAGGGAAGTGGTCGAAGGTTATTCTCTCCTTTCAAACTGAAGTGGGAATAAAGAGCCCAAAATGCACGGCCTGATCAGAAAACACCTGTATATCCTGAATGACCAGGTTGTTCCATCAGTGGACTTCTTCTTCCCTGATGGTTGAGGTGAATTCCAAGATGGCGATGCCGGGATTCATGGAGCTCACACTGTGGAAGAGTCTTTACCCTATTGAGAATCTTTTGGATCCAACCAACCAACCAACCAACCAACTAACCGTCCAACCAATCAACTAACCAACCAACCAACCAACCAATCAACCAACCAACCAACCAACCAACCAATCAACCAACCAACCAACCAACCAACCAACCAATCAACCAATCAACCAACCAACCGTCCAACTAACTAATGTTGTGGATTTTCTTACTTAAGGCGAGACACTGCAGGCGAATAGGGATTTTTTTTTAATTTACAGATATCAATTTGAAGCTGTCGATCAGTGGCATAAATGTGAGAAAAAAAATACACGGCAAGTTTTCTGTCATTTTATCTTTTCATATCAGAACAAGGTGTTTTATGCCTAAAAATGCCCCAAATTTCACATCTTTTCAGCGACAAAATCTGAATAATGGACAGAGCTCAAATCTATGGTTTCATTTTATTGATGAATGAGTTGCCAAGACTTTCTCAGAGCGGATTCAGGATTTCTTTGGATTTTTAAAATAAGCTGTTTTTTAGTGGAAAATTTTGTAAAAAATTAATTTTCGCCTTATTTTCTGACATTCAAAACTCAATAAATGAGGCTTAAGGGATTAAATAATAAAAAATCCCTCTGAAAAAATCTCCCAAATCTTGTTCAGTCCAAGGCTGTAAAATGTGAAGTCTTTAGGTCCGACTGACGTGGACATAGTGTCGCCACAATGACAGAAACATGTGTTTTGAGAAAAAGGACCTTGAAATTGTGTTCTCCCATATAAGTCTATGGGGGAACATTGAATCAGCGCAATATTTAAACATGTTATTGTGAAGATTAGGCATGTTTTCTGTTTCTGGGTGAAAGCTTATATGTTCAGAGACAGATTTAGCCCAAAACCTGAAAACTGAAAAAATAGAGTTTTGCCTGTAGTGTCTCCTCTTAATAAAGCTTAAGAGATGTTTGTCTAGTGAAGATGTGAAGTTTATTACACAATGCTTTGCGGAGAAGTTACACATGACGCGAGTTCATGGTAAGCTCTGCCCGAGTTAGCTTTGGCATCATCTTTTATAGGCGAGCACCAAAGACACCAAAGGCACCACAAGGGAAGCACAGAAACACATGGAAATGGTAATACAGCTGCAGGCCACCAGAAGGCGCTTTGCCTGGTGATGCATCAGGGCGGCGTTTGGAGGCAGAAGGAGATCTTTGTCCTGTTGAGGAGACGGGCCATGCGGGGCGTATGGTCTAGAGGTGTGAGAGTCTCGAAACTTGGCGAAACTTGTCACAACACTAACCATCAATCTAGGGCTGCTCGATTATTAAAAAAATAATAATCACGATTATTTTTGTCATAATTGAAATCACGATTATTCAAACGATTATTTGTTGCCTTTAAAAAATCCATCAAAAAAAAAGACAAAAATCCAGCAAAAAAGTGACAAAAATCCATCAAAAAAAGACAAAAATCCAGCAAAAAAAAGACAAAAATCCAGCAAAAAAAAGACAAAAATCCAGCAAAAAAAAGACAAAAATCCAGCAAAAAAAGACAAAAATCCAGCAAAAAAAAGACAAAAATCCAGCAAAAAAGTGACAAAAATCCATCAAAAAAGTGACAAAAATCCATCAAAAAAGTGACAAAAATCCATCAAAAAAGTGACAAAAATCCAGCAAAAAAAGACAAAAATCCAGCAAAAAAGTGACAAAAATCCAGCAAAAAAAGACAAAAATCCAGCAAAAAAAAGACAAAAATCCAGCAAAAAAAAGACAAAAATCCAGCAAAAAAAGTGACAAAAATCCAGCAAAAAAAGACAAAAATCCAGCAAAAAAAGACAAAAATCCAGCAAAAAAAAGACAAAAATCCAGCAAAAAAGACAAAAATCCAGCAAAAAAAGACAAAAATCCAGCAAAAAAAGACAAAAATCCAGCAAAAAAAGACAAAAATCCAGCAAAAAAAGACATAAATCCAGCAAAAAAAAGACAAAAATCAATTAAAAAAAGACAAAAATCCATCAAAAAAGTTACAAAAATCCATTAAAAAAAAAGACAAAAATCGATCAAAAAAGTGACAAAAATCCAAAAAATAAAAAATTTGAAAAAAAAAATTAGAATCGATTTTTTGCGATTATGCTAATTTTGTAATCGTTTACTGTTGTAATCGAAATCGTAATCGAATTTCGATTAATTGCACAGCCCTACATCAATCTATCCATCCATTCAACCAACTAACTAACCAACCATCCATAAGTAAGTGAGTATTCATTGTACATCTGTATGAATAGTGTTCAGATCAGATGACTGAAAACTACTGAGATAAAAGTTAAAAATCCGCAGATTTCAAGTCGAGTCTTAGGCCAAACTCAAACCCCACTTTCTTCTACAAATGCCCCGTACTTTAGTATCTTTAGAGAAACTGCTTTTATCCCTCACTGGACATCTGTTAATGGGCTTTTCCTAATGAGTCTCAAATCCACTGATGTGAAACCAGAAAATACTGGAAACCTCGCGCTAACTGAG
Source organism: Gobius niger (assembly GCF_951799975.1). NCBI lineage: Eukaryota > Metazoa > Chordata > Actinopteri > Gobiiformes > Gobiidae > Gobius > Gobius niger. Next base: position 39,134,895 of record NC_136858.1, read on the forward strand.
GCTGAACTGGCTTTTATTACATAACGTCTGCTGAACATCTGAGCAAACTTTTACTTTGTGCTTTTGCTTTTACTTATGTGAAGTTTACTGCAACTCTGGTCGGATGATTCTGATCTGCAGCGCGTCGTTTGCTCATGTGTAAAAGTGGATTTACTCACAGCAGCAGCAGCTCATTTACATCACATTTAGATTGACCTCATAAGGTAAAGCATCAGGTGCAACGTGCTCACTGTCAGCTCGACTGCCTGATCTGTTGTCACAAAAATAAAAGGTCACAGCTCTAATGTTTGGTTGGACGCCTTTAGCTTAGATTGCAGCACATTTAATGTTTTAATAAGAAACTCCAGGACAGAACAGTTTAATCCAGGGGTGACTTTTATGGTCAGGCAGTGTGTTTTATAAAGTTGAGATTATTAATGTTGATTTTATCACAATTCATGTGGACTTAGTACGTTAAAGAGGGAGTGTTCTGCTTTTGTCAGTCCCATAGCACCAGTCTATATCACACTACAATGATGACAAACCTTCTGTTGGTCTGTAAATGCAGTAAATTAGAATAACTGCCTTGTATAAAATGAGACGAAAACAATGATGGAAATGTGACAAAAAATTGACGAAAAATTGACAAAAAACTGACAAAAAAGGGATAAAAATTTAACAAAAAAACATAAAAATTTAACAAAAAAAATATAAAAATGTGATAAAAATGTGACAAAAAATAATTAAAAAAATTACAAAAAATTACAAAAATGTGATTACAAAATGACACAAATTTGCGGGAGTTAAGAGGTTAAAGAGGGGGTGTTCTGCTTTAAAGAGGGGGTGTTCTGCTTTAAAGAGGGGGTGTTCTGCTTTTGTCAGTCCCATAGCACCAGTCTATATCTCACTACAATGATGACAAACCTTCTGTTGGTCTGTAAATGCAGTAAATTAGAATAACTGCCTTGTATAAAATGTCTCTCTCAAAATGGCTGTAGTGAATGTCTTGAAATCGGCCTCTGTCTCTTTAAGAACCTCTGAGCCTTTAGACACGCCCCCTCCACACGCTGTCTGTGGCATCAGTGGGGAGGGGGTTCTGCTGAGGAGCAGTGGTCGGTTACTCGGCTGGTGACCAAAGCTCGGAGGCGTCTCCAGGAGGTGGGGGCGTTCCTAGGAGGACTCAGGCAAACCTATCCCTAAAATGGCCGCCATCAGAGTTTTTACAGATTACTCAAAATGGCCGCCGTCAGAGTTTATACAGATTACTCAAAATGGCTGCCGTCAGAGTTTATACAGATTACTCAAAATGGCCGCCATCAGAGTTTTTACAGATTACTCAAAATGGCTGCCGTCAGTGTTTATACAGATTACTCAAAATGGCCGCCATCAGAGTTTTTACAGATTACTCAGAAATACGTGAATGTGCCAAGGCAACACTTCAGCCATGTTTTTAATGAGGGAGGGACAGAATAACAGGATGGAAAGCTTGAAAAAGTCCATTCTGCATAACACACCCCCTTTAATGTTGTCTTTCAGGGGGGGTTTAAAGTCATCTGCTGCCTCCAAAGACAAGCCGTGCATAAAGCCAGACTGACCTTATTATAAAAACAGTCTGGAATTGTGGTGATAGGGCATGATTTCTGAATGGAGACTCGAGGCGGGGCTAATGATTGCAGCCAGAGCCTCCTGGCCCAGAGGGATACATGTAGGAGTAGCAGGGTTAGGGTTTTTGTTAGATTTAGGGTTAGGGTTTTCACTGAGGGGGGCTGGGGGCCATTTAAAACAGAAGAAAGGGCACTGGTCAAAGATCGTCGAGTCGCTGCCGCCATCTTCCCTGTTTTGGTCACGGGAGGAGCACTGGCCTGTTTTATGAGAAATCCTGGCATAGAAGACGAAGAAGAAGAAGTCCCGCCTCCCGCACTATGATTGGCTCTGCTGGGTTTTTCAAATCGCACAATACCGGACTGTATCCCTCAAAGTGGGGGTGTTGTGCAAAATGTACTTTTTCAAGCTTTCCATCATGTTATTCTGTCACTCCCTCATTAAAAACATGGCTGAAGTGTTGCCTTGGCACATTCACGTGTTTCTGAGTAATCTGTAAAAACTCTGATGGCGGCCATTTTAGGGATAGGTTTGCCTGAGTCCTCCTAGGAACGCCCCCACCTCCTGGAGACGCCTCCGAGCTTTGGTCACCAGCCGAGTAACCAACCACTGCTCCTCAGCAGAACCCCCTCCCCACTGATGCCACAGACAGCGTGTGGAGGGGGCGTGTCTAAAGGCTCAGAGGTTCTTAAAGAGACAGAGGCCGATTTCAAGACATTCACTACAGCCATTTTATACAAGGCAGTTATTCTAATTTACTGCATTTACAGACCAACAGAAGGTTTGTCATCATTGTAGTGTGATATAGACTGGTGCTATGGGACTGACAAAAGCAGAACACCCCCTCTTTAAAGCAGAACACCCCCTCTTTAAAGCATAACACCCCCTCTTTAACCTGGAGGATCAGTCTCGTGCCAGGCCACCAAAACACCACACTAATAGTTATCAATTACTCAGGACATGGCAAAGGAGACATGCCCCAGTGTGGTCCCACTAAAGACATAAACTGCCTTTTTGAAAAGATCTGTGTGTGAACTGGTGCAAAAAAGGAAGGAAGGGAAAAATGGCGGATCTGAGGCCACGGTTCCCCACCAGAAAAAGGTGTGGCCTTCTCCAGGGGAGGGGTGGAGAGCCTCACGTGGAGGAGTTCAAGTATCTCAAGGTCCCGTTCATGAGTGAGGGACGGACGGAGCGTGAGATCGACAGAAGAAGAAGCTGAGCCAAAGTCAGGAGATCTGGGGAATGACTGAGGGCATCTGGGCATCTCTGCTCAGGCTCCTGGACCTGGATAAAGCAGAAGCAAATCGATGGGCCTTCAGGAGAGTCGTTTCTCTGCAGTCGTTACATCATCAGAAACCCTCAGTAACTAACTTCTCCCTGTTGTGTAACAAACAGGCCCCTCCCTCGTTGCTTCCATCACGTTTTGGTCTCTCGCTCCAACTTCACTTCAGTTTCTGTTCCTCCTCTAAGTCTCAAAGCGGCTAAACTCGCAGAGGATTTGTGTCATGAATCACAGGAGGAGGCGACGTGTCCGGCTTAGCTCCACGTCCAGGCGTCTGACAGAAGCTGAGCCAGGCCCCGCGGCGAAAACACCACTTTAAACAAACACATAAACCCCCAGCGGTGTGCACGGACATCTGGATGAGCCACAGCCGCCTCGGGACACAGCAAACGTGGCTGTGGTTCTGTGCCAATGGTCTGGGAGGTTTTTTAACTTTCATCATAATAGAAAAAAATGTAATGAAACAGGAGGATTGAGGATAAACATTCTGTCGAGTTCTGGTTTAAAGTCTTGCTTTTTGTTGAAAGTCTCTGGTGTTTCAGAACCAAAAGTCTCTGGTGTTTCAGGAACAAAAGTCTCTGGTGTTTCAGGACCAAAAGTCTCTGGTGTTTCAGGAGCAAAAGCCTCTGGTGTTTCAGAACCAAAAGTCTCTGGTGTTTCAGGAGCAAAAGTCTCTGGTGTTTCAGGAGCAAAAGCCTCTGGTGTTTCAGAACCAAAAGTCTCTGGTGTTTCAGAACCAAAAGTCTCTGGTGTTTCAGGAGCAAAAGTCTCTGGTGTTTCTGAACCAAAAGCCTCTGGTGTTTCTGAACCAAAAGTCTCTGGTGTTTCTGAACCAAAAGTCTCTGGTGTTTCTGAACCAAAAGTCTCTGGTGTTTCAGAACCAAAAGCCTCTGGTGTTTCAGGACCAAAAGCCTCTGGTGTTTCAGGAGCAAAAGCCTCTGGTGTTTCAGGACCAAAAGTCTCTGGTGTTTCAGGAGCAAAAGTCTCTGGTGTTTCTGAACCAAAAGCCTCTGGTGTTTCAGAACCAAAAGCCTCTGGTGTTTCTGGAGCAAAAGCCTCTGGTGTTTCAGAACCAAAAGTCTCTGGTGTTTCAGAACCAAAAGCCTCTGGTGTTTCAGAACCTAAAGTCTCTGGTGTTTCAGAACCAAAAGTCTCTGGTGTTTCAGGAGCAAAAGCCTCTGGTGTTTCAGGAGCAAAAGCCTCTGGTGTTTCAGGAGCAAAAGTCTCTGGTGTTTTAGAACCAAAAGCCTCTGGTGTTTCAGGAGCAAAAGCCTCTGGTGTTTCAGAACCAAAAGTCTCTGGTGTTTCAGAACCAAAAGTCTCTGGTGTTTCTGAACCAAAAGTCTCTGGTGTTTCTGAACCAAAAGCCTCTGGTGTTTCAGGAGCAAAAGCCTCTGGTGTTTCAGGAGCAAAAGCCTCTGGTGTTTCAGGAGCAAAAGTCTCTGGTGTTTCTGAACCAAAAGTCTCTGGTGTTTCAGGAGCAAAAGTCTCTGGTGTTTCAGAACCAAAAGTCTCTGGTGTTTCAGAACCAAAAGCCTCTGGTGTTTCAGGAGCAAAAGCCTCTGGTGTTTCAGAACCAAAAGCCTCTGGTGTTTCAGGAGCAAAAGTCTCTGGTGTTTCAGGAGCAAAAGTCTCTGGTGTTTCAGAACCTAAAGCCTCTGGTGTTTCAGAACCAAAAGCCTCTGGTGTTTCTGAACCAAAAGTCTCTGGTGTTTCAGAACCAAAAGTCTCTGGTGTTTCAGGAGCAAAAGTCTCTGGTGTTTCAGGAGCAAAAGTCTCTGGTGTTTCTGAACCAAAAGCCTCTGGTGTTTCAGGAGCAAAAGTCTCTGGTGTTTCTGAACAAAAGTCTCTGGTGTTTCAGAACCAAAAGTCTCTGGTGTTTCAGAACCAAAAGTCTCTGGTGTTTCAGAACCAAAAGCCTCTGGTGTTTCTGAACCAAAAGCCTCTGGTGTTTCAGGACCAAAAGTCTCTGGTGTTTTAGAACCAAAAGTCTCTGGTGTTTCAGAACCAAAAGTCTCTGGTGTTTCAGGAGCAAAAGCCTCTGGTGTTTCTGAACCAAAAGTCTCTGGTGTTTCAGGAGCAAAAGTCTCTGGTGTTTCAGAACCAAAAGTCTCTGGTGTTTCAGGAGCAAAAGTCTCTGGTGTTTCAGAACCAAAAGTCTCTGGTGTTTCAGAACCAAAAGTCTCTGGTGTTTCAGAACCAAAAGCCTCTGGTGTTTCAGGAGCAAAAGTCTCTGGTGTTTCTGAACAAAAGTCTCTGGTGTTTCAGAACCAAAAGCCTCTGGTGTTTCAGAACCAAAAGCCTCTGGTGTTTCTGAACCAAAAGCCTCTGGTGTTTCAGAACAAAAGCCTCTGGTGTTTCAGGAGCAAAAGTCTCTGGTGTTTCAGAACCAAAAGTCTCTGGTGTTTTAGAACCAAAAGTCTCTGGTGTTTTAGAACCAAAAGTCTCTGGTGTTTCAGAACCAAAAGCCTCTGGTGTTTCTGAACCAAAAGTCTCTGGTGTTTCTGAACCAAAAGCCTCTGGTGTTTCAGAACCAAAAGTCTCTGGTGTTTCTGAACCAAAAGCCTCTGGTGTTTCAGAACCAAAAGTCTCTGGTGTTTCAGAACCAAAAGTCTCTGGTGTTTCTGAACCAAAAGTCTCTGGTGTTTCAGAACCAAAAGTCTCTGGTGTTTCAGAACCAAAAGTCTCTGGTGTTTCAGAACCAAAAGTCTCTGGTGTTTCTGATCCAAAAGTCTCTGGTGTTTCTGAACCAAAAGTCTCTGGTGTTTCTGATCCAAAAGTCTCTGGTGTTTCTGAACCTAAAGTCTCTGGTGTTTCAGAACCAAAAGTCTCTGGTGTTTCTGAACCAAAAGTCTCTGGTGTTTCAGAACCAAAAGTCTCTGGTGTTTCAGAACCAAAAGTCTCTGGTGTTTTAGAACCAAAAGTCTCTGGTGTTTCAGGAGCAAAAGCCTCTGGTGTTTCAGAACCAAAAGTCTCTGGTGTTTCAGAACCAAAAGTCTCTGGTGTTTCAGAACCAAAAGTCTCTGGTGTTTCAGGAGCAAAAGCCTCTGGTGTTTCAGGAGCAAAAGTCTCTGGTGTTTCAGGAGCAAAAGTCTCTGGTGTTTCAGGAGCAAAAGTCTCTGGTGTTTCAGGAAAAAAAGCCTCTGGTGTTTCAGGAGCAAAAGTCTCTGGTGTTTTAGGAGCAAAAGTCTCTGGTGTTTCAGGAGCAAAAGTCTCTGGTGTTTTAGAACCAAAAGTCTCTGGTGTTTCAGGAGCAAAAGCCTCTGGTGTTTCAGAACCAAAAGCCTCTGGTGTTTCAGAACCAAAAGCCTCTGGTGTTTCAGAACCAAAAGCCTCTGGTGTTTCTGAACCAAAAGCCTCTGGTGTTTCAGGACCAAAAGTCTCTGGTGTTTCTGAACCAAAAGTCTCTGGTGTTTCAGGAGCAAAAGTCTCTGGTGTTTCAGGAGCAAAAGTCTCTGGTGTTTCAGGAGCAAAAGTCTCTGGTGTTTCAGAACCAAAAGCCTCTGGTGTTTCAGAACCAAAAGCCTCTGGTGTTTCAGAACCAAAAGCCTCTGGTGTTTCTGAACCAAAAGCCTCTGGTGTTTCAGGACCAAAAGTCTCTGGTGTTTCTGAACCAAAAGCCTCTGGTGTTTCAGGAGCAAAAGCCTCTGGTGTTTCAGAACCAAAAGTCTCTGGTGTTTCAGAACCAAAAGTCTCTGGTGTTTCAGAACCAAAAGTCTCTGGTGTTTCAGGAGCAAAAGCCTCTGGTGTTTCAGGAGCAAAAGTCTCTGGTGTTTCAGGAGCAAAAGTCTCTGGTGTTTCAGGAAAAAAAGCCTCTGGTGTTTCAGGAGCAAAAGTCTCTGGTGTTTCAGGAGCAAAAGTCTCTGGTGTTTCAGGAGCAAAAGTCTCTGGTGTTTTAGAACCAAAAGTCTCTGGTGTTTCAGGAGCAAAAGCCTCTGGTGTTTCAGAACCAAAAGCCTCTGGTGTTTCAGAACCAAAAGCCTCTGGTGTTTCAGAACCAAAAGCCTCTGGTGTTTCTGAACCAAAAGCCTCTGGTGTTTCAGGACCAAAAGTCTCTGGTGTTTCTGAACCAAAAGTCTCTGGTGTTTCAGGAGCAAAAGTCTCTGGTGTTTCAGGAGCAAAAGTCTCTGGTGTTTCAGGAGCAAAAGCCTCTGGTGTTTCAGAACCAAAAGCCTCTGGTGTTTCTGAACCAAAAGCCTCTGGTGTTTCAGGACCAAAAGCCTCTGGTGTTTCTGAACCAAAAGCCTCTGGTGTTTCAGAACCAAAAGCCTCTGGTGTTTCTGAACCGAAAGCCTCTGGTGTTTCAGGACCAAAAGTCTCTGGTGTTTCAGGACCAAAAGTCTCTGGTGTTTCAGGACCAAAAGTCTCTGGTGTTTCAGGAGCAAAAGTCTCTGGTGTTTCAGGAGCAAAAGTCTCTGGTGTTTCTGAACCTAAAGCCTCTGGTGTTTCAGGAGCAAAAGTCTCTGGTGTTTCAGGAGCAAAAGCCTCTGGTGTTTCAGGAGCAAAAGCCTCTGGTGTTTCTGAACCAAAAGTCTCTGGTGTTTCAGGAGCAAAAGCCTCTGGTGTTTCTGAACCAAAAGTCTCTGGTGTTTCAGGAGCAAAAGCCTCTGGTGTTTCTGAACCAAAAGTCTCTGGTGTTTCAGGAGCAAAAGTCTCTGGTGTTTCAGGAGCAAAAGTCTCTGGTGTTTCAGGAGCAAAAGTCTCTGGTGTTTCTGAACCAAAAGCCTCTGGTGTTTCTGAACCAAAAGCCTCTGGTGTTTCAGAACCAAAAGCCTCTGGTGTTTCAGGAGCAAAAGCCTCTGGTGTTTCAGGACAAAAGTCTCTGGTGTTTCAGAACCAAAAGTCTCTGGTGTTTCAGAACCAAAAGTCTCTGGTGTTTCAGAACCAAAAGTCTCTGGTGTTTCAGAACCAAAAGTCTCTGGTGTTTCAGGAGCAAAAGCCTCTGGTGTTTCTGAACCAAAAGTCTCTGGTGTTTCAGAACCAAAAGCCTCTGGTGTTTTAGAACCAAAAGCCTCTGGTGTTTCTGAACCAAAAGCCTCTGGTGTTTCAGAACCAAAAGCCTCTGGTGTTTCAGAACCAAAAGTCTCTGGTGTTTCAGAACCAAAAGCCTCTGGTGTTTCAGAACCAAAAGTCTCTGGTGTTTCAGAACCAAAAGTCTCTGGTGTTTCAGGACAAAAGTCTCTGGTGTTTCAGAACCAAAAGCCTCTGGTGTTTCTGAACAAAAGTCTCTGGTGTTTCAGAACCAAAAGCCTCTGGTGTTTCTGAACCAAAAGCCTCTGGTGTTTCTGAACCAAAAGCCTCTGGTGTTTCAGAACCAAAAGTCTCTGGTGTTTCAGGAGCAAAAGTCTCTGGTGTTTCAGGAGCAAAAGCCTCTGGTCTTTCAGGAGCAAAAGTCTCTGGTGTTTCAGGACCAAAAGTCTCTGGTGTTTCAGAACCAAAAGCCTCTGGTCTTTCAGAACCAAAAGTCTCTGGTGTTTCAGAACCAAAAGTCTCTGGTGTTTCTGAACCAAAAGTCTCTGGTGTTTCAGGAGCAAAAGTCTCTGGTGTTTCAGGACCAAAAGTCTCTGGTGTTTCAGGAGCAAAAGTCTCTGGTGTTTCAGAACCAAAAGTCTCTGGTGTTTCAGGAGCAAAAGCCTCTGGTGTTTCAGAACCAAAAGTCTCTGGTGTTTCAGGAGCAAAAGTCTCTGGTGTTTCTGAACCAAAAGTCTCTGGTGTTTCAGAACCAAAAGTCTCTGGTGTTTCAGAACCAAAAGCCTCTGGTGTTTCAGAACCAAAAGCCTCTGGTGTTTCTGAACCAAAAGTCTCTGGTGTTTCAGAACCAAAAGCCTCTGGTGTTTCAGGAGCAAAAGCCTCTGGTGTTTCAGAACCAAAAGTCTCTGGTGTTTCAGGAGCAAAAGTCTCTGGTGTTTCTGAACCAAAAGTCTCTGGTGTTTCAGGAGCAAAAGTCTCTGGTGTTTCAGAACCAAAAGTCTCTGGTGTTTCAGAACCAAAAGCCTCTGGTGTTTCTGAACCAAAAGCCTCTGGTGTTTCTGAACCAAAAGTCTCTGGTGTTTCAGAACCAAAAGCCTCTGGTGTTTCTGAACCAAAAGCCTCTGGTGTTTTAGAACCAAAAGTCTCTGGTGTTTTAGAACCAAAAGCCTCTGGTGTTTCAGAACCAAAAGCCTCTGGTGTTTCTGAACCAAAAGCCTCTGGTGTTTCAGAACCAAAAGTCTCTGGTGTTTCTGAACCAAAGCCTCTGGTGTTTCAGGAGCAAAAGTCTCTGGTGTTTCAGAACCAAAAGTCTCTGGTGTTTCTGAACCAAAAGCCTCTGGTGTTTCAGGAGCAAAAGCCTCTGGTGTTTCAGAACCTAAAGTCTCTGGTGTTTCTGAACCAAAAGCCTCTGGTGTTTCAGAACCAAAAGTCTCTGGTGTTTCTGAACCAAAAGCCTCTGGTGTTTCAGGAGCAAAAGTCTCTGGTGTTTCAGGAGCAAAAGTCTCTGGTGTTTCAGGACCAAAAGTCTCTGGTGTTTCAGGAGCAAAAGTCTCTGGTGTTTCAGAACCAAAAGTCTCTGGTGTTTCTGAACCAAAAGTCTCTGGTGTTTCAGAACCAAAAGTCTCTGGTGTTTCTGAACCAAAAGTCTCTGGTGTTTCTGAACCAAAAGTCTCTGGTGTTTCAGAACCAAAAGTCTCTGGTGTTTCTGAACCAAAAGTCTCTGGTGTTTCAGAACCAAAAGTCTCTGGTGTTTCTGAACCAAAAGCCTCTGGTGTTTCAGAACCAAAAGCCTCTGGTGTTTCAGGAGCAAAAGCCTCTGGTGTTTCAGAACCTAAAGCCTCTGGTGTTTCTGAACCAAAAGCCTCTGGTGTTTCAGAACCAAAAGCCTCTGGTGTTTCAGGAGCAAAAGCCTCTGATGTTTCTGAACCAAAAGTCTCTGGTGTTTCAGGAGCAAAAGTCTCTGGTGTTTCAGGAGCAAAAGCCTCTGGTGTTTCTGAACCAAAAGTCTCTGGTGTTTCAGGAGCAAAAGTCTCTGGTGTTTCAGGAGCAAAAGCCTCTGGTGTTTCTGAACCAAAAGCCTCTGGTGTTTCAGGAGCAAAAGCCTCTGGTGTTTCTGAACCAAAAGTCTCTGGTGTTTCTGAACCAAAAGCCTCTGGTGTTTCAGAACCAAAAGTCTCTGGTGTTTCAGGAACAAAAAGTCTCTGGTGTTTCTGAACCAAAAGCCTCTGATGTTTCTGAACCAAAAGCCTCTGGTGTTTCAGGAGCAAAAGCCTCTGATGTTTCTGAACCAAAAGTCTCTGGTGTTTCAGGAACAAAAGCCTCTGATGTTTCTGAACCAAAAGCCTCTGGTGTTTCAGGAGCAAAAGCCTCTGGTGTTTCAGAACCAAAAGCCTCTGGTGTTTCAGGAGCAAAAGCCTCTGGTGTTTCTGAACCAAAAGTCTCTGGTGTTTCTGAACCAAAAGCCTCTGGTGTTTCAGGAACAAAAGCCTCTGGTGTTTCAGAACTAAAGCCTCTGGTGTTTCAGAACCAAAAGTCTCTGGTGTTTCAGAACCGAAAGCCTCTGGTGTTTCAGGACCAAAAGTCTCTGGTGTTTCAGAACCAAAAGTCTCTGGTGTTTCAGAACCAAAAGCCTCTGGTGTTTCAGGAGCAAAAGCCTCTGGTGTTTCTGAACCAAAAGTCTCTGGTGTTTCTGAACCAAAAGTCTCTGGTGTTTCAGGAGCAAAAGTCTCTGGTGTTTCAGAACCAAAAGCCTCTGGTGTTTCAGAACCAAAAGTCTCTGGTGTTTCAGAACCAAAAGCCTCTGGTGTTTCAGGAGCAAAAGTCTCTGGTTTTTCAGAACCAAAGTCTCTGGTGTTTCAGAACCAAAAGTCTCTGGTGTTTCAGGAGCAAAAGTCTCTGGTGTTTCAGAACCAAAAGTCTCTGGTGTTTCAGAACAAAAGCCTCTGGTGTTTCAGGAGCAAAAGTCTCTGGTGTTTCAGGAGCAAAAGTCTCTGGTGTTTCAGGAGCAAAAGTCTCTGGTGTTTCAGAACCAAAAGCCTCTGGTGTTTCAGAACAAAAGTCTCTGGTGTTTCTGAACAAAAGCCTCTGGTGTTTCAGGAGCAAAAGTCTCTGGTGTTTCAGAACCAAAAGTCTCTGGTGTTTCAGAACAAAAGCCTCTGGTGTTTCAGAACCAAAAGCCTCTGGTGTTTCAGAACCAAAGTCTCTGGTGTTTCAGAACCAAAAGCCTCTGGTGTTTCAGGAGCAAAAGCCTCTGGTGTTTCAGAACCAAAAGTCTCTGGTGTTTCAGGAGCAAAAGTCTCTGGTGTTTCAGAACCAAAAGTCTCTGGTGTTTCTGAACCAAAAGCCTCTGGTGTTTCAGAACCAAAAGCCTCTGGTGTTTCAGAACCAAAAGCCTCTGGTGTTTCAGAACCAAAAGTCTCTGGTGTTTCAGGAGCAAAAGTCTCTGGTGTTTCAGGAGCAAAAGCCTCTGGTGTTTCAGGAGCAAAAGTCTCTGGTGTTTCAGAACCAAAAGTCTCTGGTGTTTCAGAACCAAAAGTCTCTGGTGTTTCAGGAGCAAAAGTCTCTGGTGTTTCAGAACCAAAAGTCTCTGGTGTTTCAGGAGCAAAAGTCTCTGGTGTTTCAGAACCAAAAGTCTCTGGTGTTTCTGAACCAAAAGCCTCTGGTGTTTCAGAACCAAAAGTCTCTGGTGTTTCAGAACCAAAAGTCTCTGGTGTTTCTGAACCAAAAGCCTCTGGTGTTTCAGGAGCAAAAGTCTCTGGTGTTTCAGAACCAAAAGTCTCTGGTGTTTCTGAACCAAAAGCCTCTGGTGTTTCAGGAGCAAAAGTCTCTGGTGTTTCAGAACCAAAAGTCTCTGGTGTTTCTGAACCAAAAGCCTCTGGTGTTTCAGGAGCAAAAGTCTCTGGTGTTTCAGGAGCAAAAGTCTCTGGTGTTTCAGAACCAAAAGTCTCTGGTGTTTCAGAACCAAAAGTCTCTGGTGTTTCAGGAGCAAAAGTCTCTGGTGTTTCAGGAGCAAAAGTCTCTGGTGTTTCAGAACCAAAAGTCTCTGGTGTTTCAGAACCAAAAGTCTCTGGTGTTTCTGAACCAAAAGCCTCTGGTGTTTCAGAACCTAAAGCCTCTGGTGTTTCAGAACCAAAAGCCTCTGGTGTTTCAGAACCAAAAGCCTCTGGTGTTTCAGAACCAAAAGTCTCTGGTGTTTCTGAACCAAAAGCCTCTGGTGTTTCAGAACCAAAAGTCTCTGGTGTTTCTGAACCAAAAGTCTCTGGTGTTTCAGAACAAAAGTCTCTGGTGTTTCAGAACCAAAAGTCTCTGGTGTTTCAGAACCAAAAGCCTCTGGTGTTTCTGAACCAAAAGCCTCTGGTGTTTCAGAACCAAAAGTCTCTGGTGTTTCAGAACCAAAAGCCTCTGGTGTTTCAGGAGCAAAAGTCTCTGGTGTTTCAGGAGCAAAAGTCTCTGGTGTTTCAGGAGCAAAAGTCTCTGGTGTTTCTGAACCAAAAGCCTCTGGTGTTTCTGAACCAAAAGTCTCTGGTGTTTCAGGAGCAAAAGTCTCTGGTGTTTCAGAACCAAAAGCCTCTGGTGTTTCAGGAGCAAAAGTCTCTGGTGTTTCAGAACCAAAAGTCTCTGGTGTTTCAGGAGCAAAAGTCTCTGGTGTTTCAGAACCAAAAGTCTCTGGTGTTTCAGAACCAAAAGTCTCTGGTGTTTCTGAACCAAAAGCCTCTGGTGTTTCAGGAGCAAAAGTCTCTGGTGTTTCAGAACCAAAAGCCTCTGGTGTTTCTGAACCAAAAGCCTCTGGTGTTTCAGGAGCAAAAGTCTCTGGTGTTTCAGAACCAAAAGCCTCTGGTGTTTCAGAACCTAAAGTCTCTGGTGTTTCAGAACCAAAAGCCTCTGGTGTTTCAGAACCAAAAGTCTCTGGTGTTTCTGAACCAAAAGTCTCTGGTGTTTCAGAACCAAAAGTCTCTGGTGTTTCAGAACAAAAGTCTCTGGTGTTTCTGAACCAAAAGTCTCTGGTGTTTCAGGAGCAAAAGTCTCGGTGTTTCAGAACCAAAAGTCTCTGGTGTTTCAGGAGCAAAAGTCTCGGTGTTTCAGAACCAAAAGTCTCTGGTGTTTCAGGAGCAAAAGTCTCTGGTGTTTCAGAACCAAAAGTCTCTGGTGTTTCAGAACCAAAAGTCTCTGGTGTTTCTGAACCAAAAGCCTCTGGTGTTTAAGGAGCAAAAGTCTCTGGTGTTTCAGAACCAAAAGCCTCTGGTGTTTTAGAACCAAAAGTCTCTGGTGTTTAAGGAGCAAAAGTCTCTGGTGTTTCAGGAGCAAAAGCCTCTGGTGTTTCAGAACCAAAAGCCTCTGGTGTTTCAGGAGCAAAAGTCTCTGGTGTTTCAGGAGCAAAAGTCTCTGGTGTTTCAGAACCAAAAGCCTCTGATGTTTCAGGACCAAAAGTCTCTGGTGTTTCAGAACCAAAAGCCTCTGATGTTTCAGGACCAAAAGTCTCTGGTGTTTCAGAACCAAAAGTCTCTGGTGTTTTAGAACCAAAAGTCTCTGGTGTTTCAGGACCAAAAGTCTCTGGTGTTTCAGAACCAAAAGTCTCTGGTGTTTTAGAACCAAAAGCCTCTGATGTTTCAGGACCAAAAGTCTCTGGTGTTTCAGAACCAAAAGCCTCTGGTGTTTTAGAACCAAAAGTCTCTGGTGTTTAAGGAGCAAAAGTCTCTGGTGTTTCAGGAGCAAAAGCCTCTGGTGTTTCAGAACCAAAAGCCTCTGGTGTTTCAGGAGCAAAAGTCTCTGGTGTTTCAGGAGCAAAAGTCTCTGGTGTTTCAGAACCAAAAGCCTCTGGTGTTTCAGGACCAAAAGTCTCTGGTGTTTCAGAACCAAAAGTCTCTGGTGTTTCAGAACCAAAAGTCTCTGGTGTTTAAGAACCAAAAGTCTCTGGTGTTTCAGAACCAAAAGTCTCTGGTGTTTCAGAACCAAAAGTCTCTGGTGTTTCAGGACCAAAAGTCTCTGGTGTTTCAGGACCAAAAGTCTCTGGTGTTTCAGAACCAAAAGCCTCTGGTGTTTCAGAACCAAAAGCCTCTGGTGTTTCTGAACCAAAAGTCTCTGGTGTTTCTGACCCAAAAGTCTCTGGTGTTTCAGAACCAAAAGTCTCTGGTGTTTCTGAACCAAAAGTCTCTGGTGTTTCAGAACCAAAAGCCTCTGGTGTTTCAGAACAAAAGTCTCTGGTGTTTCTGAACCAAAAGTCTCTGGTGTTTCAGAACCAAAAGTCTCTGGTGTTTCAGAACAAAAGTCTCTGGTGTTTCTGAACCAAAAGTCTCTGGTGTTTCAGGAGCAAAAGTCTCGGTGTTTCAGAACCAAAAGTCTCTGGTGTTTCAGAACCAAAAGTCTCTGGTGTTTCAGAACCAAAAGCCTCTGGTGTTTCAGAACAAAAGTCTCTGGTGTTTCTGAACCAAAAGTCTCTGGTGTTTCAGGAGCAAAAGTCTCTGGTGTTTCAGAACCAAAAGTCTCTGGTGTTTCAGAACCAAAAGTCTCTGGTGTTTCTGAACCAAAAGCCTCTGGTGTTTCAGAACAAAAGTCTCTGGTGTTTCAGGACCAAAAGCCTCTGGTGTTTCAGAACCAAAAGCCTCTGGTGTTTCAGAACAAAAGTCTCTGGTGTTTCAGGACCAAAAGTCTCTGGTGTTTCAGGAGCAAAAGCCTCTGGTGTTTCTGAACCAAAAGTCTCTGGTGTTTCAGAACCAAAAGTCTCTGGTGTTTAAGAACCAAAAGTCTCTGGTGTTTCAGGAGCAAAAGTCTCTGGTGTTTCAGGACCAAAAGCCTCTGGTGTTTCAGGAGCAAAAGTCTCTGGTGTTTCAGAACCAAAAGTCTCTGGTGTTTCAGAACCAAAAGTCTCTGGTGTTTAAGAACCAAAAGTCTCTGGTGTTTCTGAACCAAAAGTCTCTGGTGTTTCTGAATCAAAAGCCTCTGGTGTTTCAGGACCAAAAGTCTCTGGTGTTTCAGAACCAAAAGCCTCTGGTGTTTCAGAACCAAAAGTCTCTGGTGTTTCAGAACCAAAAGCCTCTGGTGTTTCAGAACCAAAAGCCTCTGGTGTTTCAGAACCAAAAGTCTCTGGTGTTTCAGAACCAAAAGTCTCTGGTGTTTCTGAACCAAAAGCCTCTGGTGTTTCAGGAGCAAAAGTCTCTGGTGTTTCAGGACCAAAAGCCTCTGGTGTTTCAGGAGCAAAAGTCTCTGGTGTTTCAGAACCAAAAGTCTCTGGTGTTTCAGAACCAAAAGTCTCTGGTGTTTCAGAACCAAAAGTCTCTGGTGTTTCAGAACCAAAAGTCTCTGGTGTTTCAGAACCAAAAGCCTCTGGTGTTTCAGAACCAAAAGTCTCTGGTGTTTCTGAACCAAAAGTCTCTGGTGTTTCAGAACCAAAAGTCTCTGGTGTTTCTGAACCAAAAGCCTCTGGTGTTTCAGGAGCAAAAGTCTCTGGTGTTTCAGGAGAAAAAGCCTCTGGTGTTTCTGGAGCAAAAGCCTCTGGTGTTTCTGAACCAAAAGTCTCTGGTGTTTCAGGAGCAAAAGTCTCTGGTGTTTCTGGAGCAAAAGCCTCTGGTGTTTCTGAACCAAAAGTCTCTGGTGTTTCAGAACCAAAAGTCTCTGGTGTTTCAGAACCAAAAGTCTCTGGTGTTTCTGAACCAAAAGCCTCTGGTGTTTCAGGAGCAAAAGTCTCTGGTGTTTCAGGAGAAAAAGCCTCTGGTGTTTCTGAACCAAAAGTCTCTGGTGTTTCAGGAGCAAAAGTCTCTGGTGTTTCAGAACCAAAAGTCTCTGGTGTTTCAGAACCAAAAGCCTCTGGTGTTTTAGAACCAAAAGTCTCTGGTGTTTCAGGAGCAAAAGTCTCTGGTGTTTCAGAACCAAAGTCTCTGGTGTTTCTGAACCAAAAGTCTCTGGTGTTTCAGGAACAAAAGCCTCTGGTGTTTCAGAACCAAAAGCCTCTGGTGTTTCAGAACCAAAAGTCTCTGGTGTTTCTGAACCAAAAGTCTCTGGTGTTTCTGAACCAAAAGTCTCTGGTGTTTCAGGACCAAAAGCCTCTGGTGTTTCAGGAGCAAAAGTCTCTGGTGTTTCAGAACCAAAAGTCTCTGGTGTTTCAGAACCAAAAGTCTCTGGTGTTTCTGAACCAAAAGTCTCTGGTGTTTCTGAACCAAAGCCTCTGGTGTTTCAGAACCAAAAGTCTCTGGTGTTTCAGAACCAAAAGTCTCTGGTGTTTCAGAACCAAAAGTCTCTGGTGTTTCAGGAGCAAAAGTCTCTGGTGTTTCTGAACCAAAAGCCTCTGGTGTTTCTGAACCAAAAGTCTCTGGTGTTTCTGAACCAAAAGTCTCTGGTGTTTCAGGAGCAAAAGCCTCTGGTGTTTCAGGAGCAAAAGTCTCTGGTGTTTCAGAACCAAAAGCCTCTGGTGTTTCTGAACCAAAAGTCTCTGGTGTTTCAGAACCAAAAGCCTCTGGTGTTTCAGAACCAAAAGTCTCTGGTGTTTCAGGAGAAAAAGCCTCTGGTGTTTCAGAACCAAAAGCCTCTGGTGTTTCTGAACCAAAAGCCTCTGGTGTTTCAGGAGCAAAAGCCTCTGGTGTTTCAGGAGCAAAAGTCTCTGGTGTTTCAGAACCAAAAGTCTCTGGTGTTTCAGAACCAAAAGCCTCTGGTGTTTCTGAACCAAAAGTCTCTGGTGTTTCAGAACCAAAAGTCTCTGGTGTTTCAGAACCAAAAGCCTCTGGTGTTTCAGAACCAAAAGCCTCTGGTGTTTCTGAACCAAAAGTCTCTGGTGTTTCAGGAGCAAAAGTCTCTGGTGTTTCTGAACCAAAAGTCTCTGGTGTTTCAGGAGCAAAAGTCTCTGGTGTTTCAGGAGCAAAAGTCTCTGGTGTTTCTGAACCAAAAGCCTCTGGTGTTTCAGGAGCAAAAGTCTCTGGTGTTTCAGAACCAAAAGTCTCTGGTGTTTCAGAACCAAAAGTCTCTGGTGTTTCAGAACCAAAAGTCTCTGGTGTTTCAGAACCAAAAGTCTCTGGTGTTTCAGAACCTAAAGTCTCTGGTGTTTCAGAACCTAAAGTCTCTGGTGTTTCAGAACCTAAAGTCTCTGGTGTTTCAGAACCAAAAGTCTCTGGTGTTTCAGAACCAAAAGTCTCTGGTGTTTCAGAACCAAAAGTCTCTGGTGTTTCAGAACCAAAAGTCTCTGGTGTTTCAGGAGCAAAAGTCTCTGGTGTTTCAGGAGCAAAAGTCTCTGGTGTTTCTGAACCAAAGCCTCTGGTGTTTCAGAACAAAAGTCTCTGGTGTTTCAGGAGCAAAAGTCTCTGGTGTTTCAGGAGCAAAAGCCTCTGGTGTTTCAGAACCAAAAGTCTCTGGTGTTTCAGGAGCAAAAGTCTCTGGTGTTTCAGGAGCAAAAGTCTCTGGTGTTTCAGAACAAAAGTCTCTGGTGTTTCTGAACCAAAAGCCTCTGGTGTTTCAGGAGCAAAAGTCTCTGTTTCAGAACCAAAAGTCTCTGGTGTTTCAAAACCAAAAGCCTCTGGTGTTTCTGACCCAAAAGTCTCTGGTGTTTTAGAACCAAAAGTCTCTGGTGTTTTAGAACCAAAAGCCTCTGGTGTTTCAGAACCAAAAGTCTCTGGTGTTTCTGACCCAAAAGTCTCTGGTGTTTCAGAACCAAAAGTCTCTGGTGTTTCAGAACCAAAAGTCTCTGGTGTTTCAGAACCAAAAGCCTCTGGTGTTTCTGAACCAAAAGTCTCTGGTGTTTCAGAACCAAAAGTCTCTGGTGTTTCAGGAGCAAAAGTCTCTGGTGTTTCAGGAGCAAAAGCCTCTGGTGTTTCTGAACCAAAAGCCTCTGGTGTTTCAGGAGCAAAAGCCTCTGGTGTTTCAGGAGCAAAAGTCTCTGGTGTTTCAGAACCAAAAGTCTCTGGTGTTTCAGGAGCAAAAGCCTCTGGTGTTTCAGAACAAAAGTCTCTGGTGTTTCAGAACCAAAAGTCTCTGGTGTTTCAGGAGCAAAAGTCTCTGGTGTTTCAGAACAAAAGCCTCTGGTGTTTCAGGAGCAAAAGTCTCTGGTGTTTCTGAACCAAAAGTCTCTGGTGTTTCAGGAGCAAAAGTCTCTGGTGTTTCAGAACAAAAGTCTCTGGTGTTTCTGAACCAAAAGCCTCTGGTGTTTCAGGAGCAAAAGTCTCTGTTTCAGAACCAAAAGTCTCTGGTGTTTCAAAACCAAAAGCCTCTGGTGTTTCTGACCCAAAAGTCTCTGGTGTTTTAGAACCAAAAGTCTCTGGTGTTTTAGAACCAAAAGCCTCTGGTGTTTCAGAACCAAAAGTCTCTGGTGTTTCTGACCCAAAAGTCTCTGGTGTTTCAGAACCAAAAGTCTCTGGTGTTTCAGAACCAAAAGTCTCTGGTGTTTCAGAACCAAAAGCCTCTGGTGTTTCTGAACCAAAAGTCTCTGGTGTTTCAGAACCAAAAGTCTCTGGTGTTTCAGGAGCAAAAGTCTCTGGTGTTTCAGGAGCAAAAGCCTCTGGTGTTTCTGAACCAAAAGCCTCTGGTGTTTCAGGAGCAAAAGCCTCTGGTGTTTCAGGAGCAAAAGTCTCTGGTGTTTCAGAACCAAAAGTCTCTGGTGTTTCAGGAGCAAAAGCCTCTGGTGTTTCAGAACAAAAGTCTCTGGTGTTTCAGAACCAAAAGTCTCTGGTGTTTCAGGAGCAAAAGTCTCTGGTGTTTCAGAACAAAAGTCTCTGGTGTTTCAGAACAAAAGCCTCTGGTGTTTCAGTAATGTTTCTGTTTTGGAAGTGTCTCAGTAAAAGCTCTTTCCTCCTGATTCGTCCTGACAGGCGTAAACTGCACAAACTCGGCTCAGCAGTTTCCGCTCCAGCGTTTGGAGCTTTTTGAAGTGGCTCAAACGAAGCCGCTGCGTCTTTATGATCCACAAACTCTCAGCGATGATGACCAGACTCTCAGACTCTCAGAGCTTCAGATCCTCCATCACAGACGAGGTGTTTCATTCTGATCCAGACTCAGAGCAGATACAAAGTGAGTGTGTTACATGTGCTGAGCTCATTATAGTGTTCCCTCTGCTGCCCCCGTGTCCTTGAGCAGGACACTTCCTCCTGTGTGAAATGGACTAATAGTCACTCACCCTTAACCTCTTAACTCCCACCTGAACGGATCCTATTTTCTCCAGTTTGGCTTTACCCCAATCAAAAAGCTTCTTGTGCGACAAAAAAGTGACAAAAACTCAACCAAAAAATGACAAAAATTCAACAAAAATTCAACTAAAAAGTGACAAAAATGTGACAAAAAAGTGACAAAAATAAAAAAAAAAACTCAACAAAAAAATAACAAAAATGGAAAAAAAGAAAAAACATACAAAAGGTGACACAACACAGCAACAGCGTGAGGAAAAAGATCAGTTTTGTGGGTCTTAGCTTTCAAATGGGGTGTTTCACAGGCCTAGATAACGGCCAAAGAGGACAGAGTGCATTTGGTTCAGGCGGGGGGTCAGAGGTTCAGCCTCTAACCGTGTCTGACAGTGAATGACTTTGCACTAAACACTAAAGTTGTTTACCAAATCCTGTCCCAGCACTTAGGGACTGACGTCACGGCCTCACAGCAGCCGCACGTGTACGTCAGAGCCGTGAGAGAGAACACAGAAGAGGCGCGGAGAGGCGGGGCCCTTCAAAGCCGCGCGCGGAGCGGAGCGCACGGGTCAAACCGCTCCTGCCTCTCACGCGCCCGCACCTGTCTCTCCAGAGTCCCCTGTTCCTCCTGCTCCTCCTGCTGCCAGATGTGGGCGCGAGCCGTGCTGTGCGCCGGGCTGCTGTGTGCGCTGTGGCGCGCGGGACGCACGGAGACCGAGAGGCGCGAGAGGGACGCGCTGGACCTGCGCTACAGCAACAGACTGGTGAGACTGTGGAGATCCACTTTAACCTTTAAACACTGTGGACTCGTCTTCATCAGGACAATTATTAAACTTAGTATTAGTTTGTGACATTTCAGGCGTGTTTACTGAATCCGCGCATCGTGCAGGGCAACATATTTTTATTTAGTTTTAGTCTTTTGACGAAAATGTAATTCAATTTTAGTCTAGTTTTAGTCGACTAAAATTGCAAGTAAATTTAGTGGACTTTGCATTGATAATATTCATTTTAATGAATATTATAAGTGGCTTTTGGACAATCAGACATGTGAACACAACATGGTCTAGACCAGCGGTTCTCAACCTTTCGGAGCCGCGACCCCCATTATAACAGTTCATTAGGATCGTGACCCCCACCCGGGTCAGACCATGGGAAAAACAGGGACATTAACCCCTTAACTCCCGCCTGAACCGAGCACATTTTCTCCAGTTTGGCTTTACCCCAATCCAAAAGCTTCTGGAAAAAAGGTGAGAAAATAGCAACAAAACTGAGACGAAAACAAGGATGGGAATGTGACAAAAAAGTGAGAAAACATTGACGAAAAAATGTATGAAAAAGTGGCAAAAATGTGATTAAAAGTGACAAAAAAATGATAAAAAATGGACAAAAATGTAACAAAAAAATGACCAAAAAATGATGAAAAAGTAACAAAAATGAGTGTAATCCCCAACAAAAAAATGATGGAAAACAGATCTGACGACGTGAGGAAAAAGATCCTCTCGGTTCAGGCGGGAGTTCAGAGGTTAAACCTTTACAACTCTTAAAAAACAAAGAAAAAACAATGGCTAAAACAAAAATGAATTAAATTTAGAACAAATAATGGCACCCTGGTAAAACAGCATGTTTGCTACGACACCATAATAATAATATTAAAATATATATTTTATCTACATGCTCTGGCGACCCCCTAGTGGATCCCGACCCCCAGGTTGAGAAGCCCTGGTCTAGAGTCACCACTGACACATATCTGGCTGTGTGGAAGATTGTGGTGTTTTGTCCCTTTCTGATCTTTTATCTGTGAACATTTACCTACTCTTTTCATATGTATTGTTGTCATTCATCCCTCACTGTCTCTTTATGTCTCTGTGATGGTGTTTTCTCTGTATGTTTGTGCCTGTGTTTGTCTAACTCAGGCACATTTACATGTTGAAGAAACACATGTTGATTAACGTCTGTCCCAATTCAAATAAAGATATAAAATAATCATGTTTAATGTTGTTCCTCTGCTTCATGTTTCTGCTCCACATGAACAAAGCTCAGAGCTGATCCTTTAAACATGATCTGAGGCTCTTTCAGACGCTCAATACAAGTTTGGATGATTTTAGTCTCTCCTTTTCATTTTTATTTAGTCTGATTTTAGTCGACTCAAATATCTGGACATTTTAGTCACAGTTTTAGTCTCATGAGGAACTTTTAATTTAGTTTTAGTCCAATTTTAGCCACAAAAATATCACTTTGACTAAAATTAAGACTGAATATTTGAGTGGATGAACTGAACCCTGTGTGTTTGTCTGGGCGTGTTTCAGCTGGGAGACCTGCAGGATGTGCTGGAGAAGCTGCAGACGAGGAAGATCGGCCCCTGGGAGAAGAAGTACGGACAAGTCCCTTCAGTGAGTCACGTTTACTGTGTCTGTGCATCACATCTGTTACTGACACATCTGTTACTGACACATCTGTTACTGACACATCTGTTACTGACACATCTGTTACAAAGGGTGTTTTATTTACACTATGAGGATCATGTCATAAAAAACATGTGGAAAAGAAAATGTGCTGAGTCTAAAAACATCCCTGAAAAACATGCCTGGGACTCATCCTTTAGCCAGAAAGCCTTTACAGCAGAGGCAGTTTGAGTGTTGAAATGATCCACCTCGTGACATCAGCAGGTGAGGGTCGACTGTTATAAACAAAAACACAATAACAAGACGTCCGTTTGGTGCAAAATGTGAAGGAGACACATGTGAGACAGATGTTGGATTCCAGCTGCTCGAGAGAAGCTCCACAAATCAGGCTCGGAATCAGAGATCGAGAAAAGTCTGAACACTGTTGAGCTCAAGAAGGAAAGCTCGAAGTCTGCTGGAGCTTTTAACGTTGAGGCGGTCACCACGGTGACTGTTTATCGCTCATTTCTCTGTAATAGGTACGTTCACGATTTCGAATGTGATGATGTCATGATGTCAGATGGAGGGCGGGGCCAACACAACTCTATGGGAGAAATGCAGTTTTTGGAAGAAATCTCCAAAATGAAAATTGACAAATGTTTTTCCTCTTCAGTATTTGATCGTGATCGGATTCACAAACCTGTGATATTATTTTTTTGTCTGAAAGTCCTTTCTATTGGACAACATCACGCTCATGTTTTCACATATTGTCACCACTTTTGGATGTTTTTCAGAGATAATAATTGTACATTAGTTCATATGAGCCGACAGAGGAGACGATGAACTTTGTGATAGTTTTTGTTTCATGTGGATTCCTCCAGTAATGACTGAGACATGAGCCAAAAAACAAAGACATAAAAATATGCATTTTGTCAGTTACCACAGTTACCATAGTTACCGTCAGTCGCTCCACCTCAATGTTAAACTATGGCTCTTTAGAATGTTGTGATGTCACGTGAACGCTACCTATTCACATGACACAAAAACTGTCACAGAGTTCAAAGCCCTCTCTCTTCCAGCTCAAATGAACTAAGGTCTAAGTATTTCCTCATAAAGGCGTCCAAGGCAAGATTCAAAATTCAAAAACATGAGTGTGACGCTGGTCAGTAAGAATAATATGAACAAATAAAACAAATAAAACAAATCATGATCAGGGAAAACATTCATTTTCTTTTTCTCTCCCATGGGGTTGTGTTGGCATTATGAGAGGGGAATTTATTTTGATTTTTTTACTGAACGTTCACACACAAGTAACAGACAGCTGTGAAGTGAAAGCAAAATGATACATGATTCTGTTATTTTCAAAAAGTGAAAAGTGGGGCGTGCATAAGTATCATACAGATGAATGAATACTTTGTGGAACCCCCTTTTACTGTAATAACAGCAGAAAGTCTTTTGGGGTTTGACTCTACAAGATTTACACATGTAGAGACTGACATTTGAGCCCATTCCTCTTTACAAAACAACTCCAGCTCTGTCACATTAGAAGGAGAGCGTTTGTGAACAGCAGTTTTCAGATTATTCCACAGATTTTCAATAGGATTTAGGTCAGGACTTTGACTGGGCCATTCTAACACATTAATATGTTTTTATTGAACCATTCCATTGTAGATTTATCTTTGTGTTTAGGGTCATTGTCCTGCTGAAGGTGAAGCTCCGCCCCAGCCTCAGTTCTCTTGTGACTCCAGCAGGTTTTCCTCCAAAATGTCTCTGTATTTGGCTCCTTCCATCTTCACAACTATTCTTACAATCTCCCCAGTCCCCGCTGAGGAAAAGCAGCCCCACAGCATGATGCTCCCCCCCCGTATATCTGACACTGGGGATGGTGCACTCAGGACCATGAGCAGTGTTAGGTTTGCTCCATACATAACGTTTGTCTCATCTGACCAAAGCTCCTTCTTCCACATGGAGCTGTGTCCTCCATATGACTTCTACAAACTTCAAACAGGATTTCTTATGGCCTCCTTTCAATAATGTCTTTCTTCTTCCACTCGTCCATGAAGGCCAGATTTGTGTAGATACGACTTATAGTTGTCCCATGTCCAGATTCCCCCAGCTCAGCGGCAGGACTTCACAGCTCCTCCAGAGTTATCTTGGGGCACTTGGTTGTATTTCTGACCAGTGTCTCCTTGTTCAGTTTGTTAGTTTAGGTGAACGGCCGTGTCTTGGTAAGTCTGCAGTGGTGCTTTACTCTTTCCATTTCTGAATGATGGATTGAACAGTTGCAGATGTTTAAATCTTGGGAAATCTTTGTGTAACTTAAGGCTGCTTTAAACTTCTCCACAGCTTTATCCCTGACCTCTCTGGTGCTCCTTGACCTTCATGATGTTGTTTAGTGACCAACACACTCCGACCACAGCTCTGAGGGCCTGAAAGAACAGCTGTAATTATACTGAGAGTAGATTACACACAGGTGCCTCTATTTAACCGTTAGGCCAAGGAGTGAACATTCTAGAGTCATGAGGAACGTTATAAAGGCAATTTAATGCACTCAGAAAATGCTGTATGATACTTATGCAGGCCCCACTTTTCACTTTTCTATTTTTTGAAAAATAACAGAATCATGTATCATTTTGCTTTCACTTCACAGTTGTCTGTTACTTGCGTGTGAAGGTTCAGTAAAAAAATAAAAATAAAATCTTTATGTTTAGGGCTGTAAACATGACACAATGTGCAAAAGCTCAAGGTGTATGAATACTTACGAGAGGCACTGTATAATCTAATAAAGTGAGCTGTGGTTGTGTTTCAGTGTGACCTGGTCTAATATAAATGTGACAAAAAAATGACCAAAAAAATGACAAAAAATGTGACAAAAATGTGACAAAAAAATGACAAAAAAATGACAAAAAAATGACAAAAAAGTGACAAAAATGTGACAAAAAAATGACAAAAAAATGACAAAAAAAATGTCAAAAAAATGTCAAAAAAATGTCAAAAATGTGACCAAAAAATGACAAAAATGACAAAAATGTGACAAAAAAATGACAAAAATGACAAAAAAATGACAAAAAATGTCAAAAATGTGACAAAAAATGACAAAAATGTGACCAAAAAATGACAAAAAATGACCAAAAAAAATGACAAAAATGTGACAAAAAATGACAAAAAAATGACAAAAATGTGACAAAAAATGACAAAAATGTGACAAAAATGTGACAAAAAAATGACCAAAAATGACCAAAAAAATGACAAAAAATGACAAAAATGTGACAAAAAAATGACAAAAATGTGACAAAAAAATGACAAAAAATGACAAAAATGTGACAAAAAATGACAAAAATGTGACAAAAAATGACAAAAAAATACAAAAAAATGTCAAAAATGTGACAAAAAAATGACAAAAATGACAAAAATGTGACAAAAAAATGACAAAAATGATAAAAAAAATGACAAAAAATGTCAAAAATGTGACAAAAAAATGACAAAAATGTGACAAAAATGTGACCAAAAAATGACAAAAAATGACAAAAATGTGACAAAAATGTGACAAAAAATGACAAAAATGTGACAAAAAATGACAAAAAAATGACAAAAATGTGACAAAAAAATGACAAAAAAATGACAAAAATGTGACAAAAAATGACAAAAAAATGACAAAAATGTGACAAAAAAATGACAAAAATGTGACAAAAAATGACAAAAAAATGACAAAAATGTGACAAAAAAATGACAAAAAAATGACAAAAAAATGGAAAAAAAATGACAAAAATGTGACAAAAAATGACAAAAATGTGACCTGGTCTAATAAAGTGTGCTGTGTTTGTGTTTCAGTGTGACCTGGTCTAATAAAGTGTGCTGTGGTTGTGTTTCAGTGTGACCTGGTCTAATATAGTGTGCTGTGGTTGTGTTTCAGTGTGACCTGGTCTAATAAAGTGTGCTGTGGTTGTGTTTCAGTGTGACCTGGTCTAATAAAGTGTGCTGTGGTTGTGTTTCAGTGTGACCTGGTCTAATAAAGTGTGACCAAAAAATGACCAAAAAATGACAAAAAATGTGACAAAAAATGACAAAAATGACAAAAAAATGACAAAAATGTGACAAAAAAATGACAAAAATGTGACAAAAAATGACAAAAATGTGACAAAAAATGACAAAAAATGACTAAAAAATGACAAAAAATGACAAAAATGTGACAAAAAAATGACAAAAAAATGACAAAAATGTGACAAAAATGACAAAAAAATGACAAAAATGTGACAAAAAAAATGACAAAAAATGACAAAAATGTGACAAAAAAAATGACAAAAAATGACAAAAATGTGACAAAAAATGACAAAAATGTGACAAAAAATGACAAAAATGTGACAAAAAATGTGACAAAAAATGACAAAAATGTGACCTGGTCTAATATAGTGCACTGTGGTGGTTGTGTTTCAGTGTGACCTGGTCTAATATAGTGTGCTGTGGTTGTGTTTCAGTGTGACCTGGTCTGATAAAGTGTGCTGTGGTTGTGTTTCAGTGTGACCTGGTCTAATATAGTGTGCTGTAGTTGTGTTTCAGTGTGACCTGGTCTGATATAGTGTGCTGTGGTTGTGTTTCAGTGTGACCTGGTCTAATAAAGTGTGCTGTGGTTGTGTTTCAGTGTGACCTGGTCTAATAAAGTGTGCTGTGTTTGTGTTTCAGTGTGACCTGGTCTAATATAGTGTGCTGTGTTTGTGTTTCAGTGTGACCTGGTCTAATAAAGTGTACTGTGGTTGTGTTTCAGTGTGACCTGGTCTAATAAAGTGTACTGTGGTTGTGTTTCAGTGTGACCTGGTCTGATATAGTGTGCTGTGTTTGTGTTTCAGTGTGACCTGGTCTAATATAAATGTGACAAAAAAATGACCAAAAAATGACAAAAAATGTGACAAAAAATGACAAAAAATGACAAAAAAATGACAAAAAATGACAAAAATGTGACAAAAAAATGACAAAACTGTGACAAAAAATGACAAAAATGTGACAAAAAAATTACAAAAAATGACAAAAATGTGACAAAACATGACAAAAATGACAAAAAAAATGTGACAAAAATATGACAAAAAAATGACAAAAAAATGTGACAAAAATGACAAAAAAATGACAAAAAAATGACAATAAAATGACAAAAAATTGACAAAAATGTGACAAAAAATGACAAAAAAATGACAAAAATGTGACAAAAAATGACATAAAATTGACAAAAAATGACTAAAAATTGACAAAAAATGACAAAAATGTGACCTGGTCTAATATAAATGTGACAAAAAAATGACCAAAAAATGACAAAAAATGTGACAAAAAATGACAAAAAAATGACAAAAAATGACAAAAATGTGACAAAAAAATGACAAAACTGTGACAAAAAAATGACAAAAAATGACAAAAATGTGACAAAAAAATGACAAAAATGTGACAAAAAAATGACAAAAATGTGACAAAACATGACAAAAATGACAAAAAAAATGTGACAAAAATATGACAAAAAAATGACAAAAAAAATGTGACAAAAATGACAAAAAAATGACAAAAAAATGACAATAAAATGACAAAAAATTGACAAAAATGTGACAAAAAATGACAAAAAAATGACAAAAATGTGACAAAAAATGACAAAAAATTGACAAAAAATGACAAAAATGTGACAAAAAAATTAGAAAAAATGTGACAAAAAATGACAAAAATGTGACAAAAAAATGACAAAAAATGACAAAAATGTGACAAAAATGTGACAAAAAAATGACAAAAAATGACAAAAATGTGACAAAAAATGACAAAAATGTGACCTGGTCTAATATAGTGCACTGTGGTGGTTGTGTTTCAGTGTGACCTGGTCTAATATAAATGTGACAAAAAAATGACCAAAAAATGACAAAAAATGTGACAAAAAATGACAAAAAATGACAAAAAAATGACAAAAAATGACAAAAATGTGACAAAAAAATGACAAAACTGTGACAAAAAAATGACAAAAATGTGACAAAAAAATGACAAAACTGTGACAAAAAATGTGACAAAAAAATGACAAAAATGTGACAAAAAAATGACAAAAAAATGACAAAAAATGACAAAAATGTGACAAAAAAATTACAAAAAATGACAAAAATGTGACAAAAAAATGACAATAAAATGACAAAAAATTGACAAAAATGTGACAAAAAATGACAAAAAAATGACAAAAATGTGACAAAAAATGACAAAAAATTGACAAAAAATGACAAAAAATTGACAAAAAATGACAAAAATGTGACCTGGTCTAATATAAATGTGACAAAAAAATGACCAAAAAATGACAAAAAATGTGACAAAAAATGACAAAAAAATGACAAAAAATGACAAAAATGTGACAAAAAAATGACAAAACTGTGACAAAAAAATGACAAAAAATGACAAAAATGTGACAAAAAAATGACAAAACTGTGACAAAAAAATGACCAAAAAATTACAAAAAATGTGACAAAAAAATGACAAAAAAATTACAAAAAAATTACAAGAAATGACAAAAATGTGACAAAACATGACAAAAATGACAAAAAAAATGTGACAAAAATATGACAAAAAAATGACAAAAAAAATGTGACAAAAATGACAAAAAAATGACAAAAAAATGACAATAAAATGACAAAAAAATGACAAAAATGTGACAAAAAATGACAAAAAATTGACAAAAAATGACAAAAAATTGACAAAAAATGACAAAAATGTGACAAAAATGTGACAAAAATGTGACAAAAAAATGACAAAAATGTGACAAAAAAATGACAAAAAAAATGACAAAAAAATGACAAAAAATGACAAAAAAATGACAAAAAAAATGACAAAAAAAGGACAAAAATTGACCAAAAAATGACAAAAAAATGACAAAAATGTGACAAAAAAATGACAAAAAATTACAAAAAAATGACAAAAAATTACAAAAAAAATGACAAAAAATGACCAAAAAATGACAAAAAATGACAAAAATGTGACAAAAAATGACAAAAATGTGACAAAAAATGACAAAAATGTGACAAAAAATGACAAAAATGTGACCTGGTCTAATAAAGTGTACTGTGGTTGTGTTTCAGTGTGACCTGGTCTAATAAAGTGTGCTGTGGTTGTGTTTCAGTGTGACCTGGTCTGATATAGTGTGCTGTGGTTGTGTTTCAGTGTGACCTGGTCTGATAAAGTGCACTGTGGTTGTGTTTCAGTGTGACCTGGTCTAATATAGTGTGCTGTGTTTGTGTTTCAGTGTGACCTGGTCTAATATAGTGCACTGTGGTTGTGTTTCAGTGTGACCTGGTCTAATATAGTGTGCTGTGGTTGTGTTTCAGTGTGACCTGGTCTAATATAGTGTGCTGTGGTTGTGTTTCAGTGTGACCTGGTCTAATATAGTGCACTGTGGTTGTGTTTCAGTGTGACCTGGTCTAATAAAGTGTGCTGTGGTTGTGTTTCAGTGTGACCTGGTCTGATATAGTGTGCTGTGGTTGTGTTTCAGTGTGACCTGGTCTAATATAAATGTGACCAAAAAATGACCAAAAAATGACAAAAAATGTGACCAAAAAATGACCAAAAAATTACAAAAAATGTGACAAAAATGACCAAAAAATTGACAAAAATGTGACAAAAAATGACAAAAATTTGACAGTGTGACCTGGTCTAATAAAGTGAGCTGTGTTTGTGTTTCAGTGTGACCTGGTCTAATATAAATGTGACAAAAAAATGACAAAAAAATGACAAAAAATGTGACAAAAAATGACAAAAATGACAAAAAAATGACAAAAAAATGATTAAAAAATGACAAAAATGTGACAAAAAAATGACAAAAATGTGACAAAAAAATGACAAAAATGACAAAAAAAAAGTGACAAAAAATGACAAAAATGACAAAAAAATGTGACAAAAAATGACTAAAATGTGACAAAAAAATGACAAAAAATGACTAAAAAATGACAAAAATGTGACAAAAAAATGACAAAAAATGACAAAAAATGACTAAAAAATGACAAAAATGTGACAAAAAATGACAAAAATGTGACAAAAATGTGACAAAAAATGACAAAAATGTGACAAAAATGTGACAAAAAAATGACAAAAAATGACTAAAAAATGACAAAAAATGACAAAAATGTGACAAAAAATTACAAAAAAAATGACAAAAAAAGGACAAAAAAATGACAAAAAATGACAAAAATGACAAAAAAATGACAAAAAAATGATTAAAAAATGACAAAAATGTGACAAAAAAATGACAAAAATGTGACAAAAAAATGACAAAAATGACAAAAAAAATGTGACAAAAAATTACAAAAAAAATGACAAAAAAAGGACAAGAAAATGACAAAAATGTGACAAAAAAATGACAAAAAAAATGACAAAAAAAGGACAAGAAAATGACAAAAATGTGACAAAAAAATGACAAAAATGTGACAAAAATGTGACAAAAAATGACAAAAATGTGACAAAAATGTGACAAAAAAATGACCAAAAAAATGACAAAAATGTGACAAAAAATGACAAAAATGTGACAAAAATGTGACAAAAAATGACAAAAATGTGACAAAAATGTGACAAAAAATGACAAAAATGTGACAAAAAAATGACAAAAAAAATGACAAAAATGTGACAAAAAATGACAAAAATGTGACAAAAATGTGACAAAAAATGACTAAAATGTGACAAAAATGTGACAAAAAAATGACCAAAAAAATGACAAAAATGTGACAAAAAATGACAAAAATGTGACAAAAATGTGACAAAAAATGACAAAAATGTGACAAAAATGTGACAAAAAATGACAAAAATGTGACAAAAAAATGACAAAAATGTGACAAAAAAATGACAAAAAATGACAAAAAAAATGACAAAAAAAGGACAAAAAAATGACCAAGAAAATGACAAAAATGTGACAAAAAAATGACAAAAATGTGACAAAAAATGACAAAAAAATGACAAAAATGTGACAAAAAAATGACAAAAAATGACAAAAATGTGACAAAAAAATGACAAAAATGTGACCTGGTCTAATATAGTGTGCTGTGGTTGTGTTTCAGTGTGACCTGGTCTAATATAGTGCACTGTGGTGGTTGTGTTTCAGTGTGACCTGGGCGAACACTGCGCCGTGAGGAAAGGCTCTCGGATCGGGCGAATGTGTGACTGTCCACAAGGAGCTTTCTGCAACTTCTTCCTCCTCAAGTGTCTATGAACCTCTGGCCCCGAAAGAAGAGTCTATTTTCACACCTGTACAAACTGTAAAGTGTAAATTATATGATGGATGGGAAATAAAGCTTTTGTGATCAGTGCATTTGGGCTTCATGTGATTCTGCAACAACCCTGAAGTCTGTGTGTCGGGTTTGTGACTTTCAACCCACCCAGAACATTAAAGTCACCGTTTCATCAGATATATGCCACAGTTACTTTGTTTAAACTGTCCAAAATGTTCATACTATTTGTCCCTCAGGTTCAGCGACATTTCCATCTGATCTCACACCCCTCGTTAATTTCTCGAAGCACTCCTCAACTCCTCTTATTTAGGAAACTATCTGTTAATCCAGTATTTCGTTGTGTAAAGTGTTAAAACACAAACACTGCTCTGAACCGGTTAATAATAAATCTGTCCTGAGGCTTTTAAGGGGAGATTTACCCGTCAGGTTATTTCCATCAGCCTCTGTGGTAGAACATGTACATCAGATTCATCTCGATAGTTTGTTCTGCAGAATCATCTTTTTTCCCAGGGGGGGGGCGGGTCTCCAGCTCCACCACTCAGGGATAAGACAGGAGTCACATGATCAGTGTTTACCACGTCCTCCCTGATCCCACATGGTGATGGTCATTGTTCTATAGAGAAAACAATAGATTTTGAGGAAAGAAAGTACATTTTTGACCCAGACTATGTTTGTTTAGTGCTGATATTATTGCTCATAAAACCATAGGATTTAGATTAGATTAAATTGCTGTTTCTCAGGCAAAATGTGATGCACTTTTCCCCTGATAATCTCAAATTATGATGCTGATACAGTTGAACAACGGCTGACGGGGTGAGGACAAAATATATATATATATATATATATATATATATATATATATATATATATAGTTATTAACGCCGACCTGATCTTAATACTTCCACAGAATGACTAAACAGTGGAAATGAAAGACAGATTTGTGCTAATGTTACAAATTAAAGCATCTGATGAGGTCAGAAAGACGGGCAGGTCAGATCAGCTGCAAAGGCTCATGGGATCTGCCATGTCACACTGAGCAGATGCTGTAAACACAGCAGGAGCTGAGAAACACCGGGGTCCAGGATCATCCAGAGACCCCGGGGTCCAGGATCATCCAGAGACCCCGGGGTCCAGGATCATCCAGAGACACCGGGGTCCAGGATCATCCAGAGACACCGGGGTCCAGGATCACCCAGAGACACCGGGGTCCAGGATCGTCCAGAGACCCCGGGGTCCAGGATCGTCCAGAGACCCCGGGGTCCAGGATCATCCAGAGACCCCGGGGTCCAGGATCATCCAGAGACACCGGGGTCCAGGATCGTCCAGAGACCCCGGGGTCCAGGATCATCCAGAGACCCCGGGGTCCAGGATCGTCCAGAGACACCGGGGTCCAGGATCATCCAGAGACACCGGGGTCCAGGATCACCCAGAGACACCGGGGTCCAGGATCATCCAGAGACCCCGGGGTCCAGGATCGTCCAGAGACACCGGGGTCCAGGATCGTCCAGAGACCCCGGGGTCCAGGATCATCCAGAGACACCGGGGTCCAGGATCGTCCAGAGACACCGGGGTCCAGGATCACCCAGAGACACCGGGGTCCAGGATCATCCAGAGACCCCGGGGTCCAGGATCGTCCA
The DNA here is from genome assembly GCF_951799975.1 of Gobius niger. NCBI lineage: Eukaryota > Metazoa > Chordata > Actinopteri > Gobiiformes > Gobiidae > Gobius > Gobius niger. The sequence continues at coordinate 39,167,055 of NC_136858.1, forward strand.
GAGACACCGGGGTCCAGGATCGTCCAGAGACCCCGGGGTCCAGGATCACCCAGAGACACCGGGGTCCAGGATCATCCAGAGACCCCGGGGTCCAGGATCGTCCAGAGACACCGGGGTCCAGGATCGTCCAGAGACCCCGGGGTCCAGGATCATCCAGAGACACCGGGGTCCAGGATCGTCCAGAGACACCGGGGTCCAGGATCGTCCAGAGACCCCGGGGTCCAGGATCGTCCAGAGACCCCGGGGTCCAGGATCGTCCAGAGACCCCGGGGTCCAGGATCATCCAGAGACACCGGGGTCCAGGATCGTCCAGAGACCCCGGGGTCCAGGATCGTCCAGAGACCCCGGGGTCCAGGATCACCCAGAGACCCCGGGGTCCAGGATCGTCCAGAGACACCGGGGTCCAGGATCGTCCAGAGACCGGGGTCCAGGATCGTCCAGAGACCCCGGGGTCCAGTATCATCCAGAAACCCCGGGGTCCAGGATCGTCCAGAGACCCCGGGGTCCAGGATCATCCAGACACCGGGGTCCAGGATCGTCCAGAGACCCCGGGGTCCAGGATCGTCCAGAGACCCCGGGGTCCAGGATCGTCCAGAGACACCGGGGTCCAGGATCATCCAGAGACCCCGGGGTCCAGGATCATCCAGACACCGGGGTCCAGGATCGTCCAGAGACCCCGGGGTCCAGGATCATCCAGACACCGGGGTCCAGGATCGTCCAGAGACCCCGGGGTCCAGGATCGTCCAGAGACCCCGGGGTCCAGGATCGTCCAGAGACACCGGGGTCCAGGATCATCCAGAGACCCCGGGGTCCAGGATCGTCCAGAGACACCGGGGTCCAGGATCGTCCAGAGACACCGGGGTCCAGGATCACCCAGAGACACCGGGGTCCAGGATCACCCAGAGACACCGGGGTCCAGGATCGTCCAGAGACACCGGGGTCCAGGATCGTCCAGAGACCCCGGGGTCCAGGATCGTCCAGAGACCCCGGGGTCCAGGATCGTCCAGAGACACCGGGGTCCAGGATCACCCAGAGACCCCGGGGTCCAGGATCGTCCAGAGACACCGGGGTCCAGGATCATCCAGAGACACCGGGGTCCAGGATCGTCCAGAGACCCCGGGGTCCAGGATCATCCAGAGACACCGGGGTCCAGGATCATCCAGAGACACCGGGGTCCAGGATCATCCAGAGACACCGGGGTCCAGGATCATCCAGAGACACCGGGGTCCAGGATCGTCCAGAGACACCGGGGTCCAGGATCGTCCAGAGACACCGGGGTCCAGGATCGTCCAGAGACACCGGGGTCCAGGATCGTCCAGAGACACCGGGGTCCAGGATCGTCCAGAGACACCGGGGTCCAGGATCATCCAGAGACACCGGGGTCCAGGATCGTCCAGAGACACCGGGGTCCAGGATCGTCCAGAGACACCGGGGTCCAGGATCATCCAGAGACACCGGGGTCCAGGATCGTCCAGAGACACCGGGGTCCAGGATCATCCAGAGACACAGGGGTCCAGGATCGTCCAGAGACCCCGGGGTCCAGGATCATCCAGAGACACAGGGGTCCAGGATCGTCCAGAGACCCCGGGGTCCAGGATCATCCAGAGACACCGGGGTCCAGGATCATCCAGAGACACCGGGGTCCAGGATCATCCAGAGACACCGGGGTCCAGGATCGTCCAGAGACACCGGGGTCCAGGATCATCCAGAGACACCGGGGTCCAGGATCATCCAGAGACACCGGGGTCCAGGATCATCCAGAGACACCGGGGTCCAGGACCGTCCAGAGACACCGGGGTCCAGGATCACCCAGAGACCCCGGGGTCCAGGATCATCCAGAGACACCGGGGTCCAGGATCGTCCAGAGACCCCGGGGTCCAGGATCGTCCAGAGACCCCGGGGTCCAGGATCGTCCAGAGACCCCGGGGTCCAGGATCGTCCAGAGACACCGGGGTCCAGGATCGTCCAGAGACCCCGGGGTCCAGGACCGTCCAGAGACACCGGGGTCCAGGATCGTCCAGAGACCCCGGGGTCCAGGATCGTCCAGAGACACCGGGGTCCAGGATCGTCCAGAGACCCCGGGGTCCAGGACCGTCCAGAGACACCGGGGTCCAGGATCGTCCAGAGACCCCGGGGTCCAGGACCGTCCAGAGACACCGGGGTCCAGGATCGTCCAGAGACCCCGGGGTCCAGGACCGTCCAGAGACACCGGGGTCCAGGATCATCCAGAGTGAGTTTATACTAAAGGTTAACATGTGACGGGTCAGAGAGACATTGTTCTGTTATTTAAGTAAAAGAACCCCCCCCTGACCTGCCCCGGTCGTGGGTCGGTCGTAACAAAGGACCACCTTGTATTTGACGTCCTCGTGAGTCTCTGATTTTCTCACAGGTTTGAATCGACATCGTAATGAACAGATGTGGGAACTTTGTATGAAAGTTTCTCTCGCTCAGAAAGTCAGAGTTACAGGAGCTGAAGCAAAGTGTTATAACCATCTCCTATTTACAAATACATTTCATGCTTTAGTTTTAGGTTCTCTCATAATTTATGTTCCTAAAACACAGACTTTTCTCATTACTCGTGTTGAATTTACTCCAAGCACTTGTTTTACTTTACCACCATTTGAGACAAAATGTATCATTACTTCTGAGTAGTTTGGTTTCTCAGTCCACACCAGGTCAAAGTGAATGTCATTTGTCTCAAAAATGCATCATTTGTATTTTTTGGGGGGAAAAGACTGGACACTACAAACATTCAGTAAAACCTGCAGTTCAACGTCTCACATCCATGAATGTATTTTCACTGGACCAGGAAGTCGATAAATATCAGACATTTTGATTTAATTTCTGCTTGAACCAAATTCAACGCCTTTTAATCACATAAGGCTTTCCTTTTGGCACAATTTATTTGACTAAATGCTTTAATGAGAACTTTAATGTTGGAGTTTATAACCTAATTCTGAAACATGAGCACTGTCCACTCTAAAACTGAAGCTCATTTTACACTTTATCCATTACCAATATAAGGTTTGGAAACTGACTCTGCTCAGGAGCGCCCTCTGATGGACAAACATGGAAACATCATCTTAAACTTGATGCTTTTTCTGTGGCAGCAAAAACATAAAACTCGACATGATTCACTTTGTCCCACTTTATTTGGAAACGGGCCAGACTCGTCGTCCGGGGCGACGGAAACAAATAGATAAAATTAAAAAACAGGGAGAGAGAAGAGCAGCAGTCGTTTTGTAGCATTTTATTAAGAACAAAGATGGCGTCTAGACTCCTCGCGGCTGCTTGAAGTTCATCCCGACCGTCGGCTGCGTGACCTGCAGGTTCGACAGGCTGCCGAAGTCCTGCAACACAAGGGAAGGTTTTCAGCGCCGTCGTCTGTACCGAGTCGTTCAGGACAAAGACTAACGTGTGAGGAGAGTGTGTTTTCATTAATCTGAGGGAGGAGGAGGTTTTGGAACAAGGAAGCTGCTCATGAGTCACAAGAATTACCTCCAGACACGAGGTTTCTCTTTGAAGTGAGAGCAAGAAAAGTGACGAGGAGCCGGGAACGACAGGAGGAGGAAATCACACAGGTTTAGACGTTTTCTGGAAACTTTGGCTCGGGAATTTTAAGTTTCAGCGGCTTCAACTGGTCCAAAATAACATCGTTTTTATCAATGTTTTTCTGCCTCAATAAATCAAACGTCCTTAATCCTAAATAAAAAGGTCAGGTTTTACTTCATTGATCCAAGGTCGGCTTCATTCTCCGATCCCAGTTCATTCAGCGTTTGTTAAACCTCTTAACCCGAGTGCATTTTCTTGTTCAGCTTTACCTAAATCTAAAAGCGCTTAGAGCCGATACGTTTGTAAAGGGGAGACACTACAGGCAAAACTCAATCTTTTCAGGTTTTGGGCCAAATCTGTCTCTGAACATACAAACTTTCACCCGGAAACAGAAAACGTGCCTAATCTTCACAATAACATGTTTAAATATTGCTCTGATTCAATGTTCCCCCATAGACTTATATGGGAGAACACAATTTCAAGGGTCTTTTTCTCCAAACACATGTTTCTGTCATTGTGGCGACACTATGTCCACGTCAGTCGGACCTAAAGACTTCACATTTTCCAGCCTCGGACTGAACAAGATTTGGAAGATTTTTTCAGAGGGATTTTTTATTATTTAATCCCTTAAGCTCCATTTATTGAGTTTTGAATGTCAAAAAATGAGGCGAAAATTATTTTTTTACAACATTTCCCACTAAAAAACAGCTTATTTTAAAACTAAACAAGAAATCCAAAATCCGCTCTGAGAAAGTCTTGGCAACTCATTCATCAATAAAATGAAAACATAAGTTTAAATGTAGCTCTGTCCATTATTCAGATTTCGTCGCCGAAAAGATGGGAAATTTGGGGCATTTTTAGGCATAAAACACCTTGTTCTTATGAAAAGATAAAATAACAGAAAACTTGCCATGTATTTTTTCTCACATTTATACCAGTGATCAACAGTTTCAAATTGATATCTGTAAATATACATTTTTTCCCCGTTCACCTGCAGTGTCTCGCTTTAAGTGTGACGTCACGACTTCCGCTTCCGGGCACGAGCAGCTCGGCAACAAAACATAAGAAAACTCTTAAATCAATATTTCTGCAACTCAGAGTTACTGATCAGACTCATTTCTCACTCTTTATCCCAAACCTGCTGCTGAAAAAGCATTAAATAAAGTCACTACTTCCAGGTTTAGCGTTTTTCTCCGCTAACCCGGAAGCAGTGTTCATTTTGACAACGTATTGTAATTTAGTTTTAGTCTTTTGACAAAAATGTAATTCGATTTTAGTCTAGTTTTAGTCGACATGTGCATTGATAATATTGATTCTAATCGTGTTTAATGTTGTTCCTCTGCTTCATGTTTCTGCTCCACATGAACAAAGCTCAGAGCTGATCCTTTAAACATGATCTGAGGCTCTTTCAGACGCTCAATACAAGTTTGGATGATTTTAGTCTCTCCTTTTCATTTTTATTTAGTCTGATTTTAGTCGACTCAAATATCTGGACATTTTAGTCACAGTTTTAGTCTCATGAGAAACTTTTCATTTAGTTTTAGTCCAATTTTAGTCACAGAAATATCACTTTGACTAAAATTAAGACTGAATATTTTAGTCGACGACATTAACCCTGTCCTGAAGCACAGATTTTGGTAAATCTGACTTTTACAGCAGTGGGTTCAGCACGTTTGGCTCATGGGCCTGATAAGTCTGTTCAGTGTCTGTAGAGTTTCACAAATATTGATTGTTATAGAGTTTTTTGTAGCTGTGACGTCACCACTTAAACGTACAGGCCTGAGAAACGCCTCATTTGAAAGCTAAGACCTACAAAACGTATCACATTTTTCGCTCTTTTATGGCTTTGTTAATTTTGTTTTTCTTTCGCAGAGTTTGTGTCACATTCTGGAAGAGTTTTCGTGCTGTTCCCGTCTTTTAATCCCTCCTTTTGTTGTGTTTTTGTTGCATTTGTCCCTCATTTTTGTGACTTTATGTCTTGTCACGTTTCAGTTGCTTTTTCATCTCTTCAGTCGTGTGTTTATTGCGATATTTAGATTTAGGTAAAGCCAAACTGGAGAAATCGTGCTTTGTTCAGGTTAAGTTAACTGGTTAACCTCTTAACTCCCACCTGAACCGAGAGGATCTTTTTCCTCACGGCATCACATTGTTTCCCCATCATTTTTTTGTTGGGGATTCAACTCATTTTAGGAACTTTGTCATTTTTTTTTTGGTCACATTTAATTTGTCACATTTGTCATTTTTTCCTCAAATTTTTGTAAATTTGTTTGTAATTTTTTTTGTCCATTTTATCAAGTTTTTGTCATTTGTTACATTTTTGTCTTTTTTTGGTCGTTTTTTCATCACATTTTTTGATCAAATTGTCATTTTTTTTGTCAATTTTTTTTTGGGGGCAATTTTCATCCATTTTTTTTTATCACATTTGTCATTTTTTTTGGGTCACATTTAATTTTTTATCACATTTGTCATTTTTTCGTCATTTTTTCATCACTTTTTTGTCAAATGTTTGTAATTTTTTTGTTAATTTTTTTTTGTCACATTTGTTATTATTTCCTACATTTTTTCGATCAAATTTTTGTCATTTTTTTGTCAATTGTTTTTTTTTTTTAAATCACATTTGTCTTTTTTTTGGGTCATTTTGTCACATTTTTGTAATTTTTTCATCACATTTTTTGTCAATTTTTTTCCATCACATTTTTGTCATTTGTTCGTCCGTTTTTTGGATTGGGGTAAAGCCAAACTGGAGAAAATGTGCTCGGTTCAGGTGGGGGTAACTGGTTAAAGAGTCTAGATGCAAGTTTGCCATTTTATCCTCACTACTGCCACCTCAGGTCATGCGTGTAACTGCAGCTTCTGTATTAAACTCGTGCATGACGGCACTTCAGACCCGGATTAACACCTTTCTGAGCGACAGCAGGACTTTAAGGCAGTCGCTTCTAACCTCACCCCCACAGAGGAGAGGAGGAGAGGCTGAACGCGAACAACATCTTTGCTCAGGTAAGAACATGTCTCGGTGTAAATGTTTGAGAGCACCAGGGTGAGAAGGCACAGATCCCTCACACACAGGGAAAGGCTCTCAGGCTCATGTTCCTGCATTATCAATGACCTGGAGACACGAGACCCCACAGTCACTTTCGATACAGGGTCCGGAGCGGCGACACGACCGTTATGAGCAGAAAACATCTGGTTTAGTGTCGGACTCACCAGCAGCTTGAGCATCTCTTTAGTGTCGGGGTCAACCTCAATCAGCTCCTGGTCCAGAGCGGAAACCTGGGGGAAGAGAAACACTTTTTAATGAAGCAAACGTGGGGGAAATGACCACATGTCGACCAACACCTAACTTCAGCTCAGCATAAACCAGGGATCAACTCATCAAAGTGTGATTTTTTCCCACATGAAAACGGGAAATGACAGACTTTAGCTACATAATCGCAGTTGTTCAATAGGGCTGAGAGATAACGATCACTGTCAGTGCTCAGATCACAGGAGTCGCCCTCACATTTCTTCAGTCAAGTCAAAAACACCGTCACGGCTTCAATGAGCAGCTAGTTCTAGTGTCACGAAACTAAAATTTCAAAATTGATTTTGATACAGGAAATAAAACTCGATTCTTGATACTGACTTTGACACCACGGCACCAAAAGAATATATCAGGGCTGCAGCCAACGATTATTTTGATAATCGATTTATCGACCGATTATTTTCACGATTAATCGCTTGGCTGTGAAATGGAAATTGTATTTTTTATCACATAAGCTAAAGTGGCGCCGCTTGAGGACGTGTTGATGGAGTAAACTTAAAGTAAACATTTGTTGGAGGCTCTTTGTGCTGATTCTGCTTCTGATTGGACGAGTCAAAGACAGATATTTATGAAATTTACGATGTACAAAACACTACAGACCCAAACTTTAAAAAACAAAGTAGGTTTTCATCCAAAATGCATAATTGTCATGTCATTTTTGCTCTATTTTAGTCTGTGTTTACTAGAAAACGATTAATCGATTACTGAAATAGTTGACAACTATTTTAGTAATCGATTGTCAATTAATCGATTAGTTGTTTCAGCCCTAGAAAATTATATATATATATATCATTTGAGTTTTGAGTTGTTTTTTTTATATATATATATATATAGTACTTGATGATTTCACCTACAGTATCAAACACTTAGACTGGATTTGACCCGTGACCATCATGTTAAACACCGCCCGTTTCTGCCTGAATCAACAGTTAGGGATGTACCGATCCGATATTCGGTATCGGGAGCCGATGCGGAGGATTTGAGGGTATCGGATTGGATCACATTTGATGACTGGACCGATACAAGACGGCCCTGGATCTGCAGCGGCTCCAGCCTGCACTGCAGCGCTTTTAGAGTCACATCGGCAAACCTGCAGACTGGAGCCGCTGCAGATCCAGGACCACAGATTCACGGCCTTCATGTCACCGCTAAGTTAGGACACTGATTTGATTTATTTGATTTTATCTTAGTTATTCTTATTATGTCTTGCCCTCATGGGATTACAAGACACATTTAAAACCAGAATTCAGAGGCTGCCAAAAGAAAACCACAGTATTACAATCAGAACATCCACATCACACAGGAGATGAATGTGTCTATCGTTAACCTGTCGCCAACACCTGCTTCTGAAAAACTTTCTAATTTAAAATTCAAAGTTAAAGCCAAAACCTCTTACATGTCTATTAAAAAAGTAAAACTACTGTAATATATAATGATATTATATAAAAATACCCAAAGTATCGGATCGGAAGCTCTTGCACCCACATGTGACCGGATGTGCGTTTTATCTGATTGTTGTGTATGTGAAGATTTGCTTTTGCTATTATATCAATGTAAATGCCATTATCCTCGTCTGCATGATGTTTTTAAGTCAGTATTTAACCATAACATCAGCCCAGGGACCACAGGTGGAAACTAGCACACGAGCTGTAACCTGGTACAGCATCTCTCCCCTTGAGGTTAATGTTTATTTTACACTGTCCCCGTTTTTCTAAATAAATAAACTAAACTTAGAAATGTGGATCGGTGCATCCCTAGAAACCGTTGCTGCTGCCACATGTCGGAGCAGAACGCTGCATTTATCCAACCACACCAATATACCCATGAGTCATGTACAGGTGGGAAACATGAACGTGAACATGAACAGTTGATATTTCATATTTTGAGTAGAAGTAGAGTCTATCCAAGTCTAACTGATACATGTGCTGAGCTAACGTTAGCCACACTCACTCATTGTCCAGCTTCTACAGAAACACCTAGGGCTGTGCAATTAATCGAATTTCGATTACGATTTCGATTACAACAGTAAACGATTACAAAATTAGCATAATCGCAAAAAAACGATTATAATTTTTATTTAGTTTTTTTCAATTTTTTTCTTTTTTTTTTTCTTCCAATTTTTAATTTTGGGATTTTTGTCATTTTTTTGCTGGATTTTTGTCACTTTTTTGCTGGATTTTTGTCACTTTTTTGCTGGATTTTTGTCACTTTTTTGCTGGATTTTTGTCACTTTTTTGCTGGATTTTTGTCACTTTTTGCTGGATTTTTGTCACTTTTTTGCTGGATTTTTGTCACTTTTTGCTGGATTTTTGTCACTTTTTTGCTGGATTTTTGTCACTTTTTTTTGCTGGATTTTTGTCACTTTTTGCTGGATTTTTGTCACTTTTTTGCTGGATTTTTGTCACTTTTTTGCTGGATTTTTGTCATTTTTCTGCTGGATTTTTTTCACTTTTGCTGGATTTTTGTCATTTTTTTTGCTGGATTTTTGTCATTTTTTTTGCTGGATTTTTGTCTTTTTTTATGGATTTGTCACTTTTTTGCTGGATTTTTGTCACTTTTTGCTGGATTTTTGTCACTTTTTTGCTGGATTTTTGTCCCTTTTTTTTGCTGGATTTTTGTCACTTTTTGCTGGATTTTTGTCACTTTTTTGCTGGATTTTTGTCACTTTTTTGCTGGATTTTTGTCATTTTTCTGCTGGATTTTTTTCACTTTTGCTGGATTTTTGTCATTTTTTTTGCTGGATTTTTGTCATTTTTTTTGCTGGATTTTTGTCTTTTTTTTGATGGATTTTTGTCATTTTTTTGATGGATTTTTTTTAAAGGCAACAAATAATCGTTTGAATAATCGTGATTACAATTATGACAAAAATAATCGTGATTATTATTTTTTCAATAATCGAGCAGCCCTAGAAACACCTGCTCTTTTCCACCTGGTGCAGCTCCAGATCAGATCCTACACTTAGACAATGGACACATGTTTCAGGGTTTAATTGAGCACCTTTTAGCTGTAGTTTAAAATTTGTTTTTGTGACTTTATGTCTTGTCACGTTTCAGTTGCTTTTTCATCTCTTCAGTCGTGTGTTTATTGTGCCTTTATTGCTTTTCCGGCACGTCTTTAGATTTAGGTAAAGCCAAACTGGAGAAATCGTGCTTTGTTCAGGTTCAGTTAAATGGTTAAGCTCTTAACGCCTGAACCGAGAGGATCTTTTTCCTCACGGCATCATTTTTTTGTTGTTGGGATTTTCAACTCATTTTTGGAACTTTGTCATTTTTTTTGGTCACATTTAATTTTTTGTCACATTTGTCATTTTTTCGTCAATTTTTTTTATCACATTTTTGTCAAATGTTTGTAATTTTTTTTTGTCTTTTTTTTAAAATCACATTAGTCATTTTTTTCAAATTTTTCTAAATTTTTTGGTCAAATTTTTGTGATTTTTTGTTGTAATTTTTTTTTGTGTCACTTTTTTATTATCACATTTGTCTTTTTTTTTTGGTCATTTTTCGTCACATTTTTGTAATTTTTTCACCACATTTTTTGATCAAATTGTCATTGTTTTGTCTTTTTTTTTATCACATTTTTGTAATTTTTTGTCACATTTGTCATTTGTTGGTCAATTTTTTTATCACATTTTTGTCAAATGTTTGTAATTTTTTTGTCTTTTTTTTTTAAAATCACATTGTCATTTTTTCCCTCCATTTTTTGATAATTTTTTTGTCATTTGTTAATTTTTTTAAATTTTTTGGTCAATTTTTTATTATTATTATCAGATTGTCTTTTTTTTGGTCATTTTTTGTCACATTTTTGTCATTTGTTTGTCAGTTTTTTGGACTGGGGTGAAGCCAAACTGGAGAAAATGTGCCCGGTTCAGGTGGGGGTTAACTGGTTAAAGAGTCTAGATGCAAGTTTGCCATTTTATTCTCACTACTGCCCCCTCAGGTCTTACGTGTAACTTCTAGTATCGAATAGATTTGACGACCCCAGTCCTGTTTCTGCATAAAACCAGGCACGTTTGTTTATCGAGCACATTCGTACACAAGGAAACTCAACGCACCGGCAGGAAGGTTTGTTTCCATGTGTTTAATGAGTAAATGTTTGAGAGCACCAGGGTGAGAAGGCACAGATCCCTCACACACAGGGAAAGGCTCTCAGTTTTCATGTTCCTGCATTATCAATGACCTGGAGACACGAGACCCCACAGTCACTTTCGATACAGGGTCACAAAAACATGAAGGAAGACGCTTTAACTCCCGGTGTAAAGTCTCCCGCTGAGTCCAAACACCGTCCTGAAAGACTGCCATCAGAAACGGCATCAGCATCTGCAGTAATTATCGCTACGGGAGTCGGATTCGGGAGACTCGGCTCTGACGTCGCCGGAGGGAATCGAAAGCAAACGTCACGCGCTTCAGAAACATCCAGGCTTCTGTGCATCCAAACAACTTCACCCAAAGTTTTTTTGTTCGACGCCGTGAGTCACAATCTGCGCCGCGTCCGACCGAAAGTAAACGAGCGCACACAAAGCCACGAAAACGAGCTTCGATCTTCAGAAAACACTGAACAGCAGCCGCTCGATCAAACCTCTGCCAGTTTCTCAGCCGAGGACAAAGAACGAGTAAAAACCAAAACGTCTCCCGGCCTGGTTTTCATTTGGTGACAGTTTTAGGAGCACGGCTCGGTCTCGACACAGGTTTAACAACTACAAATGCTGTAAAACATGTAGGACGACACACTAAAGGTGAATACGGGACAAAATAATCAAGTGGAAGCTCTTGCTGTAAGTTACCGATACATGAGCTTTCATATACATACAGTTTAACACTTAAGAGGAATTTTGGACCCGGTTTAGTTTTTGAATAAGGCATTTGTGTGTAAAAATGTAAATCCTGACATGTTTTTTTAAGGCTCAATAAATCAGGCAGGAATAAGATATTAAAGAAAACCTCTGGGGGGAAAAAGCTACATTCCAGAAAGTGTAAAGAGAATCTCATTTGGAAAAACGAGCGTAAAGTTTTCACCTGCATCTGTCTCGCTCTAACTGCAGTTATGGCTAGGGCTGCTCGATTATAGAAAAAATAATAATCACGATTATTCAAACGATTATTTGTTTGTTCCTTTGTTTTATTTATTCATTTTTACTACTTAAAAAAACAACTATTGACTACATTTTTGTTGGACAATAAAAACCTTTTTTTTTTTTTTTTACTTTTTAATATGTTCAGTTTCTAAACCAGTGTTTTTCAACCACTGTGCCGTGGCACACTAGTGCGCCGTGAGATATTGTCTGGTGTGCCTACCTAGTTTTTTTTTTCTAATAAACTCATTATTATCCACAAATATTGTACCGTTTTCGAGTGCTGTCTAGAGTAGAGTAACCATGTAATAAATACTCCATATTAGGTCGCTAAGAGAATTAGTGATGCATGGATGCGGCAGGTGGCGGTGACTGTGGCATTGTGGGTAGTAGGACTATACGGTGTTCCTATTCAACGACTGAATATAGGCTACAGGGTTAAAAAAAATTATATTTTCTGCTGGTGGTGTGCCTCGTGATTTATTCAATGAAAAAAATGTGCCTTGGCTCAAAAAAGGTTGAAAAACACTGTTCTAAACTAATTATATAGGGACACCTGCCCCCTGCTGGCCAGCCCTCACACCTGTCCAACAGAGCGGCGCGGCCTGATGACATCATCACACAGCGCTGATGTTTTTATGTCAGACCGAAGCCTGAGCCTTTAGTGAAATGCGAAGGGAACAGAAACATCTCAGCTGCTGAAGTAATAAGAGTTTGTTTGAGCTCCGTTGATCTGATCCTGAAGAAGAGTTTTAGACTTTTCTACTAAACAAAACCAGTGTCTGAGTAAAGGATGTGGAGGCTTCTGAACAGCTGTTCTCCTTCAGCACAAGGGTCTGAACAGTGGTGTTATCTAAGAGTTAGGTATAAGAAATATTAGTACGATATTATTAACAGTTCTGTCACGCTGGTGTTTCAGCTGATCAGACGCGTCACACAAACCACACAGGACGAGCGGGAGGGCATCCTTACTAATCGTTTGTTCTCGATTATGCTATTTTTGTGATCGTCTAGTGTAATAATCGAAATCGTAATCGAATTTCGATTATTGCATAGCCCTAGTTATAGCCACAGTTTTCTCCCAGAAAATGACTGCACATGGAGACCACACAGTATTTGGCTCCGCGTGTGAAAGACAAAGCCTGCGCTGTTGTAGTTATTTCATGGAACTCTCTGGCGCTAAAAGCTTTGTATAAAAGGCAAGTCTACTTTTTTTTTACCCTGACATCAAGAAAACTAGGAAAAAATCTTTACTTTCCACCTGCAGCGTCGAACCCTAAACACTGAAACCCTAGTGGAAGACGCTCAGATTCCACTTAAAGAGTAAATCCATCCAAACGTGCACTCGGTCCACCCCACACCGTCCCGCACTGACCTCTGGGACGTAGTTGTCCCTCCTCTCGCGCTCCTCCTCCTGCAGTTTGATGGAGATGCCTCTGACCGGACCCCTCTGGATCCTCTTCATCAGGTGCGTCACATACCTGAGAGAAAAGACTCCAGATTTACCAAGTTCAAACACAAATCAGAAGGTTTCATCACTAAAAATCTACAAATAAACGCTGGAGATCACAGATGTGTATTGACTTTGACATCGCTCTTACAATTAGCAAATACAGCTTTCCTTTTTCCAGCTACGCATTGTTTTGGTCACAATTTAGTGAAAACAAACAAATCAAGTTGTGAATAGCTTAGACCTAATGTGTAATATCTCTGCCCCTTAATCACACGTCTGTTTACGACCAAAAGTAGGGCTGCTCAATTGAAAAAATAATAATCACGATTATTTTTGTCATAATTGAAATCACGATTATTCAAACGATTATTTGTTGCCTTTAAAAAATCCATCAAAAAAAATGACCATAATCCATTTTTTTTTAAAAAGACAAAAATCCAGCAAAAAAAAAGAGACAAAAATCCATCAAAAAAATTAGAAAAATCAAAAAATTAATAATCAGAAAAAAAAAAAAATAAAAAAAAAAAAAAAAAAAAAAAAAAAAAAAAATTGGAAAAAAAAATATAATCTATTTTTTGCGATTACGCTAATTTTGTCATCGTTTACTGTTGTAATCGAAATCGTAATCGAATTTCGATTAATTGCACAGCCCTAACCAAAAGGGCATTGATTGTTGCCACAGACACTGGAGGAAAAGTGTCTTGCATAATGACGAGGACAGAGCTCACATTCAGCTTCAGTATTACAGTATTAGGAGTGTATGAGAGCGCCAGGGTTTGATGGGAACTGCACCTCCCTCAAACACAGGGAAAGGCTCTCCGTTTGCTGTGCCTGCATTATCAATGACCTGGCCACAAAGATCCACAGCCACTTTCGATACAGGCCCCCCGTCCCGTCCCGTCCCGGACCCCGTCCCGACTCTCACCCAGCGATCTTGTTGCGGAGCTTCTTGCTGGGGATGATGGCGATCTCCTCGCACACGCGCTTGTTGGTGTGGAAGTCATTCCCCAGCCGCGTGTAGTACTTCTCGATGATGACCCGCGCGGCCTTCTTCACCGTCTTGGTCCGGACTCGCCCCTGGGATCAAAACCAAACCAGTTATCGTCACCTCACTGCACCAGCTAATCATCAATACATGAGACTGAGACCTCCATCTGATTGAGAAACACTGAAAACCTGAAACTTAATATCTTAAAGGGACACTGCGTAACATTTTAGACTGTATTGTTACCATTAGTACCAACTCGACACAGAAAAACACTGTTACTGCGGTGTGGCTTTAACATAAAAACCTGTGTGCAGGATTTGAGGAGATTTGAGGACTGAAACAAGGATGAGCCACATGTGTAATCTCATTTCTTGCACCACAAAGGTCAAGTTTCCAGCAGTGTTAATTTTGACAACATATTTTTATTTAGTTTTAGTCTTTTGACTAAAATGTAATTTAATTTTAGTCGAGATTTAGTCAAAAAAATATCTTCAATTTTAGTCTAGTTTTACTCAACTGCAAGTCAATTTAGTCGACTAAATTTAAGACTAATTGAGTGGACTTTGCATTGATAATATTGATTCTAATCATGTTTAATGTTGTTCCTCTGCTTCATGTTTCTGCTCCACATGAACAAAGCTCAGAGCTGATCCTTTAAACATGATCTGAGGCTCTTTCAGAGGCTCAATACAAGTTTGGATGATTTTAGTCTCTCCTTTTCATTTTTATTTAGTCTGATTTTAGTCGACTCAAATATCTGGACATTTTAGTCACAGTTTTAGTCTCATGAAAAACTTTTAATTCAGTTTAGTCCAATTTTAGTCACAAAAATATCACTTTGACTAAAATTAAGACTAAATAAAAAGTAGTCGACGAAATTAACACTGGTTTCCGGTGCTTGGGAGCTCGTGCAGTGTAAAACATTCACTTAGAGTCATTGTTTGCCTATTTTAGTTCTATTTCAGACTTGTTTGTCCCCCAACTAAACATGTGGCTTACACGTTATTATATTACACATTCACATTTCATGCTCATTGCTAAGGCACAACCCTAATTACACTGATACGAACATACTACCACGTTTGTCCATGTCTAGGTTGACCCTGGTAGCTCTAAGCTTTAGTAGAAGATACAATTCGCATCAGAAGAACAAAATATCCCACTAAATAAAATGCTAATCTGATGCAACCGTGGACCATGATTGCAAATAATCGCAAAAACAGCACGTGCAGCTGCCCATTGTACATTGAGAAGAGATAATGTAGGCGATCATGCAATACTTTGAGACAATGGTCCATCGGTACAGTTTACATGGCTGATCTTTGGCACTTAAGGTAACTAGCATTAGCATGCATTAGCCACATATGCTATCTAACGGTACAGAAAACTCTCAAGACAAATCTCCTTCATATTGTTCTGTTTTAACCAAACATACTCTCGAAGTCAAGTCACATGTTGTCTTTTGATAATTGAGTTAGACGTACAAACAAATAGTAGCTAATTCTATTACCGGTGCATCGCTTAGCTTCCACGGTTAGCCGCAACCTTGGGCTAAAAAACACGAATAAAACACTTCATCTGGCAAATCTACCGTAGATATAGGGACGTACGGGAGGTTTACGTTATCCGGTTGTGATATTAGTGCCAAAAAGGAGTAATACAGGCGCTAAATCGGAGGATTAAGGCAGATTGCTGAGTTTGATAGAAATGAATACCCACCATGTTGGATCGGCCTGGTAGAAGAGGACGTGGAGACTTCCGGTACGGCCTTAAGCGCAGAAAGACGTGCGGACAAAAAGCACAGCGCCGCCTTTTGACCAGAACATGGTGATTTATACCCTTTTTTTAAATCTTTTTCTCTCGCGCTCACTCTTCAGTCACAAATAACTTTCCTAGATTTATTCCAAAAATATATATCGAGTAGGAAGAAGAAGGACATTTATCACACAGTATGAAAAAATACCCTATCTATAATTCTTCTTTAAATATATATATTTTTAATAGGTCCTTATGAAAAACGCAACTCTTCCCACAGTGAGTCAATATATAAATGACAATAGCCGTGTTTGTTTGTTTGTTTGTTTGTTTATAATCACCTAGTATAAGACAGTGTTAATTTCGTCGACTAAAATATTTAGTCTTAATTTTAGTCAAAGTGATATTTTTGTGACTAAAATTGGACTAAAACTAAATGAAAAGTTTCTCATGAGACTAAAACTGTGACTAAAATTGCTTTTTTTGCATCAATGTGTGTTCTGTCTATCAAAATACATTGAGACTAATTCATAAACAGACTTTGTTTTTTGCTCCTATTGTGTCTCCTATAGCAGTGGTTCTCAACTGGTTGTTCGGGGCCCAAAATTGAATCATGGAACCGTTTTCAGTGGGTCGCAAGCTTCTTTTTTTGTGTGTGTGTGGCTTATTTAAGATAAGAGTTGTGCAAAAACAGACAGGAAAATGTGCAACCAGTTAAATAGAATAAAAACGAGGTATCCCATGTACAACAAGCAGCAGAAATACAACAATAGGTGAACAACAACAATAAAAATAGGATAAAAACTAGAACAGGTCACATAAGTAAAATATCGGGGTGTAAAGTTACAGTCCTAGTGCAGGATGCCAATAAGTGCACTACAAAAAGTTAATATCAAGCATTGTCTTAAATGACTTGAGTTGAGGAAATGTTTCTTGTTTTGAGCGGTTTTCTCTCATTTAGACACTTTTCCTGATCGGACCGAGTTTCCTTTGCTTGTTTGAGGACATTTCACACCAGTTCTAGGGTAAATCTCGCTTGAAATAAGTATTGCCAATGAGATAAGACCAATTTTCTTTCCCCATTGGCAAAGAAAATGACCTGAAATAAGAACGAAATGTATCGAAACGAGTCAGAAACATCTCAGAACAAGTGAAATAATCCAGGACAAATGCCCAACAACTTCTTAACCAGTCAAAACAACTAACATGTGGATTATTGTGCTCAAACTGAGATGTTTATACTGATCTAGTTAAATACTTTTTGCAGTGTGATGCTGAATTAAAGCTAATTCAACAATATTTTTTGGAGGAAAAGACAATATTTTGCTTTAAGTCATATTCTGCCATCCCGGTGTGATTGTGGGTCCCAACACCAGCTGAGAACCGTGTCTGTCTGTTTGTGTATGGAATCATTTTCAGGCTGCCTCCTCTTCATGTTTCAATCTCCTTCTGATCGATCCACTGAAATCTGTCCGTCTTGTTTGTTTGTTTAGTCTATTTACGCTCGACTTCAGTTTGACCTCATCAGAAAGTGGTCACATTAGTTTCTTTTTAAATGAAACTGACACAATAATGCAAACATAGATTTATTTATAGGCAAGCAAAAGTTCACACACATACTTCACACATTTTACCTTCCAAGTAGCATCAGACCTTGATCAAAACTAATAAAAACTATGTACAATACGATTCAAAGTCAATAAAGCCTAAAACAACCACCTATAGAACCCAAAGTAAAACCAGCGGCGCTTAAAGGGAGCATTTCACTGATCCCTGTGAAGAATCTGGATGCTGCAATTATATTAGGAAAGTGAGGAATAAGTTTGGAGCACAAGTAACGTTTTAAAGTGGCTTCTATTGTTTGTCAATCAGGTAAAGGGGTTTTAAGTGCATGCTGTACAAAATAAACTTGACCTAGTATTCCCTGGTTTGACCTTTTCTGTGAGGTCTACATGTTTACTTCCTCTTTTTACATCATATTCTATATTCTACCAATGAGAAAAGAGTGAGTCTATAGAACTTTCTCCAGAGCCGTGGGAGGATGTTTTAGTTAGGGGGCGCTGAGGGACAAAGTTTACCCCCAAAATACTTTTCCTGTGCATAAATCCTATTTATTAACCTCTTAACTCCCGCCTGAACCGAGATTCTCCAGTTCAGCTTTACCCAAATCCTGTAGGCCAGTGTAACGCCTCATTTGAAAGACCTACAAAACTAAATGGATCTTTTTCCTCACGTCAGGTTTTTTTTCATCACTTTTTTTGTCGGGCAGTCGACTCATTTTTGTCACATTTTCGCGACTTTTTTGTCACTTTTTCGTCAAATTATTCGCATTTATTTGTCAAATTCTTGTCACTTTTTTGTCCATTTTTTTGTGCAAATTTTCGTCAATTTTTTCTACATTTTCTGTCAAATTTTTGTCCATTTTTGTAATTTTTTTGTATTTTTTTTGTATTTTATTTTTTTTTTTTTGTAATTTTTTTGTAATTTTTTTGTAATTTTTTTGTAATTTTTTTGTAATTTTTTTGTAATTTTTTCACATTTTTTTTTTCAAATTCTAATCACTTTTTCGTCCATTTTTTCCTCCATTTTTCGTCAAATTTTTCTCACTTTTTTGTAATTTTTTTGTCACTTTTTCGTCATTTTTTTTGCAATTTTTTGTTAATTTTTTCTCATTTTTTTGTCAAATTTTTGTCCATTTTTGTCATTTTTAGTAATTTTTTTTTCATTTTTTTCACATTTTCATCCTTGTTTTCGTCTCAGTTTTGTTGCTATTTTCACACCTTTTTTCCCAGAAGCTTTTGGATTGGGGTAAAGCTGGAGAAAATGTGCTGGGTTCAGGTGGGAGTTAAGGGGTTAGTATTGCCGGCAGCGCCCTCAGCACCCTGGGTTCCCACGGCCTTGACCTTCTCCCTAAATAAGAACAAACTTCCCCCAAACTCACTGAAGTGGAGCCATGTCATCAAACCAGGAGACTCCATTGCAAAGGGACTGATACATTAACACGCACTTGTTTTTACAAATTTTCTGTGGATTTTGTCCTCGGTAAATCGGCCGGTGCTGCTTCTGTTCTTGAAGCCAGTGACTGCTTTAACATGGCCTTAAACTCGTTCCCGACAAAGATGTAAAGCACTGCGGAGATGAAGCTGTTTGCCGCCGCCAGGGTCAGCCCCACTTCTATTCCAGTCCTGATGACGTCGGGGTTTTGCTCCATGAAGTCCACCTCCAAAAGAAGGAAGGTGTGGAACGGGACCCAGCACACGAAAAACGAACCCACCAGAGCTGACATGATTTTGTACGGCTTTGCAGATTTGAGCGTCTTGTTTTTGAGCTTCACGACGAGGCCGACGCCGCAAGCAGCGATGATGAGGAAGGGGAAAACGAAGCCACAAAGGAATCTGGTCAACGCGATGGCTCTGTGCTGGTCGTTGATGTAATGTGGGTGACACTGGGTGTTGGAGTCGTGATTTATTGTGCTCCAGTAAATAACGACAGGGAAACTCAACAGGGCAGAAAGCGCCCACATCGCAGCCACCATCACAGACGCCTTCCAGGGAGAGCGGTGATTATGAGCCCAAACGGGGAACAAAACCAAGACGAATCTGTCGACGCTGATGAGGACCAGGAGGAACACGCTGCTGTACGTGTTCAGGATCACCATGAAGGAGGTCAGCTTGCAGAGGAGTGACCCGAAAGGCCGGTGCTTCGTCAGAGAGTAGTAGACAATAACGGGCAGGAAGGCGCAGAAGAGCAGGTTGGAGACGGCCAGGCTGATGTTCCAGATCGTGATCACCTTCTTACTCGTCTTCGTCTTCTTCATTTTCCACCCGCAGATCCAGATGACCAAAGAGTTTCCTGCCAGGCCGAGCACGCAAGTCATGATGTTGACCACAGCCAAGACCACGGTCAGAGGGGACAGCGTGACGGACTCGAGGTCAGGGAACACACGCTCTCCAACACCGGTCAGGTTATAGTTGGTGAAGTTGTAGTCATCAAAGTAGTCATCATAGTAGTCATAGAAATACTCCTCATACTCCTCATAGTCCATTATGTTTGATTTTCCTAAAAAGTCACAAAAGACGTGAATAGTTCCATCAGCAAAACATAAAAGCACAGAAACAGACTTCACATTATAATGATATAATAATACAATCATTCATTTATAATTATATTCTGTGGTACGTCTATCACTCCGATTACAATAAATGATCATCCGAAAAGTTATTGTTCATTAATGTAGTGTCTGAAACGCTAATGTGCTTCATAATAAAACCACAAAACAAATAATCTTCACAATTCAATGATTTTCTTACTTTGAAAAAATGCTAATAATAAAGCGAGGAGTTTAAAGGAACTTACGTTTCTTGAGCGTTGTGAAGAGTTTGCCGCTGCACAGTATCTGCTTCTGTCACACCCGCGGGCTGGATCTACTTCTTCTGGTTTCCTGAGCTGTGACGCAACATCACAGACTTCATAGAGAGTTCACATACGTTTGTGTGTCTCCAGTTTCTATGACTCCTGGGTTTGTTTGAGTCCATGATGACCGACCACAGGCTCTTTTTAAACATCTGAAACACAGAAATGGTTCATGAAAACTAACTAACTAAAAATACTGCTCAGGACTGACACCTGAGCAGTATTTCATTGTACACTTGTACAATGACAATAAAGCACTTACTTAAAGGGGGGGGGGGGGGTATTCTGCAAAATGGACTTTTTCCAGCTTTCCATCATGTTATTCTGTCACTCCCTCATTAAAAACATGGCTGAAGTGTTGCCTTGGCACATTCACGTGTTTCTGAGTAATCTGTAAAAACTCTGATGGCGGCCATTTTAGGGATAGGTTTGCCTGAGTCCTCCTAGGAACGCCCCCACCTCCTGGAGACGCCTCCGAGCTTTGGTCACCAGCCGAGTAACCAACCACTGCTCCTCAGCAGAACCCCCTCCCCACTGATGCCACAGACAGCGTGTGGAGGGGGCGTGTCTAAAGGCTCAGAGGTTCTTAAAGAGACAGAGGCCTATTTCAAGACATTCACTACAGCCATTTTGAGAGAGACATTTTATACAAGGCAGTTATTCTAATTTACTGCATTTACAGACCAACAGGAGGTTTGTCATCATTGTAGTGAGATATAGACTGGTGCTGTGGGGCTGACAAAAGCAGAACACCCCCTCTTTAAAGCAGAACACCCCCTCTTTAACGCAGAACACCCCCTCTTTAAAGCAGAACACCCCCTCTTTAAAGCAGAACACCCCCTCTTTAAAGCAGAACACCCCCTCTTTAAAGCAGAACACCCCCTCTTTAACGCAGAACACCCCCTCTTTAAAGCAGAACACCCCCTCTTTAAAGCAGAACACCCCCTCTTTAAAGCAGAACACCCCCTCTTTAAAGCAGAACACCCCCTCTTTAAAGCAGAACACCCCCTCTTTAAAGCAGAACACCCCCTCTTTAAAGCAGAACACCCCCTCTTTAACGCAGAACACCCCCTCTTTAAAGCAGAACACCCCCTCTTTAAAGCAGAACACCCCCTCTTTAAAGCAGAACACCCCCTCTTTAAAGCAGAACACCCCCTCTTTAAAGCAGAACACCCCCTCTTTAAAGCAGAACACCCCCTCTTTAACGCAGAACACCCCCTCTTTAAAGCAGAACACCCCCTCTTTAAAGCAGAACACCCCCTCTTTAAAGCAGAACACCCCCTCTTTAAAGCAGAACACCCCCTCTTTAAAGCAGAACACCCCCTCTTTAAAGCAGAACACCCCCTCTTTAAAGCAGAACACCCCCTCTTTAAAGCAGAACACCCCCTCTTTAAAACACTTTTCTGATTTCCGTGTCCTGGATGAGCCAGTGTCTCATTTAAAAAGCTACTCACAACATGAGGGCCAAACACAGCCGCTCCTCTGCAGTGTTACAGACAGTGTTGGGTAGTAACTTTGTACATGTATTTAGAATACTCATTCTGGGTAACTGTATTCAGGTACAGATACACTGTTACAGAGGGGACAACACAAGAGGGACACTCAGCACAGAACAGGTCCACCCCCCTGGCGTCCGACCAGGAAACCGGGCATAAAAGTCCCGTAGTAACCCAGGGTCCGAGATGAGGCCGCGAGAAATCCAGGACCGTTCCTCCGGACCGTAACCCTTCCAATCGAGCAGGTATTGAAGCCCAGGCCCAAGGTGCCGCTCATCCAAGATCCGAGTGTGAGCAGGACGACCATGGACCATGGAGTCTGTCTGCCACGCCCTCTGACCCGGCTGCTACACGGGAGTCTGTCTGCCACGCCCTCTGACCTCTGACCCGGCTGCTACACTGGAGTCTGTCTGCCACGCCCTCTGACCCGGCTGCTACACGGGAGTCTGTCTGCCACGCCCTCTGACCTCTGACCCGGCTGCTACACTGGAGTCTGTCTGCCACGCCCTCTGACCTCTGACCCGGCTGCTACACTGGAGTCTGTCTGCCACGCCCTCTGACCCGGCTGCTACACTGGAGTCTGTCTGCCACGCCCTCTGACCCGGCTGCTACACTGGAGTCTGTCTGCCACGCCCTCTGACCCGGCTGCTACACTGGAGTCTGTCTGCCACGCCCTCTGACCCGGCTGCTACACTGGAGTCTGTCTGCCACGCCCTCTGACCCGGCTGCTACACTGGAGTCTGTCTGCCACGCCCTCTGACCTCTGACCCGGCTGCTACACTGGAGTCTGTCTGCCACGCCCTCTGACCTCTGACCCGGCTGCTACACTGGAGTCTGTCTGCCACGCCCTCTGACCCGGCTGCTACACTGGAGTCTGTCTGCCACGCCCTCTGACCCGGCTGCTACACTGGAGTCTGTCTGCCACGCCCTCTGACCCGGCTGCTACACTGGAGTCTGTCTGCCACGCCCTCTGACCCGGCTGCTACACTGGAGTCTGTCTGCCACGCCCTCTGACCCGGCTGTTAAACTGGAGTCTGTCTGCAGCCGGCTTGGTACGAGCTGCAGAACGAGTCAGGACATTAACAGTTCGCCAGATGTTTCTGCAGCGACGAGTTTCAACCAAGGGAACGGCCACTTCACCTTCCAGGGCTGGAAACAGGGGTGGCTCATATTATATTATATATTTTATATATATTATATTATAGCCCAGGGAAGCCATGAGACGGGACAGTCCAGTCGCCCGGAACAAAACCTGCTGCTACAGGTGGTGAGGAAGGACGTATGAGACCAGAAGCTGATGCACCGCTGATATATTTGTCCATGGCCTCTTTCAGCAGGAGACAGATCGTACAAACGGCTTAAAGGTAACGGGGCACCAGGAACAAGTTCTATTGCAGTCTCAGGTCTGTGAGGGGAAAGAGAGTTTTTTAAATTCTTATTAATCGCCTCAGCCAGATCATGATATTTGTGGGTTACTTTGGCACAAAACTTGTGCATCAAAGTCCATCATTAAAGTGGAAGTGCCGAGACAAAGCAACAAGAGGCAAAAGTGGGCGGGGCGGAATACGGTGAATAGAAAACAAACGTACGAGGTATGTGCTTTTCAGAAACACTGCTGAGAGACGAGTAGAAGCGAAGAGAGCAGCGAGGGGAAGCCAGTTAGAGGAAGTCATGGTCACTTTTGAAATAGTTATGAAATTATTTTCTTCAGAAATGACAAAGAAGCTGCACGTAACCAGTGAAAGAGAGATTGCGGTCAGGTATGTGGCCAATACCGAGAGTTTTTATAAATAAAACCTGTACAGAATTTTGCGTAACTTTCCTATGCCCTCGTGTCGCCTTCGCGCTGTCATGTTCCGGGCATTTGGATGCAAGGTGACACCAGGGGGCGCCTTCCAACCTTCTCAGTGTAAATGTGAGTGGACTTTCTTCAGAGTGAGACTTTAGGTCAGACATGAGTGACAGTAACATGAGGCTAAACACAGTGAGCTCTTTGTTTCCAGTAAAAAGGCTGAGGCCTCATTGCTCTTCAGTCACAGACTGAGAAGTGAAGAAGGAAGTCATGGAGCTTCTGCTTTAGACAGAACTTCAGACTCTGCTGGATGTAAGAGTCAGATCATATTCTGAAACTCAAATATGGAGTAAAAACATCATATATGGAAAATTATTATTACAATTACAAAAAGAAATATATTTGAAAATCCTGGATCTAATAAAAAAAAAAGTTTTTTTATTTACTCTGATTCTAAAAAAAATTAAAAACCCAAACAAACCCAGGTCATTTGTATCTGCTGTAGGTCATGTGTGTCCCAGTTCCTCTGAGTCGTGGTGGGTCATGGTGGACCGTGACAGATGTGGGCAGGACGGTGGTAGATCTACTTTTACTGTGGATAAAAGAGTTACTATAGTAACTGTTGAAGAAATGAACCTCATGAGCTTCTTCTGTAACATCTGTCCACATCAATCCTGCTGCACCACGACTCAGAGGAACCGGGACAAACATGACCTACAGCAGATACAAATGGTTAAGGTTTGTTTGGGTTTTCTGGGTTTGTTTGGGTTTTCTTTTTTAGAATGAGAGTAAATAAACAAAACTAATTTTTTGATTAGATCCAGGATTTTCAAATATTTTTCTTTTTGGAATTGTAATAATAATTTTCCATATACTATGTTTTTACTACATATTTGAGTTTCAGAACATGACATGACTCTTACATCCAGCAGAGTCTGAAGTTGTGTCTAAAGCAGAAGCTCCATGACTTCCTTCTTCACTTCTCAGTCTGTGACTGAAGAGCAATGAGGCCTCAGCCTTTTTACTGCAAACAAAGAGCTCACTGTATTTAGCCTCATGTTACTGTCACTCATGTCTGACCTAAAGTCTCACTCTGAAGAAAGTCAACTCACATTTACACTGAGGAGGCTGGAAGGCGCCCCCTTGTGTCACCTTGCATCCAAATGCCCGGAACATGACAGCGAAATGACCCGTGAAGGCGACACAAGGGTTAAAAATCAGTATCACTCCTGGACCCCTGCATGTTTCATCGTAATAATAGGCTATATCTCAAAATCTTGGTTCTGTGCTGGAGGCCGGATGGGCCCCGGGGCCTGACGTTGCAAACCCCTGTCCGAGGGTAATGGCTGGATTGGTGAAAATGGTGAAGTGACAGCATATATAATGGTGCAACCGATAATAAAATCAAGTAAAAAGTATTTGGCCTAAGTAGCAATCACAGTTCTACTGCAGCCACTAAAGTGACTTCAGTCTCAATGAGGCTCGAGCTGGTGCTTTGGTCCGAGGCCACTGGGGGCAGCCGCCTCCCCCTTCCGGGCTGCAAAAATACTTTTCCTGATGAATGGTGGAAATTAATCATCCAATCAGAGACGTATTAAGATGAGGCACCCGCCCACTATCCTTAAAGGAACAGGCCACGGCTTTTCCACTGAGGGATGTTCTTACCTGAGCTTAGACGAGTTGATACGTACCTGCCCCTGGAAGAGCGCGGTAGCTCCCAACTTCACCCCCGTTTGGAGCCATAGGAATATACTGGAAATGCTAACAACATCTTTGGTCGTTTTGCGTGACTGAGGGCACGCACAAAGACCAGACAGGTACACATCAACTCGTCTAAGCTCAGGTAAGAACATGTCTCAGTATGTAAAAAAAAAGGGTGGCCTGTTCCTTTAAGATTCAAACCATGTCCTCGTCTTTAGCAGAGAACGGTCAGACCTGGTCACTAGTTTGGCCAATAGAAGTGAGCAAAGCAGCTGGAAAGGTAAAAAGTCGTGTGGTCGTGAACATCAGTCTGACAGCGGCGAATGGATGGTTCTCAAACAGTGGGGCAGGGCCCAAAGTGAAGTCAGTATGTTCCACCCCTGTTTCTGACAGTAAATGGGTTTGATTAGCACCAGCTCTGGCTGTGGACGTCCTGTTTTTACTGCTCTATTGCAAAAGTCACATTTACAGTGGGAACCCGATGTTTACACACTCTATATAAAAACACACATAAGAAACCAGAATGAACTGTTCCTTTTTTAGGTCAGTTTATTCACATTCTTATTCATCCATTTTGTGTCGCCTTTTTGCCACTCGTTTGTTCCCCTTTGTTGGTTTCTCATAGTCTCGTTGTCACGTTTTTGTTTCCAGCCTACAGGCCAGTGCAAAGCCTCATTTGAAAGCTAAGACCTGTGTGAGTAAAACACAGTAACATGTTCGATGTATCTGACCTTAAGCCTCTGAAATGAACGGAAACCTCAAACCGGCAGCTGTTCTAAGAAAAGCAGATGTAATCACTCAGTCATGGGTTTTTTATTTATCTGTTAAATCACCCTCAGGTCGTCAACGTCCAAGTCCAAGATCCAGGACTTGTGTGAGTCAGGTCTGAGTCCAGGTTAAAGACAAGAGCAAGTTCTGAAAGTGCAAGTCCGGGCCCAAGTCCATGACTGAAATGTAGTTTATTTTTAGTTTATTTATTTGACAGGGACATGAACAAGAGCATTAATCAGCAGATGAAAAGATGCTTTGTACCAGACTTTAGCTCTTGGAGATCATTTCCATCTGCCGTCCCCGAGACAGACAGTTACAAAAAGCATAAAAAAATACAGTTCATAATATTTACAGACAGTATTTACATTTTATAAACATTTTTTTTTTTAAAGTACATTTTATTAAAGGGAAAACTTGTTCCTGTATCGTCTATACCCGCCCCTGCCCTTCTCAGATGTCACATTGTCAAATGATGTCAAAAAAATAGTCTGTGCAATTAATCGAAATTCGATTACGATTTTGATTACAACAGTAAACGATTACAAAATTAGCATAATCGCAAAAAATCGATTATATATATATTTTTTTCAATTTTTAATTTTTGGGATTTTTTTCACTTTTTTGCTGGATTTTTGTCTTTTTTCTGCTGGATTTTTGTCACTTTTTTGATGGATTTTTGTCATTTTTTTGATGGATTTTTGTCTTTTTTCTGCTGGATTTTTGTCTTTTTTTTTGATGGATTTTTGTCTTTTTTTTTTATGGATTTTTGTCTTTTTTTTTTATGGATTTTTGTCACTTTTTTTGCTGGATTTTTGTCACTTTTTTGCTGAATTTTTGTCACTTTTTTGATGTTTTTTTTAAAGGCAACAAATAATCGTTTGAATAATCGTGATTTCAATTATGACAAAAATAATCGTGATTATTATTTTTTCAATAATCGAGCAGCCCTAGTTTGAACCAAAGTGACAGTGCAGCCCGTTTAGGAAGAGCTTTGTTACGATTCTCCAAACGCCTCAACAGAGCAAACAAACTCTGACATCACTTTATCCAGGAAAACTTTCACCAATTCTTTTGTACAGCGTTTTTATCTTTAGAAATAAGCCTTACACTTTAATGACAACGTATTATTTTCCTGCAGTATATACGTGCTTCCTTCCTCTTTGCACTTCGAACATGATGTGAGTGATTGTGTGAAGATTGTGCACAGCCGTGTTACTTAACATATCTTTAAAACTCAGTGTGTGACATTTTAGAATCAGATTTTAATGCACCCTTTAACACTGGGCACCACCGGGCCTGAATGTAGAGTTAGATGAGATTTATTTAAATTCTTAATTTATTTAATCATCTTTATAATATTGTATTGAAACAGCTTCTTTGATTTAGTGGGTCATTTTCATCCAAATACATGCAAAAAGTCAATATCAAGCATTGGCTTAAATGACTTGAATTGAGGAAATGTTTCTTGTTTTGAGCGGTTTTCACTCATTCAGACACTTTTCCTGATCGGACCGAGTTTGCTTTGCTTGTTTGAGGACATTTCAGACCAGTTCTAGGGTAAATCTCGCTTGAAATAAGAAAGTAAAACTGCCAATGAGATAAGACCAGTTTTCTTTCACTAGATCAGTATAAACATCTCAGTTTGAGCACAATAATCCACATTTTAGTTGTTTTGACTGGTTAAGAAGTTGTTGGGCATTTGTCCCAGATTATTTCACTTGTTCTGAGATGTTTCTGACTCGTTTCGATACATTTCGTCCTTATTTCAGGTCATTTTCTTTGCCAATGGGGAAAGAAAATTGTTCTTATCTCATTGGCAATTTTACTTTCTTATTTCAAGCGAGATTTACCCTAGAACTGGTCTGAAATGTCCTCAAACAAGCAAAGCAAACTCGGTCCGATCAGGAAAAGTGTCTAAATGAGTGAAAACCGCTCAAAACAAGAAACATTTCCTCAATTCAAGTCATTTAAGCCAATGCTTGATATTGACTTTTTGTAGTGTGGCAAAGAAAATGACCTGAAATAAGGACGAAATGTATCGAAACGAGTCAGAAACATCTCAGAACAAGTGAAATAATCTGGGACAAATGCCCAACAACTTCTTAACTTTTTGTCATTTTTTAGTATTTTTTTTGTATTTTTTTGTCAAATTTTCATCACATTTTTGTCATTTTTTGTATATTTTTTTTTCTTTTTTTTTTTCTTTTTTTGTCATTTTTTGTATTTTTTTTGGTCAGTTTTTTGTCATTTTTTCATCCAATTTTCATCCAATTTTTGTCATTTTTTTGTCATTTTTTGTCATATTTTTGTCATTTTTTATCAATTTTTTTGTCACATTTTTGTCATTTTTTTGTCATTTTTTTGTCATTTTTTTGTCAAATTTCAATGACTTGAATTGAGGAAATGTTTCTTGTTTTGAGCGGTTTTCACTCATTTAGACACTTTTCCTGATCGGACCCAGTTTGCTTTGCTTGTTTGAGGACATTTCAGACCAAAGTAAAACTGCCAATGAGATAAAACCAATTTTCTTTCCCCATTGGCAAAGAAAATGACCTGAAATAAGGACGAAATGTATCGAAACGAGTCAGAAACATCTCAGAACAAGTAAAATAATTAACTAGTCAAAACAGCTAAAATGTGGATTATTGTGCTCAAACTGAGATGTTTATACTGATCTAGTTCATTACTTTTTGCACCAGCATATTAAACATCTAAATCATTCAAAAGCCTTGGCACCTTTTATCTGTTCGAGAGCCATGGTGGTGCTGACAGATTAGATTATTAGCTATTTATTTTTTCAAGAATAAATCATTTTAATTCTTGCAAAAGGGAGCACTGTCACACAGGACTTGACTTTACAGTTCTATAATAAGTAATCCTGACTGACAACAGCTGAGAGGATGAAAACTGAATACTTCACATTCAAATGACATTTCAGGATCTAATTTGTATAAACGTTAGCGTTGGTGTCGCTCTCGGCCTTTGCCTCTTACATTAGATTTCACTCCGTGCCAGGTCCGCTCGACCAGTGTTGGGGAGAATACTTGGAAACCGTATTTAGCTACATAATACATTCCGTTACTTTGTCCAATCAGAGTACTTTAGGCTGAATACTTAGAATACTTTTGATTTGCATAATATTCATGCATAAACTTATGAACTTATTTGCCTCTAATCCAGATGCATGAAAGTACTTTGCCAGTTTACCACAGCTATGAATATACTTTATTTTAATCAATAAAGCAACTGCAGTGCATCCCTTTGATGATTAAAGTAACTGTACTCTAAATACCCTCAAGTGAAAGAGTAACTTTACCAGAATACAGTTATTCAAAAGTACGTGTTCTAAATACATGTATTCAGTTACTCTGCTCCACTGAGGAAAAACAGAAAATCAAATCAATCCGAGCTTGAACATAGGTCTGTGTGCAAAGCAGGGGCGGATCTGGTGAAAAAATCACGGGTGGAAAGCCGGGTCAGGGGTCATTTCTACACACTTTACAATGTCACATGTTTATATTGGGGACATGTTTTCGTTTAGAAGCAGCTGAGCTCCCAAAATCATACACAAAGAGTAGCATTGTCCATAATATAAGTCGGGGGGGTCTCACTCAGGTACAATGTTTACTTTCATAAAAAATAAATAAATAAATCCTCATCTTGGGGGCCACAGGAGTTGGCACCTGGCTCCTTATTTCGCTCTAAAGTTGTTCTATTCTTTAGGTGAGAGCGAGGCCTCTGAGCCCCCAGCAGCTTCTAGAGCATGTGTGAGACATAACGTGACATCAGTGGGGTGGCCAGACCTTTACTGGCAGCTGCCCCCCCTCTAGACCCGGCCCTGGTGCAAAGCTCGATGTAGAAAACGTGAAGTATTGATCATAATGACGGAATGATCACGGCGGGTGCGGCGGCGCCTGTAATGCAAGTCTCCGGGAGCTGAGGAGCTGCAGTGACTGTGAGGAGCGATAAGGTGGTCCTGGGGGAGCCCGGGACGTCCAGGTCGCATAAGGACAGGGGCGGACTGGCCACATGTCCATTCTGGAAGAGCACAGAGGGGCCACTGGCTCTGGGGCCACCGGTCTGGCCTCTCACTTTTCTCCTCTTGCCCCCGCCTTAACCTCTTACCAGTGTTAATGTCGTCGACTGAAATATTTAGTCTTAATTTTAGTCAAAGTGATATTTTTGTGACTAAAATTGGACTAAAACTAAATGAAAAGTTTCTCATGAGACTAAAACTGTGACTAAAATGTCCAGATATTTGAGTCGACTAAAATCAGACTAAATAAAAATGAAAAGGAGAGACTAAAATCATCCAAACTTGTATTGAGCGTCTGAAAGAGCCTCAGATCATGTTTAAAGGATCAGCTCTGAGCTTTGTTCATGTGGAGCAGAAACATGAAGCAGAGGAACAACATTAAACATGATTAGAATCAATATTATCAATGCAAAGTCCACTCAATTAGTCTTAAGTTTAGTCGACTAAAACTAGACTATAATTGAAAAGGTTTTTTTGACTAAATCTCGACTAAAATTAAATATGTTGTCAAAATTAACACTGCCTCTTAACCCCGCCTTAACCTCTTACCCCCCGCCTAAACCGAATGCAGTCCCTCTCCTTTGCCTAAAGGCCAGAGCAACGCCTCATTTGAAAGCTAAGACCCACAAAGCTGACGTTTTTCCTCGAGTTTTTGTCAATATGTTGTTTTTCCTCTCATTTTTGCAAACTTTTTTTGTTAAGTTTGTTGCATTTTGTTCCATTTTTGTCACTTTCTTGCTGCTCTTTTGTTGAGTTTTTTGTCACTTTTTTCGGTCGCTTTTTTTCTTGCTATTTTGCGTTTACGTCCTCATTTGACGTTTTTTTTTTCCCCCAAGAAGCTTTTAGATTCGGGTAAAGCCAAACTGGAGAAAATGTGATCGGTTCGGGCGGGAGTTAAGAGGTTTTAACCGAGCTTTACCTCAATCTAAAAGCTTAGAAGAAAAGAATCAAAATAGCGACGAAGATGAGGATGAAAACGGAACAAAAATGTGCCGGGAAAGCAACAAAAACATGACACAAAAGTGGCGACAACGTGACAAAAAGTTCCAATCACTTTTGTAAGTCTTAGCTTTCAAATCAGGCATTACACTGTTGCTCTTCAGTCAAGAAGCTTTTAGATTTGGGCAAAGCCGAGCTGGAGAAAATGCACTTGTTTAAGGGTTAAATCTGTGTTTGTGGAAGTGTTGCATTTAGTTTGGGCCGGTCCAGAGTCCGGGTTCCTGTTGTTCCTGTTGTTCCTGCAGTGGAGGTTTCTCAGCCCCGCACTGCCCCCTACAGGCACTGACTGGCCACTGCAGCTCCCTGTAAACTTACATGTTTGATTCACTCAAAACAAGTGCATTACAGGTTTTCTGTGTCCTTAGTTTGATAGAATGATTCCCAAATGACACAGAAAAAAGCAACTCATTACCGTGTTTTATGTCACATCCCAACAAAGATACATAAAACACAAAAAAAACTACTGCTGATGCGACGATTCGACCGTCACTGGGCTGATCAGTTCAAATGATGAGTCTCATGATCGTGAGGAGGTGGAGGATGTTGTTCAGTGAGGAGAGAAAACATCCTGCTTTTGAACAATTCAGAAACAGGTGAACTTGTTATTGATGTTTGTCACAATAGGAATCAGTTTCCTGTTACAAGATTCTGATGTGCAGATTGTTGAGAAATGTAACTTCTTGGGTGTTTCTCTTTCTCATGACTTGAACTGGAGCTCTCATACGATGAACTCTGCTAAGAAAGCGAGACAGGCTTCGAGAGTTTAACCAAAATACTAGGATTCTTTTGAGCTTTTATTATTGTGTAATCGAGAGTGACCAGTTGTATCAGTGTGGTTTGGTCTCACTCTGAAAGAGAAGAAGGCTCTGAACAAAGTGGTTAGGGCTGTGCAATTAATCGAAATTCGATTACGATTTCGATTACAACAGTAAACGATTACGAAATTAGCATAATAGCAAAAAATCGATTATGATTTTTATTTTTTATTTTTTTTTCAATATTTTTTTTAAATTTTTGATTTTTGGATTTTTGTCTTTTTTTGCTGGATTTTTGTCACTTTTTTGCTGGATTTTTGTCACTTTTTTGCTGGATTTTTGTCACTTTTTTGCTGGATTTTTGTCACTTTTTTGCTGGATTTTTGTCTTTTTTTATGGATTTATGTCATTTTTTTGATGGATTTTTGTCACTTTTTTGATGGATTTTTGTCACTTTTTTGATGGATTTTTGTCACTGTTTTGCTGGATTTTTGTCTTTTTTTGATGGATTTTTGTCACTTTTTTGCTGGATTTTTGTCTTTTTTTGATGGATTTTT
This sequence comes from Gobius niger, assembly GCF_951799975.1. Lineage (NCBI taxonomy): Eukaryota > Metazoa > Chordata > Actinopteri > Gobiiformes > Gobiidae > Gobius > Gobius niger. Next base: position 39,199,692 of record NC_136858.1, read on the forward strand.
GTCACTTTTTTGCTGGATTTTTGTCACTTTTTTGCTGGATTTTTGTCTTTTTTTGATGGATTTTTGTCACTTTTTTGCTGGATTTTTGTCACTTTTTTGATGGATTTTTGTCACTTTTTTGCTGGATTTTTGTCACTTTTTTGCTGGATTTTTGTCACTTTTTTGCTGGATTTTTGTCACTTTTTTGATGGATTTTTGTCACTTTTTTGATGGATTTTTGTCTTTTTTTTGCTGGATTTTTGTCACTTTTTTGATGGATTTTTGTCACTTTTTTGCTGGATTTTTGTCACTTTTTTGCTGGATTTTTGTCTTTTTTTGATGGATTTTTGTCACTTTTTTGCTGGATTTTTGTCACTTTTTTGATGGATTTTTGTCTTTTTTTGATGGATTTTTGTCACTTTTTTGGAGGATTTTTGTCACTTTTTTGCTGGATTTTTGTCACTTTTTTGATGGATTTTTGTCTTTTTTTGATGGATTTTTGTCACTTTTTTGATGGATTTTTGTCACTTTTTTGATGGATTTTTGTCTTTTTTTTGCTGGATTTTTGTCACTTTTTTGCTGGATTTTTGTCACTTTTTTGCTGGATTTTTGTCACTTTTTTGCTGGATTTTTGTCTTTTTTTGATGGATTTTTGTCACTTTTTTGCTGGATTTTTGTCTTTTTTTGATGGATTTTTGTCACTTTTTTGCTGGATTTTTGTCACTTTTTTGCTGAATTTTTGTCACTTTTTTGCTGGATTTTTGTCACTTTTTTGATGGATTTTTGTCTTTTTTTGATGGATTTTTGTCACTTTTTTGATGGATTTTTGTCACTTTTTTGATGGATTTTTGTCTTTTTTTTGCTGGATTTTTGTCACTTTTTTGCTGGATTTTTGTCACTTTTTTGCTGGATTTTTGTCACTTTTTTGCTGGATTTTTGTCACTTTTTTGATGGATTTTTGTCACTTTTTTGCTGGATTATTGTCACTTTTTTGATGGATTTTTTTAAAGGCAACAAATAATCGTTTGAATAATCGTGATTTCAATTATGACAAAAATAATCGTGATTATTATTTTTTCAATAATCGAGCAGCCCTAAAAGTGGTTCTCTCAGCCTCATGACCATCGGCTGCTCTTTGGAGCCACATATAAAGCTCGACGACTGAATCCAGCTTTAAAACTCGCCAGTGACGCCTCAGGCCGCCCGGCTCAGGCCGCCCGGCTCAGGCCGCCCGGCTCAGGCCGCCCGGCTCAGGCCGCCCGGCTCAGGCCGCCCGGCTCAGGCCGCCCGGCTCAGGCCGCCCGGCTCAGGCCGCCCGGCTCAGGCCGCCCGGCTCAGGCCGCCCGGCTCAGGCCTTTTCTGAGACGCTTCCTTCAGGGAGAAGGTTTCGCTCCATCATATGTTCTACTGATCCACATATGAACAGTTTCTTTCCTCAAGCTGTGATCACTTTAAACAAGTCACTTTAAACAAGGCACTTCTATTACATTTACCTGTGTGGACTTTTATTGTACAATATTTTGCCCTTAGGCTTTTAATGTGGCTTTTGTTTGTTCTGTTTTTTATATTGTGTCTTTTTACGTGTTTTACAAATCGCACTTTGAGCTCACATTTTTTTTCCAATGTGGTTTTTCAAACTGCAAATGGCCAATAAAATGAATCTGAATCTGATGGAATCTTTGCACAAAACCCGTCCTGTTTTTGGTTTGGGCTCAATTTCAAAAGGACGATAAAGAATGACTTCACTAATGACAAACTGAAGCCATTCTGTTCTACGGTAAATGGGTGAACCCTCCGTTAATCACCTTATACGGTTTCTTTACAAGCTCTGCAGAAAGTCCACATTATTAACATGATTTAGTTCATAAACCTTTGTTTTATGCTCCTATCATGTCTCCTATAGCAGTGCTTCTCATCTGGTTGGGTTACGAGCTTTTCCCAGAGATACATATTTGGAATCACTACCTGAGCCTGCTGAAGTTACTGTTATTGGGTTTAAAAGTCTTCATCATAACAGACCAGGACAAGCATCGACTGCAGTGCATTGTGACCCGGAGGCGTGTGGGTCAGATCACGGCTGACCCTTCTCACCCTGGACTGTTCACCCCTCTCCCCTCAGGCAGGAGGCTATGGTCCATACAGACTCTCCCGCCACTTGAACAGTTTTTCTCTCTCCCGCCGTCAGACTCATGAACAATAACAAGACCACGCTCAGTTGCCCAAATCTAAACGCTGGGAAAGAAAAGCATCAAAATAGCGAGAAAAAGAGGATGAAAACAAAACACAAATGTGCCGGAAAAGGCAACAAAAACGTGAGAAAAACACGGACAAAAAATTATAGAAAAAAAACAACAAAAATATGACAAAAAAGAAAAGTTTCCGTCACTTTTGTAGGTCTTAGCTTTCAAAGCCCAGTATAAAAAAACATGAATCTAAAAGGAATTCCGTGGAGTATGGTGCCCCACAAGGGTCAGTTTTGGGACCGTTATTATTTATTATTTACATTCATGATTTTGCTTCTGTTTTTACGACCGCCTTTCCCGCTCTTTTTGCTGATGATGCCGATCAAAAAAATATAATAAAAAGTCAAAAATGCACTCGTTAGTGTTAAGGCGGGGGGTCAGAGGTTAAAATCTGTATTTGTGGAAGTGTCACAATTAGGCTAATTTGGGCCAGGCTGGTCAGAGTCCAGGGCTGTTTCTCAGTCTGTGGCTGCTTCCGAAACGGGCAGATTGCTAAGAGCTCTTACGCCAAACCGGATGTGCGTCAGCGTCCGCCATGGCAAGTTGCCTCCGAATTGGTAAGTCAGCTAGGAAGTGGTTAGGAAAAGGAGCCTTGATGCTAACTATCATAGCCACTTTAGCATAGGGACCTCTGATGCTAACTATCATAGCCACTTTAGCATAGGGACCTCTGATGCTAACTATCATAGCCACTTTAGCATAGGGACCTCTGATGCTAACTATCATAGCCACTTTAGCATAGGGACCTCTGATGCTAACTATCATGGCCACTTTAGCATAGGGACCTCTGATGCTAACTATCATGGCCACTTTAGCATAGGGACCTCTGATGCTAACTATCATAGCCACTTTAGCATAGGGACCTCTGATGCTAACTATCATAGCCATTTTAGCATAGGGACCTCTGATGCTAACTATCATAGCCACTTTAGCATAGGGACCTCTGGTGCTAACTATCATAGCCACTTTAGCATAGGGACCTCTGGTGCTAACTATCATAGCCACTTTAGCATAGGGACCTCTGATGCTAACTATCATAGCCACTTTAGCATAGGGACCTCTGATGCTAACTATCATAGCCACTTTAGCATAGGGACCTCTGATGCTAACTATCATAGCCACTTTAGCATAGGGACCTCTGGTGCTAACTATCATAGCCACTTTAGCATAGGGACCTCTGATGCTAACTATCATAGCCACTTTAGCATAGGGACCTCTGATGCTAACTATCATAGCCACTTTAGCATAGGGACCTCTGATGCTAACTATCATAGCCACTTTAGCATAGGGACCTCTGATGCTAACTATCATAGCCACTTTAGCATAGGGACCTCTGATGCTAACTATCATAGCCACTTTAGCATAGGGACCTCTGATGCTAACTATCATAGCCACTTTAGCATAGGGACCTCTGATGCTAACTATCATAGCCACTTTAGCATAGGGACCTCTGATGCTAACTATCATAGCCACTTTAGCATAGGGACCTCTGATGCTAACTATCATAGCCACTTTAGCATAGGGACCTCTGATGCTAACTATCATAGCCACTTTAGCATAGGGACCTCTGATGCTAACTATCATAGCCACTTTAGCATAGGGACCTCTGATGCTAACTATCATGGCCACTTTAGCATAGGGACCTCTGATGCTAACTATCATAGCCACTTTAGCATAGGGACCTCTGATGCTAACTATCATAGCCACTTTAGCATAGGGACCTCTGATGCTAACTATCATAGCCACTTTAGCATAGGGACCTCTGATGCTAACTATCATAGCCACTTTAGCATAGGGACCTCTGATACTAACTAACCAGTGATTAGGAGCTATGTGCCGTCCCATAAGCCACTGCGCCAAACCCCCCACCCCCCTCGCCCCCTCCCTCAGTGATTCATGCGCAAACACTGTTGATTGACAGGAGCACATTTAATAATAAAAATAATAATAATTAAAAAGTAAGATTCTGCACAAGCCAAACTTTATAAAGTGATAAATCCATGTTGTCGTCCCCACAGCTCAGTCACATGTCAGTGTTAAAGAGGAAACTCAGGAAACAGATTAAATGCTTTTGTTTTCATTTAGTAGAAACTTAAGCCACATGGATCATTTGCTGCTGTCGCTTTAAGAAACAGCTGCTGAAATAAAATAACACTAAAGGGAAATGTTTGGATCATTTGGATTTATTTTTCTCCTCAAATGTCTTTGTTTGGACACTATGTTGTTGTTGGACACTAGGGGGCGACATGCACTTTTGTTTGGCCTGCACTCCACCAATAACTTTAAAGAAGAAGAAAAGCAGCTGTTGGTGATGTCACTTCCCTTTCCCCTGTTTAAGGACGGACTGATTGTTCAAATGCTGCTGAAGCTCTAGTTCCCGAACTGCACAGATCTAACAGTCGACCCATGAAAGGTTAAGGAGTTAGTTGCTAGTGTTAGAGCTTAGAGGAGACAATTTGATGGTTTCGGATTGAGCCCCAGTCCGGCCCTGTCTGCTCTATTGCACTATGTGGTCATCACACACTTTATGCATGCCCTTATAGCCTTTTAGTTTCAAAGTTTTTATAGTTTAATTTGATCTTAACTGTGTGTTATATGTTCTGCACGATTGTACCGAGAAAAAATTCCTAAATTGTGAACCTGTTCTCAGACGATGGCAATAAAAACTCTTCTGATTCTGATATTTTACTTTTTATTGTCGTGATAGTGGAACCGTGTCTGTTCTGGTCCATCTAGTCATTTTCAGGCTGCCTCCTCTCAGGTTTCAATCTCTCCTCCCTCTTTCCCTTCTCCGTCTGACAGATCGACCACTGAAATCCGTCTGGTTTATTTAGTCTATTTACGCTCGACTTCAGTTTGACCTCATCAGAAAGTGGACACATTAGTTTCTTTTTAAATGAAACTGACACAATAATGCAAACATAGATTTATTCATAGCATAAGCAAATGTTAATACACAAAGTTCTCATAAAATATTTTACCTTCCAAGTAGCATTAGACCCTGATCAAAGCTAATCAAAACTATGTACAATATGAGCTTTATTAACCCCTTAACTCCCGCCTGAACCGAGCACAGTTTCTCCAGTTTGGCTTTACCCCAATCCAAAAGCTTCTGGAAAAAAGGTGTGGAAATAGTGACAGAACTGAGACGAAAACAATGATGGAAATGTGACAAAAAAGTTAGAAAACATTGACAAAAAAGTGCCAAAAATGTCACAAAAATGTCAAAAAGAAATTGACAAAAAATTGGTGAAAAAATGTAAAAAAAATTATAAAAAATGGACAAAAAAGACAAAAATGTGATTAAAAAATGGACGAAAAAAAGACAAAAAATGGACGAAAATGTGACGAAAAAATAACAAAAATGTGAAAAAATGTGACAAAAAAAAGACAAAAAATGGTTAAAAAATTGATTAAAAAAATGACAAAAAAATTACAAAACTGATACAAAATGTGACAAAAAAATGTAAAAAAAAAATGATAAAAAAATGACGAAAAAATGACAAAAATGTGACAAAATGTAACAGAAAAATGTCAAAAAATTGATTAAAAAAAATGACAAAAAAATGGACAAAAAAATGACAAAAATGTGAAGAAGAAGAAGAAGAAAATGATAAGAAAGTTACAAAAATGAGTCGAATACCCAACAAAAAAATTATGTAAAAAAAGATCTGATGACGTGAGGAAAAAGATCCTCTGGGTTCAGGCGGGAGTTAAGAGGTTAAACATAAATGAAGTGATTTCAGTCAATAAAGCATAAAATATCATCAAGCAAAACCAGTGGCACTTAAAGGGACTAGACTTTTTGCTTTGTTTTTGCTCGTAATGGTAAATGTAGACATTTATGGCCGGAAAAAACACTCAAATAACAAAGCATTTCACTGATCCCTATGAAGCTGCAATTATATTAGGAAAGTGAGGGACAGGATTTAGCTTAAAAAACAAACAAACAAAAACTCCTCTTTGAACACGGACACAGGAAGTGACGTAAGTTGAGTTTCCATAATTGTCGATGTGAATCATATTTGACCAATGAGAGAAGAGTGAGTCTGTAGAACCTTCTCCCTAAATAAGAATAACTTTCCTCCAACTCATCTTCATTGAATCGCCCCTTCACTGACTGAAAACTATGATTACCGGTAATAGTTAGTTTAACCTCTTAACTCCCGCCTGAACCGAGAGGATCTTTTTCCTCACGTCATCACGTTTTTTCCCATCATTTTTTTGTTGGGTATTCAACTCATTTTTGTCACTTTTTTGTCATTTTTTGTCAATTTTTTGTCATTTTTTTGTCAATTTTTTGTCATTTTTTGTCATTTTTTTGTCATTTTTTGTCCATTTTTAGTCATTTTTTCTTCAATTTTTTCGTCCATTTTTTTTTCATTTTTTTGTGATTTTTTGTTACATTTTTTTTATTTTTTCATCAATTTTTTTCAATTTTTTGTCAATTTTTTGTCAAATTTTTGTAACATTTTGGTAATTTTTTTTCCAATTTTTAGCCAAATTTTTTGTCATTTTTTCGTCAATTTTTTTGTCATTTTTGCGTCATTTTTTGTAAATTTTTTGTCACATTTTTGTCAGTTTTAATAAAAAATTTTGTCATTTTTTAGTAAATTTTTTGTCACTTTTTCGTTAATTTTTTGTAATTTCTTTGTCAATTTTTCGTCAATTTTTTGTCAATTTTTCGTCAATTTTTCGTCAATTTCTTGTGACATTTTTTCCACTTTTTCATCAATTTTTTCTCACTTTTTTCTCACATTTCCATCATTGTTTTCGTCTCAGTTCTGTCGCTATTTTCACATTTTTTTTCCAGAAGCTTTTGGATTGGGGTAAAGCCAAACTGGAGAAAATGTGCTCGGTTCAGGTGGGAGTTAAAGGGGTTAAAGGGGCTGGATGCAAGTAGGCCATTTTACGCTCACTACTGCCACCTCAGGTCATACGTGTAACTGCACCTTCTATATTAAGCTCGTGCATGACGGTCGTGCTGAACAGGTCTGAGCTCATTCTACACATTAGGACATGGCTGGAACATGTAGGGGGAGGGAAATACATAATTTTAACATTTTCAAACTCCCTATAACCCCGTTAAACCATGACCTAAGACATACTGAAAACATTAGCACTTATATTTTTGAATTTTCTGTCGACTTCGATCTCCCTAAGGTTAAATCGGCCAGCTCTGCTTCTGTTTTTGAGGTCAGTGACCGTTTAAGCGTGGCCCTAAACTCGTTGCCGACTAAGACGTAAAGCACTGCGGAGATGAAGCTGTTCGCCGCCGCCAGGGTCTGCCCCACTTTCAACCCGGTCCTGATGACGTCGGGGTCGTGCTTCAGGAAGTCCACCTCCATAAGGACGAAGGTGTGGAACGGGACCCAGCACACGAAAAACGAACCCACCAGAGCTGACATGATTTTGTACGGCTTCGCGGATTTGAGCGTCTTGTTTTTGAGCTTCACGACGAGGCCGACGCCGCAAGCAGCGATGATGAGGAAGGGGAAAACGAAGCCAAAAACAAATCTGGTCAACGCGATGGCTCTGTGCTGGTCGCCGTAGTTTGTGTGACACTGGGTGTTGGAGTCGTGAGCTATGGTGCGTCTGTAAATAACAGCAGGGAAACTCAGCAGGGCGGAAAGCGCACACATCGCAGCCACCATCACAGACGCCTTCCAGGGAGAGCGGTGATTATGTGACCAAACGGGAAACGTGATCATCACGAATCTGTCGACGCTGATCAGGACCAGGAGGAACACGCTGCTGTACATGTTGAAGATCACCTTGAAGGAGGTCAGCTTGCAGAGGAGCCACCCGAAAGGCCAGTGCTTGGTCAGAGAGTAGTAGACGCTGAAGGGCAGGATGGCGCAGAAGAGCAGGTTGGAGACGGCCAGGCTGATGTACCAGATCGTGATCACCTTCTTGTTCATGTTCGTCTTCTTCATTTTACACCCGCAGATCCAGATGACCAAAGAGTTTCCCGCCAGGCCGAGCACGCAAGTCACGATGTTGACCACAGCCAAGAAGGTGGTGAGAGGGGACAGCGTGACGGACTCGGGGTCAGCGAAGATAGACTTGCCACCACCGGTCGGGCTGGTCGTGTTGGGCTCAGTGTAGTCGACATATTCCTCATAGTCCATTATGTTTAATGTTCCTGAAAAGTCACAAAAAACATCAGCAAAACAGAAAAGCACAGAATGGACTTCACGTTATTATAGTTCAATACCACAATCATTCAGTTCTAATTATACATAATCAACTTCTGTCGTACGTCTATCACTCTGTTAGATGATCAGAAAAGTTATTGTTCATTAATTCAGTGTCAAAATTGACGAAAAAATGACAAAAATGGACGAAAAAAGGACAAAAAATTGACCAAAAAATTACAATAATGTGAAAAAAAATGTAAAAAAAATTGATAAAAATGTAACAAAAAAAATGTAGGACTTCACATTATTATAGTTCAATACCACAATCATTCAGTTCTAATAAATGACAAAAATGTGACAAAATGTGACCAAAAAATGACACAAAATTGATAAAAAATTGACGAAAATGTGACGAAAAAATAACAAAAATGTGACAATAATGTAATAAACATTTGACCAAAAAAATTCCAAAAATGTGACATACATAATCAACTTCTGTCGTACGTCTATCACTCTGTTAGATTAGAAAGTTATTGTTCATTAACTCAGTGTCTGTAAACGCTAATGTGCTTTATAATTAAAGCACAACACAGATCATTTTCACAGTTCAATGATTTTCTTATTTGAAAAAGCTAGTTAGGAATGAGGAACTTACGTTTTCTTGAGCGTTGTGAAGAGTTTGCCGCCGCACAGGATCTGTTTCTGTCACACCCGCGGGCTGGAGTCACTACTTATTCTGGTTTCCTGAGCAGTGACGCAACATCACAGATTTCTCAGAGTTCACGTACATTAGTGTTTGCCCTGTTTCCACGAGTCCATGACAAAACACTTTCCTGTTTCAGCGTAATGAGCCCTCATTTAACCTCTTAACTCCCGCCTGAACCGGGAGGATCTTTTCCCTCACGTCATCACATTTTTTTCCATCATTTTTTCTTGGGTTTTCAACTCATTTTTGTAACTTTTTTGTCATTTTTGTAACTTTTTTGTCATTTTTTTGTCACATTTTTGTCATTTTTTGTCATTTTTTTGTCATTTTTTGTCATTTTTTCGTCACATTTTTGTCATTTTTTTGTCATTTTTTTGTCATTTTTTGTCACATTTTTGTCTTTTTTTTTGGTCAGTTTTCTGTCATTTTTTTGTCATTTTTTTGTCATTTTTTTGTCACATTTTTGTCATTTTTTGTCACATTTTTGTCATTTTTTTGTCATTTTTTTGGTCATTTTTTTGTCATTTTTTGTCACATTTTTGTCATTTTTTTGTCACATTTTTGTCATTTTTTTGTCACATTTTTGTCATTTTTTTGTCATTTTTTTGTCATTTTTTGTCACATTTTTGTCATTTTTTGTCACATTTTTGTCATTTTTTCGTCATTTTTTGTCACATTTTTGTCATTTTTTCGTCCATTTGTTCTCAATTTCTTGTGACATTTTTGTGACATTTTTGTGACATTTTTTCCAGTTTTTCATCAATTTTTCGTCACTTTTTTGTCACATTTTTGTCATTTTTTGTAATTTTTTGTAATTTTTTGTCATATTTTTGTCATTTTTTGTCACATTTTTGTCATTTTTTGTCATTTTTTGTCACATTTTTGTCATTTTTTGTCACATTTTTGTCATTTTTTTGTCATTTTTTTTGTCATTTTTTTGTCATTTTTTGTCACATTTTTGTCATTTTTTTGTCACATTTTTGTCATTTTTTTGTCACATTTTTGTCATTTTTTTGTCATTTTTTTGTCATTTTTGTCACATTTTTGTCATTTTTTGTCACATTTTTGTCATTTTTTCGTCATTTTTTGTCACATTTTTGTCATTTTTTCGTCCATTTGTTCTCAATTTCTTGTGACATTTTTGTGACATTTTTGTGACATTTTTTCCAGTTTTTCATCAATTTTTCGTCACTTTTTTGTCACATTTTTGTCATTTTTTGTAATTTTTTGTAATTTTTTGTCATATTTTTGTCATTTTTTGTCACATTTTTGTCATTTTTTGTCATTTTTTGTCACATTTTTGTCATTTTTTGTCACATTTTTGTCATTTTTTGTCATATTTTTGTCATTTTTTGGTCATATTTTTTTTCACATTTTTGTCATTTTTTTTCATATTTTTGTCATTTTTTTGTCATTTTTTTTCATATTTTTTTCATTTTTTCCCATAATTTAGTCATTTTTTTGTCATTTTTTCGTCCAGTTGTTCTCAATTTCTTGTGACATTTTTGTGACATTTTTGCCCCCTTTTCATAAATTTTTCGCCACTTTTTTCTCACATTTCCATCATTGTTTTCGTCTCAGTTTTGTCGCTATTTTCACAGCTTTTTTCCAGAAGCTTTTGGATTGGGGTAAAGCCAAACTGGAGAAAATGTGCTCGGTTCAGGTCGGAGTTAAGGGGTTAAAAAGCTTGCAAGTATTAGAGACAGTGTTGGGTAGTAACTGAATACATGTATTTACTCATTTTGTGTAACTGTTTTCAGGTACAGTGACTCTTTCATTTGAGGGTGTTCACAATACAGTTTATTTATGTCAAAGGAACACATTGAAGTACTCATAACAGTAACATTAAGAACAAAGAAAGGATCAAAACTGCCAGGGAAAAGTTCAGTTCTGTCCTTCCAGGCTGTGCGTTTACAAAGTGTTTTTTCGCATTCCAAATCAGTGGTAAATAACTTCGGCTGCTGAGGTTTTAAAGAGGGGGTGTTCTGCTTTAAAGAGGGGGTGTTCTGCTTTAAAGAGGGGGTGTTCTGCTTTAAAGAGGGGGTGTTCTGCTTTAAAGAGGGGGTGTTCTGCTTTAAAGAGGGGGTGTTCTGCTTTAAAGAGGGGGTGTTCTGCTTTAAAGAGGGGGTGTTCTGCTTTAAAGAGGGGGTGTTCTGCTTTAAAGAGGGGGTGTTCTGCTTTTGTCAGTCCCATAGCACCAGTCTATATCTCACTACAAGGATGACAAACCTTCTGTTGGTCTGTAAATGCAGTAAATCAGAATGACTGCCTTGTATAAAATGAGACGAAAACAATGATGGAAATGGGACAAAAATGGGACAAAATGGGACCAAAAAATGACTAAAAATGACAAAAAATTTATAAAAAAAAATGACAAAAAATGACAAAAAATTTACAAAAAAAATACAAAAATGTGATTAAAATTTGACAAAAAAAAAAACTAAAAAAATACAAAAAATTGACAAAAATTGACAAAAATTGGACAAAAAAATGACAAAAAAAATGACAAAAAAATTGACAAAAAAATTGACAAAAAAAATACAAAAAATTTACAAAAAAAATACAAAAATGTGATTAAAATTTGACAAAAAATTACAAAAAAATTATGAAAAATGGAGGAAAAAAAAAGAAAAAAAAAAGACAAAAATGTGACAGAAAATGACGAAAAATTGACGAAAAACCTCTCGGTTCAGGCGGGAGTTAAGAGGTTAAATAGGGGGTGTTCTGCTTTTGTCAGTCCCACAGCACCAGTCTATATCTCACTACAATGATGACAAACCTTCTGTTGGTCTGTAAATGCAGTAAATTAGAATAACTGCCTTGTATAAAATGTCTCTCTCAAAATGGCTGCAGTGAATGTCTTGAAATAGGCCTCTGTCTCTTCATCTGTCTCCTCTGAAACGGTGCCTCCTGGGTTTGTCCATGTTTCAGAGCGTGGTGTGGGTTTGTTTAAAAAAGCTGCTTTCTCCAGGGGCCATTTTGGACTCTCAAAGTAAACAAATCCACCAAACCTCCACAAAAACACAGCAAAGACATACAAAAGTATTCAGAGAAAATATCTGGGACGCAGAAACCACAAAGTGCAGTTCGCAGAAAAAGGCAAACAATTCAGCTGTGCCAAGAGAGAGGCAGGTCGTTTCCAGTTGCCATGACAACAATCACCTCTAAGTATTCAGAACACAGTACTCTGATTAGACACAGTAACAGAACATATTACTAAATACATTTTATGGCATGTATTCAGTATTCTGTAACTTAATACGGTTTCAAAGTATTCTCTCCGGTGTGAAGAAAGCAGTGAGAGGAAGCCAGTTTGAGGAAGTCCCGCCTGGTCACTTTTGAAATAGTTTATTTGAACTTTACTTTCTTCAGAAATTACAGCAGAAGAGAAATGGATGGATGGAAAAACAAACCTGCGTACAGAATATTGCATTATTTTCCTCACGCACAGTTTTTAAAATGAGACTCTGGATATTTCAGTGTGATGTTACGACCCAGACACGGCAAAAAGGGTTTAAAGCTACAGCTGAGCATTTATTGTCCATCCATCCATTTCCTTCCGCTTTATCCGGGGCCGGGTCGCGGGGCAGCAGTCTCAGATCCCGATCCACACACACCTCCTCCAGCTGTTCTGGGGGGACCCCGACCTCCTCCAGCTGTTCTGGGGGGACCCCGACCTCCTCCAGCTGTTCTGGGGGGGCCCCGAGGCGACTCCAGCTGTTCTGGGGGGACCCCCGAGGCGACTCCAGGCCAGCTCAGAGGCATAGCATTTATTGTAAGTTAATGAGCAGTGGCCGGCGTGGTGGGGCATCTCCGACGCCAGGAGGATCTGAGCCAGAGAGGAGCAGCAGAGAGGAGCAGAGAAGAGCAGCAGAGAGGAGCAGAGAAGAGCAGCAGAGAGGAGCAGCAGAGAGGAGCAGCAGAGAGGAGGAGCAGAGAGGAGCAGCAGAGAAGAGCAGCAGAGAGGAGCAGCAGAGAGGAGCAGCAGAGAGGAGCAGCAGAGAGGAGCAGCAGAGAGGAGCAGCAGAGAGGAGCAGCAGAGAGGAGCAGCAGAGAGGAGCAGCAGAGAGGAGCAGCAGAGAGGAGCAGCAGAGAGGAGCAGCAGAGAGGAGGAGCAGAGAGGAGCAGCAGAGAAGAGCAGCAGAGAGGAGCAGCAGAGAGGAGAGAGGAGCAGCAGAGAGGAGAGAGGAGCAGCAGAGAGGAGCAGAGAAGAGCAGCAGAGAGGAGCAGAGAAGAGCAGCAGAGAGGAGCAGCAGAGAGGAGCAGCAGAGAGGAGGAGCAGAGAGGAGCAGCAGAGAAGAGCAGCAGAGAGGAGCAGCAGAGAGGAGCAGCAGAGAGGAGCAGCAGAGAGGAGCAGCAGAGAGGAGCAGCAGAGAGGAGCAGCAGAGAGGAGCAGCAGAGAGGAGCAGCAGAGAGGAGCAGCAGAGAGGAGCAGCAGAGAGGAGCAGCAGAGAGGAGGAGCAGAGAGGAGCAGCAGAGAAGAGCAGCAGAGAGGAGCAGCAGAGAGGAGAGAGGAGCAGCAGAGAGGAGAGAGGAGCAGCAGAGGAGCAGCAGAGGAGCAGCAGAGAGGAGAGAGGAGCAGCAGAGGAGCAGCAGAGAGGAGCAGCAGAGAGGAGAGAGGAGAGGAGCAGCAGAGAGGAGCAGCAGAGAGGAGCAGAGAGGAGCAGCGGAGAGGAGAGAGGAGAGAGGAGCAGCAGAGAGGAGAGAGGAGAGGAGCAGCAGAGAGGAGCAGCAGAGAGGAGAGAGGAGAGGAGAGAGGAGAGAGGAGAGGAGCAGCAGAGAGGAGCAGCAGAGAGGAGCAGCAGAGAGGAGAGAGGAGCAGCAGAGAGGAGAGAGGAGCAGCAGAGAGGAGCAGCAGAGAGGAGCAGCAGAGAGGAGCAGCAGAGAGGAGCAGCAGAGAGGAGAGAGGAGCAGCAGAGAGGAGCAGCAGAGAGGAGAGAGGAGCAGCAGAGAGGAGCAGCAGAGAGGAGCAGCAGAGGAGCAGAGAGGAGCAGCAGAGAGGAGCAGCAGAGAGGAGAGAGGAGCAGCAGAGAGGAGCAGCAGAGAGGAGAGAGGAGAGAGGAGAGAGGAGCAGCAGAGAGGAGCAGCAGAGAGGAGCAGCAGAGAGGAGAGAGGAGAGAGGAGCAGCAGAGAGGAGCAGCAGAGAGGAGCAGCAGAGAGGAGAGAGGAGCAGCAGAGAGGAGAGAGGAGAGAGGAGGAGCAGAGAGGAGCAGCAGAGAGGAGAGAGGAGGAGCAGAGAGGAGCAGCAGAGAGGAGAGAGGAGCAGCAGAGAGGAGCAGCAGAGGAGCAGCAGAGGAGCAGCAGAGAGGAGCAGCAGAGAGGAGCAGAGAGGAGAGAGGAGCAGCAGAGCGGGGGAAGTGAGCGGCCGACCAGATGCACCAGGACCTGGCACATCCGGAGCGGGTCACCTCACAATGATAAAAAATGATTTGTCCCAAGCAAGGGGCCATTAATATTTCTAAAATTAATTCTAGTTTCTGTGCTGGAGGGCTGGGTTTGGCCCCCGGGCCTGACGTTGCCTACCCCTGGGTAATGGTGGGTCCTGAAACCACCTGAGAACCACCGCTCTGCAGCTCATACCTGGACCCTTCACCCTCCGTCCATTTGCTCTTTCATCCCCATTTTGACGCTTTTTTGTCTCGTTTTTGGTGCACTTTTTTTGTACAGCCTATAGGCCAGTGCAAGGCCTTATTTGAAAGCTAAGTCCTTGTACTTTCTGATAATATGTTCTGTGTGAGTAAAACACATGTAAACGGTTAAGAGACGACGAGGTTCAGGTTAAAGACTTCAATTTGCAAGAGCGAGTTCTGAAAGTGCAAGTCTGAGCCCAAGTCCATGATTGAAATAGTCCGAGTTTGAACCAAAGTCCAAGTGACAAGTGCCGCCCATTTAGAAAGAGGTTTGTTACTATTTTCCAAACTCAAAAGACCAAAGAAACTCTGACGTCAACACTTTATTCAGCAAAGCTTTCGGTTGATGAGATTTGACTTGTGAAAACTCAACCCAGGGTGCTGAGGGCGCCGCAGCCCCCCCCCCGGTGGATAGTTTTTGAACTGCAGGCGATATTAACCCCTTAACTCCCACCTGAACCGAGCACATTTTCTCCAGCTTTACCCCAATCCAAAAGCTTCTGGGAAAAAGGTGTGAAAATGGCAACAAAACTGAGACGAAAACAAGGATTGAAATGTGAAAAAAGTGACAAAACATTGACAAAAAATGACAAAAATTTGACGAAAAATTGCGAAAAAAAGAACGAAAAAGTGATAAGAATTTGCCAAAAAAAATCAAATAATTTGACGAAAAAGTGACAAAAAAGTAACGAAAATTTGACATAAATGAGACGACTGCCCGACAAAAAAAGTGACAAAAAGATGACAAAAATTGGATGAAAAAACGACAAAAAAATGACAAAAAAATGACAAAAAAATGACAAAAAAAATGACTAAAAAAAATGACAAAAATTAACAAAAATTTGACAAAAAAGTGACAAAAAAAAGACAAAAATTGGCAAAAAAGTGACAAAAAGATGACTAAAATTGGATGAAAAAATGACAAAAATTAACAAAAATTTGACAAAAAAGTGACAAAAAAAAGACAAAAATTGGCAAAAAAGTGACAAAAAGATGACTAAAATTGGATGAAAAAATGACAAAAATTTGACAAAAAAATGACAAAAAATGACCAAAAAAATGACAAAAAAATGACAAAATTTGACAAAAATTTGACGAAAAAGTGAGAAAAAAAGGACGAAAATGTGACCAAAATGAGACGACTGCCCGACAAAAAAAAGTGATGAAAAAAATCTGCCGTGAGGAAAAAGATCCATTTAGTTTTGTAGGTCCTTCAAATGAGGCGTTACACTGGCCTACAGGATTTGGGTAAAGCTGAACTGGAGCAAATGCTCTCGGTTCAGGCGGGAGTTAAGAGGTTAATGAATAGGATTTATGCACAGAAAAAGTATTTTGGGGGTAAATGTTGTCCCTCAGCGCCCCCTAACTAAAACATCTTCCCACGGCTCTGTGAAAACTTCTGATCTTTTGATTTTTATTCATATTGTACAGCCTGCGAGAAGCACTTTAGAAATAAGCCTTACTTTAATGACAAATAAAGCACCTCACTATTATTTTCATGCAACATACTTCCTTCCTCTTTGCACATTTAACATAATGTGTTTGTATGGAGGATGTTTGAAAGTTGAGAGATTGAAGATTGTGCACAGCCGTGTTATTATCACATCTTTGAATTCCGCTTTAGTCTTAGTGTAATGTTGTAATGTTGTCAGGGCTCCAGGGCGACCTGACTGAGGAAGTTCTACAAAGCTGCAAATCAAGATCCTCATCACTTCAACACGTCTAAAACTGAGGGCGTGAACATTTGAAGATAAGGTTTTGATGCACCTCACCTGACTGACTCTGGCCTGTAGGAGAAGCTTTAGATTTGGGTTGAAAGTCGGGGTTAAGAGGTTAAATTCTTGCAAAACGAAGCACTATCACAATGTTTCCTCTTACAGACAGTTTAAGAATGACCTCGTATAAAGATGGTGAAGTCCTGGAAGCCGGGGTTCCAAGAATCTGCCGTTTGCTCAACATGGTGTTACTGCTCCTTATTTTTACGGCCGTTTCACTGAATCACGTCATGTCTTTGTGATTCCATTGATAAACCGCATTTTACTGTTAAATCACATACTTCAAAAACAGCATGATAGTGTTTTATTATTACATCAGATGACCGTTCACCTGATTTTATTCAATAAATTATACTAAACTGAATTATTATACGGCTCTTCACGACGTAAGAAGAAGCTCCGTTGATTTGAATGGGATTTCCTGATAAAGGACGTCTGAGAAAAATAACGACGCTGCCAATGGCACCGGAGTCGGTGTTTTCATATCACTCCGCACGTTCGTAGCAGCGACACTATCTGTCCCGTCACTGAGAGAGAAGTCGGGGAATCGTGAGTCTGACTTTCAACTTACCCAGAGATTCACCACCTCCACATTCCTCCAACTGCACCTTCAGCTAAGTAGCTAGGCTAGCTGCTAGCCTCGCTGCTTCTAGCCTAGCCAAACGATGCCGAGCAACGCGCAAACTTTTGGGAACTATTTGTTGCGGAAGTCATTAAGGGGAGACACTTCAGGCAAAACTCAATTTTTTCAGTTTTCAGGTTTTGGGCCAGATTGGTCTCTGAACATATAAACTTTCACCCGGAAACAGAAAATACACCGAATCTTCACAAAAACATGTTTAAATATTGCGCTGATTCAATGTTCCCCCATAGACTTATATGGGAGAACACAATTTCAAGGCCTTTTTCTCCAAACACATGTTTCTGTCATTGTGGCGACACTATGTCCACGTCAGTCGGACCTAAAGACTTCACATTTTCCAGCCTTGGACTGAACAAGATTTGGAAGATTTTTTCAGAGGGATTTTTTATTATTTAATCCCTTAAGCCCCATTTATTGAGTTTTGAATGTCAAAAAATAAGGCGAGAATTACATTTTTACAAATTTTTCCACTAAAAAAACAGCTTATTTTAAAACTAAACAAGAAATCCTAAATCCGCTCTGAGAAAGTCTTGGCAACTCATTCATCAATAAAATAAAAGAATACATTTGAATGTAGCTCTATCCATTATTCAGATTTCATCGCCGAAAAGATGGGAAATTTGGGGCATTTTTAGGCATAAAACACCTTGTTCTTATATGAAAAGATAAAATGACAGAAAACTTGCCATGTGTTTTTTTCTCACATTTATGCCAGTGATCGACAGCAACAGTTTCACATTGATATCTGTAAATATACATTTTTTCCCTGTTCACCTGCAGTGTCTCGCCTTAAATAAACCTTTCGACCTTCATAAAAGTGTACGAAGTTTATGTTGTGTGTGTTCAGTTGCAAATGGCCGAATAATAAGCTTCAGGGCGAACTGTCGGTGCTTATTTTCCCGATAATGACCAGCGTTCTATACATTATCCCTTACGTGAACAATGGCCACACAGGATATGATTTGGAGACGAACCTTCCACACCGGACGCTTGGAAGGGGCTCTTGCCTGAAAAATAACTGCTGTTTGGAGGCTTCTCTTTGCATCTGCCCTATGGATCTCTAACTATACCCCCATGGACGACACCAGGATCTGCAGGAGCCCATACGATTCAAAGACGGACATTATCTGTGCAGGTGGACAATGGTTTTTCGAGGTTACCCGTTAGTTTGTTATAATCGACTACAGCTCATTGTTGATGAAAAGTCTGCAATAAACCACAAATGTGTAAAGCCCGGCTCATTGTGTGATCATCGTAAAGGCTGCTTCGAGTAGTTGCCTGTTTTAGTGACGTTTTAGTGCATAATATGCTGCTTGTTTTCAGTGAATTTTCCCGTTAGCTTGTCGCGGCTAGCTTGTTAGCTCCGGGAGAAAACCACTCGGCTATGACCCATTGTAGATGAAATGTGAGCAATAAACTTCCAAATCAACAAGCCAGGCTCCGTGTGTGATCATTGTTAAACGGTTCTTTATGTGTGTGGTGGTTTTATTGACTTTATTTGTGCATATTTCTCTTCAAATTTCTTTATTAGCATTTTTTAAATTTCACACAGGCAGGATTTGAGGGCAATATATTGGTCTGAAAAAAGTAAAAAATTAAGAAAAAATGATAATAAATGTCCCCACCACTCAGGTCTCCTATCCTGTCTCTAACCCCTTCACTGAACCCCCCAGCCCACCCTTCCCACCCATGATCCCCCCCCTCCCCCCCCATCTGCTGGGGGCCTGAAAGAAAGGAAAACCTGTAAAGCAAGAAGAGTCAAGAAAAAAGGAAGAAAGAGAAGAAGCCGTAGGAAATAAGTTTAGAAAGAAAAAGATTGGAAGAAAAAAGAAAAGGAAAGGAAAGGACAGTAGAAGAGAAAAGGAGTAAAATAAAGGAGTGAGCAAAAAAAAGATCTAATAGAGTTAAAAACAGAAATGCACTCACACATACATACCGTGAAGAAGGGTAGGAAAGGAGGGGGAAAGATAAAAATGAATAAAAAAAGTTTTTTCTAAAAAAAAACAAAAAAAACACACAAAAAAAAAACTCAAAAAAAAACAACAACAAAAAAGGTACAAAAAAAAGAGGAAAGAAAAAGAAAGGAAAAAAATAATAAAAAAAAATTTGAAAAAAGGAGGGGGAAGTGAAAAAGCAGGGAGGGGAAAAGTAAGACAGTCAACTGTGGTAAATATATTAGTGGATGAAAGGTATTGTCCTCAGTACCCGAATCGCCCACCAGAGACTGACTTCGATCAACTACTTGATCACCATTGGTCTGAAAAACATCTGACCTCGCTTATTTATATCAGGATTAATTCTATGATTCCAGATCCTACAACTATTTTTTAAAATAAATGGGAAGACGACCTTGGTCTAAAAATATCTCAGAGACAATGGGCGGAAATTAAAAAACTGGTAAATACTTCATCCATCTGCGCAAGACACGCCTTGATGCAATTTAAAGTAACATATAGAGCACATCTTACGAACGCAAAACCTGCTCAAAGGCACCCAGATGTGTCGGACGCCTGTCCTAGATGTAAAAACTCACATGTTCTGGACTTGCCCAAAGCTCTACAAATACTGGTCGGACGTCTTTCTAACACTGTCCCGAATTTATGAAATGAATATACCTGCTAACCCTTTAAAGGAATAGGCCACCGTTTTTACATACTGAGATATGTTCTTACCTCACTTTAGACGTGTTAATATATCCCCGTCTGGTCTTTGTCCGTGCGCTCACACATACGCAGCCTCTCCCACATATCACATAGCTCCAAAAAAGCTCACGATAGAAGCTACCAAGCTCTTCCACGTGTTCCCTATTTAAATACAGTTACGTGAAGTGTTTTCATGCGAAGTATATTTACACAGAAATGTAACATGTCGATTTTATAAGCAAATAAAAAGGGGGACTATATTGTGAGGCGTAATGATACAGGAGCACAGCGTCCGCGCAGTAACTCCTAAAGACTTCCCCGCTCACTTCCGTCAATAACCTTTAGGAGTTACTGCGCGGACGCTGTGCTCCTGTATCATTACGCCTCACAATATAGTTCCCCTTTTTATTTGCTTATAAAATCCACATGTTACATTTCTGTACCAGACGGGGATATATTAACTCGGCTAAAGTGAGGTAAGAGCATATCTCAGTATGTAAAAACGGTGGCCTATTCCTTTAACTGCTCTGTTCGGTTTACCTACATCTTTGAATATGTCACCAACTATAAAATGTGCCATTGCCTTTACTACCCTGCTGGCCAAACGCCAAATCCTTCTTAAATGGAAACATAAAGCACCTCCAACAGTCAATAACTGGTTGCAAGAAGTTTTACAATGTATACAGCTTGAAAAATACGTTACGTTGAGAGCAGGTAGATCTGGCGGTGCACGGGGGGTTATGGGCTCCGTTTACATTGTACTTCAGTGCATCTTTAATAGTTTAGTCTAAAGTCTCTTTTAAACAAAGCTTAAACTCATAAAGGTGCGGTTTGTATAGTATAGTGTCCCCTTTAAAACCATAAACATGCTCAAATCAAGTTATTGTACGTTTTACTGGAATAGCCTCTTAACCTCTTAACCCACCTTAAAATCCCAAATCTAAAAGCTTCTTTACTGGTGAGTTCACAACCTAAAGGCCGGTGTAATGCCTGAGTTGAAAGCTAAGACCTTCTTGAGTCAACTGCAGAGTACAGATGATGACTCAAGAACCTTCACTGAACATGTGGAATTAGGTTTTAACCCCAAAAAAGATAAGATAAGATAAGATAAGATGATACTTTATTGATCTCACAGATGGTTGAGTTGATAGATTCTTCAAAATGGCCGCCTTTTGCTTTAATTACTGCTTTGCACCTTCACAGGCTGCGTTCAGGGCCGACCGTATGAAGCTCACTGAGAAAAGGCCAATAACAAACAATAACTTTAGCACCTTATAGACCCTTTAACTGGTGACATCATCAGTGACATCATCAGTGACATCATCTAGAGGCAGGAAGTGATCAAGAGAAATAAGATTAAACTGAAACTAGTGATGATAAGTGTAAGAGACCGTGTGCGTCTATTGCTGATTGTGGTTGTTCGTCAACTGAGTCTTCCTCGGTCAGAAGGAACACGCAACTTGGATGGTGCAGTTTGAGAATTTATTGAGGAGTTAGGTACATAAGATGATGATGGGTGACACAGGTATGTATGTCTGTGCGTGGATGGGTGAGTGTGTGTGTGTGTGTGGTTATCTGAAACAGAAAAAACAATAAAATGTATATTAATAACATGTGAGCAGGCTGCATACAGTTGTATAAAAATATGACCTGCAGTACTACTGAAATCCACTAGGGGGAGTGCTAACACTATAAATGAACATGTAAAAATGATTGCTAAATAATGGAAAGCGCCAAAACAGGCGAAATATACATTAAATATGATATTTACAAGTATTTACAAGTGAATGGCTTTATAAAGACAGCGGATGGCTAATGTAGGAGCGCATGTGGAGCGCTGAAGCGGGCCGCGGCAGTATAGCAGTTGGCAATAACACGAGCATAACAACCTCGCCACAACTGGGCTTATAACGCTGAAATAAACACACCAGTCATGCAAAAAACTATACTTACATCTTAAGGACGCACACGACACTCATACACACGAGATTAGAGCAGGGTTGACCATGGATGGCCATTCTCTGCTCCGTGGGTGTTGCTCTCACTGCACCGGACCACACCAAAGTGAAAGCAACAAGCGCAACCACGAGTGAGTGAAACTACAAGAACATATGCATTATGGGTAATGTAGTCTATGTCAGGGCAAGGACTTTTAACAGCCGCCCCTGTATTTGCCTGGCAAATACACTCATCCAAAAGTCAACTAGTTTGAGGAAGTGCCGCTTGAATCCTCGGGCACTTCAGGGAGCTCCACCAGTTTGGCTACCGGTCGAATGTAGATGCTGTCTTTAACCTTCACCTCCGCAGCTCGGACGACACCATCTGTCCCTGGGAAAACCTTGGTGATGGACCCAACCGGCCACAGTCCTCTGGGAAGGTTGGAGTCCACGATCATCACGATTTGTCCCACAGCAGCATTATCAGTGGATTTCCTCCATTTTTGTCTCAGCTGGAGCCCTGGGAGATAGTTCTGGACAAAGCGCTTCCAGAAATGATCACTGATCACCTGACTGTGTTTCCATCTTCTGTTAGACAGGGCATCATGAGGGCCGTATACTGCCTGTGGTAATGCAGCATCACGCCGCCCCATTAGCAGCAGGTTTGGCGTGATGGGGTCCGGATCGGCCACATCAGAGGAGGCGTATCCGAGAGGTTTAGAGTTAAGGCGGCCTTCAACTTCTATTAGAGCTGTTAGGAGCACTTCCTCTGCCACAACTTGATCTTTCAGGACGACTTGTAGGGCTGACTTAACAGATCTGATTTCCCTCTCCCAGGCTCCCCCGAAATGAGGAGAGTACGGTGGGTTGAAGTGAAAGTTGATGGTGTGCTTCGCCAGTTGCTGCTGCAGCTCTGGGGCCATACTCTCAAAGGCGCTCTGTAGTTCTTTGTGGCCGCCTCTGAAATTGGTGCCCCGGTCGGACCACAGCTCGTATGGCTTCCCCCGGCGTGCAATAAACCTGCGTAATGACATTAAGAAAGAGTCAGTATCGAGACTAGGGAGGAGATCTAAGTGGACACATCTAGTAGTGAGGCATTTGTAGATGATCCCCCAGCGTTTCTCTCTCCTACGGCCAATCTTAATCAGGTATGGTCCAAAACAATCTACGCCTGTAGACCAGAAGGGAGGTTTGTAGAGTCTCAGCCGAGATGAGGGAAGGTCAGCCATCTTCGGCGTGGCGGGTGAGGCGCGCCATCTCCTGCAGTCCACACACCGGTACTGATGTTTCTTAATGGCCTGGCGACCTCTGAGGATCCATAGGTGCGGCGTACCTCTGCATAGAGTCTCTCTGCACCAGGGTGGCGCAGCTGAACATCATAGTGCTTTATGATGAGCTGAGTCAGAGGATGATCAGGTGATAGCACGACTGGGTGGATGCTGTCAGGGTCTACATCTGTAGCTTGGCGCAGGCGGCCTCCCACTCTGACCAGTCCACTGAGGCAGTCATACTCAGGGGACAGGGCACTGAGACGACTGCTCGGGCGAACAGGGTTACCCGCTTGGAGGGCTTGGAGATCCTCTGGGAAGCTGTCCCTTTGTGCAGATTGAAGCAGCTGGGTCTCTGCCTCCAGGCGCTCACTTGCAGTGTAGGAGGTGGCAGCCACTCCATGTAAGGATTGGTGAGTGGCCAGAATCAAATCATCTAAAGATGTGTACTGTGCTGTATCCGGTAGGCTTGGTGGTACAGTTGTGAGGCCACAGAAGGCAGTCTTTCGGAGTTCTTCACTGCCACATTCTGGGAACTCTGTGGGGGGCTTCGGCCAGGTGTCAGGAGTCTGTGTGAGGAAGCATGGGCCCTGTGACCAGCGGCTGGAGATCATGAGCTCTGACAGTGGTTTCCCTCTCGTGATGTCATCGGCTGGATTATCATCAGAGTTCACATACCTCCACTGTTCCGGGGAGGTAAGCTCCTGTATCTCACAGATCCGAGTCCCCACAAAGACTTTGTACCTGCAGGAGCTGGACTGGATCCACTGGAGCACTGTAGTGGAGTCTGTCCACAGGTAGACTGAGTGAAGAGGTATTGAAAGCTCAGTTTGGAGTACCTTTGCTAGTTGGGCTCCAGTGAGCGCAGCACACAGCTCCAGTCGGGGCATCGACACCTGCTTGCGAGGCGCTACTCTGGAGCGTGCCATGATGAAGG
Organism: Gobius niger; assembly: GCF_951799975.1. Classification (NCBI taxonomy): domain Eukaryota; kingdom Metazoa; phylum Chordata; class Actinopteri; order Gobiiformes; family Gobiidae; genus Gobius; species Gobius niger. Next base: position 39,223,592 of record NC_136858.1, read on the forward strand.
AGGTGGAGATGTGAGCCTGCTGCTCCATGACTCTTAGGTAGGCTACAGCTCCATAGGCCTTCTCTGAGGCGTCACAGAAGATGTGAGCCTCATAAGTAGCGCTGTTATTGTTGTGAGGAGGAGCGTAGCAGCGGGGGATGGTGATATGCTGGAGAGAAGACAATTCCTTTTCCCATTCGAGCCAGGCCTGAAGCAGGTTTCCTTCTATGGGCTCATCCCATCCTCTCTCTGTGCTCCACAGGGCCTGCACAATGAGCTTTGCTCTCGTAGTGTAGGGGCAGATATAACCCAATGGGTCATACTGACTGGCCAGTACTTTGTAGACGTTGCGCAGCGTCACAGTTGTGTAGGCTACAGGGCGATGCTTGTATCCCAGGACGTCGGTTGGGCAGTGCCAGCTGAGACCCAGTGTTGACTCCTGAGGATCAAGGCTTTTAAAGTTAAGCCACAGTTCACAGCTATCTGACCTGGCCGTGCTGGGCAGATGGGCGACCACTTCAGGGATGTTGCTAGCCCACTGGCGTATCTCAAATCCACCTTGGATAAGCAGGTCTCTCATTCTGTCAATGAGCAACTTGGCCTCTTGTGGGTCAGAAAGGGACTGCAGGCAGTTGTCCACGTAGAAGGCTGTGTGGACAGAGTCATAGATGTCTTTATGTGCGTCTCTATGCTCCCTCACGTGGCTCTGAAGGGCAAAGGTAGCACAGCAGGGGCTACACGTCGTCCCAAAGGGCAGGACTCTCCACTCATATACATCTGGGGGCCTCTCTGTTTCACAGTCTCTCCATAAAAAACGCAGCAGGGGGCAGTCTTTAGGGAGCAGGCGGATCTGGTGAAACATGGCCTTTATGTCTCCGCTCACTGCCACAGGATACTGGCGGAAGCGCAGGAGTACGCCTAGCAGTGTAGGGCCCAGGGTAGGTCCTGGGAGGAGGTAGTGGTTGAGGACAGTACCCTTGAACTCAAAGGAGCAGTTAAAGACCACCCGGGCTTTGTTGTTGTGATGTACAATGTGGTGTGGTACATACCAAGCTTCAGCAGAGCTATGAATCTCTTCGGGAGACAGCTTCACAACATATCCAGAATCTACCAACCTTTTGATCTCCTGGCTGTATGTGAGTGCCAGGTCGGGATTCTTAGCTAGCTTACGCTCAGTGGACCTCAGAAGGCCTTTAACTACTTCAGAGGAGACGTGCATCTGTGGGAAGTCCTTCTTCCTGAGCAGGGGAGTGGCATATCGCTCTACACCATCCACAGCTACTCTGGTGGTATTGGACTCTAACATGGCTATGGCCTCTCTGTCCTCCTTTGAACGTGTGACGTCCTTCTCGGGTCTATGGAGGGGAGCGTCTAGTTGCCACAGACGCTGTACATCCTGTTGAAGGGCAATGGCAGGAGAAAGGCATGATATGTTGAGGCAGTGTGCCTCCCCCTGTTGTGTGGGCAGACTGCAGCTCGGACCCTGGATGGCCCACCCGAGTTTGGTGCAGACAGCGACAGGTCCTTGAGCTGGGCCGCACAGGACGGGACGGACAGGAGTTATGAGGTGAGCATTGTCAGAGCCGATTAACACAAGTGGCTGTATATGGTTGAATCCTTCAAGCTGCACTCGCTGTAGATGATGATACTTCTCCTTTAAGAGCTCCATGGGACATGACTGTTCAGCTAGGCAGAGCTGTTGAGCGGTAAAAGCACGCGTTATCTTGTAGCGTGTTTTCGGCTTGGCCTTTGGGGACACCTGGAAAGAGACGCAGCCTCCTTTTATCTGGATCACATCTTGACGAATAGTGCGCAGAGACAGAGTTTCCTCCTCCTGGTTCAAGCCTAGCGATTTGACAGCAGCGGGGAGTATAATTGTTTTCTCTGAGCCATCATCAAGGAGAGCATATGTGTCCAGAGATTTCCTTTGATGGTGTAACTGTATGGGCACAACCTTGAGCATTACACGGCCAGAGTGACCGAGAGGATCCACAAACACTCTGCTGGTGCTCACTGTTAGGATATTCGGGTCCCTCCTCTTAGCTTCAGCCAGGTCATGAAGCACTAATAAGTGCTGTTCTCCACATGTGCTGCACGGCTTCTTGAGAGTGCACTGTTCGGGGGGGTGTTTACGGCCACAGCGCCAACATTTGGATTTTTCTTTAATCCAAGAGGCTACAGCTTTGAGGTCTAGCTTCTTAAAGTCTACACAGCCACTGAGGTAGTGCTCTGTCCCCTCACAGTACGGGCAAAATGGCTTAAACTGCTGCTTCTTCTTCTTAGAGGGGGGAGAAGAATTAGTAACATGTGCCTTAGTGTCTGCCTTTGGCTGTGTTTGAGCGGGATCGGAGCCATAATAGATGGATGTAGACTTACTCTGAGCCTTGGACCCGGCAGAGGCTCTAGGGTTGCCCCTCTCTGGGCGTGGTCTGTCTGAAGGCTGCGGCTGAGTGGCTTGCCGTGATAACTGTAGGACTTGAGATTTGCGCTCGAGCCATTCGGAGAGGTCATACATGTTGTATGTGCAACTGCTGCCAGTGCGTATGATGCCACGTGTGATACAGTACTCAATGAAACTGTCTCTGTAGGTAGGGGGAAGCTTAGCGAGTAGCCTGTCTACATGTGAACCACAATGAAGCTCGCTAGCTGCAACATCGTCCATAGTACTGAGGAGGCCCACTAGGCTGGACACTGACAGGGAGAAATCTTCAAAGGCTTGAGGATCACCTGCTTTAATAGGAGAGCAGTTAAGTATAGCACTCAGTTCACTCTGCACTAACTGCCTTGGCTGCCCATATCTCTGCTCCAAAGCTCTCATTGCACTAGTATAGGGAGTGCGGTCATGAATATAACGCCTGGCCACTTGTAACGCACATGGATGCTCTAAATGGTCTAGCAGAATGTGATATTTATACTCCTCTGTGAGATGAGCATGTGGCCCAAGTAGGCTGTCCAGTCCTTTCTTCAGTAATGCAAAGTCACTCTCTCTGCCTGATTTGAATGTCACCAGTCGAGGCTTCGGGATGCCATATGAAGATGCTACGATCATCTCCATCAGGTTTGGCTGGGTAACGTCTGCTGCAGGAGGTACGGCGGCTTGTGCAGTAAATGCAGCAGGTAGTGGGGGGTAGGCAGAGGCTGATGGATAGGCAGCAGAGTAGTAGCTGGCAGAATCAGGCGGTGGAGCTGCATAAAACTGACTATAGGTCTGTGGCGCTGATATCCCCGGTGGTGGCTGATGCAGTGATGCCGCTGAAGCTGCAGAGAAGTCATGGGATTGTGCAGAAAATACCTGAGTGGAGCTGCTTGGAGGCTGCGGGTGTTGGTACCTCTGACGGTATAGGGGCTCAGCCTGACGTGGTTCAAGCCTCCCAAACTGCATTGGTTGGGCAACTTGATTGACAGGTTGTAGAGCGGATTGAATCACATGACTCATTCTGGCGGGCGGAGCAGGTGGCGGTGCCGGCTGAATACCTGGATGGACTGCAGGGATTCTCAGCTGGGGAGCAGGCTGTGGTGCAGGCCGTGATGCAGACAGACCTGCGGGCCGAAATGCAGTATTAACCCTGGGCTGAAATACAGGCGGTGTCACTGGCGGTGGCTGAAGCACAGGCTGAGGTACTGGCACTGCGCTTGGCTGCTGTGCAGGTTGAGCTATAGGGTTCAGTGGCAGCGGCACTGGCTGAACATTTGGAGCAGGCTGAATAACAGGTGTTACTCTTGGTTGAGATGCAGGCGGAATAATGGGGCTTAAAGGTATTGGAGCTGGCCTTGGTGCTGAATGGAGAATGGGGGTTACATTTTGCAGTAGTGAAGATACAGCAGGTTCTACCGGCCTTAACAGGTTTACAGGCGTTTCCTGCCTCGCTGCTGGTGCCAGGACGTGTAGCTGATCTGTAGTATGGATGCTGCGCATGCCCACAGTGCTAGGCGGTGGTGCTTGAAGTAGAGCAGGAAGTGAAGCGGCTCTATCTTGCTGTGGAGCATCACTCTGAGGAGGGAGAGGGCTGCAAGACTTGCATGCTCGTTCCAGTTGTTCCACACGCTTGGTTAAGGCACCACTGGTCTCCTTCATAGTGATTTGCATCTCATTCATCGTTTTCAGTACACTGCCCCAAGCTGCCTCCATTCTCTTCCATCTTTTCTTCTCCTTCTTCTCCTCCTTATCCGATTCCTCTGAACTGCTACTGGTTGAAGACTCTGTCTCCTCTGGATCAGGTAGGTCATGCTCATAATCCGCCAGATGTCCTGGAAGCTTCCTGCTCCTGCTTGGACGGGGACTGTGCGTTGGACTTTCATCCTGAGGAACATCATCTTGTGGAGTTGCCATCTTGACTCAGCCAATAAACATCCGGCTCGAAGGACCACTTGTAAGAGACCGTGTGCGTCTATTGCTGATTGTGGTTGTTCGTCAACTGAGTCTTCCTCGGTCAGAAGGAACACGCAACTTGGATGGTGCAGTTTGAGAATTTATTGAGGAGTTAGGTACATAAGATGATGATGGGTGACACAGGTATGTATGTCTGTGCGTGGATGGGTGAGTGTGTGTGTGTGTGTGGTTATCTGAAACAGAAAAAACAATAAAATGTATATTAATAACATGTGAGCAGGCTGCATACAGTTGTATAAAAATATGACCTGCAGTACTACTGAAATCCACTAGGGGGAGTGCTAACACTATAAATGAACATGTAAAAATGATTGCTAAATAATGGAAAGCGCCAAAACAGGCGAAATATACATTAAATATGATATTTACAAGTATTTACAAGTGAATGGCTTTATAAAGACAGCGGATGGCTAATGTAGGAGCGCATGTGGAGCGCTGAAGCGGGCCGCGGCAGTATAGCAGTTGGCAATAACACGAGCATAACAACCTCGCCACAACTGGGCTTATAACGCTGAAATAAACACACCAGTCATGCAAAAAACTATACTTACATCTTAAGGACGCACACGACACTCATACACACGAGATTAGAGCAGGGTTGACCATGGATGGCCATTCTCTGCTCCGTGGGTGTTGCTCTCACTGCACCGGACCACACCAAAGTGAAAGCAACAAGCGCAACCACGAGTGAGTGAAACTACAAGAACATATGCATTATGGGTAATGTAGTCTATGTCAGGGCAAGGACTTTTAACAATAAGTGTAAAACTACAACTAAAATGTGGTCTTGTTGTGGCTTAAGGTGCCAGACCAAGAGGAACGACATTCGAGACGATAAAATAAGGTTTATCTGATATTTCCAAAAACAGTTTGTTTATCGTTACCATGACAACAGCTCCAATAGATACAGACGGCGTCTCTGAAATCGCCCAAATATGGTCATGTTTGGAAACAGTTAAGGGGGCAAACAATTTCGAAAAAATGTAAACTTTTTCTAATTATTCAAAAACGACTTTAACAAATGCTGAATTATGAAAATAGTTTCTACTAAATAAAGACACAAAGACATGGGGAGGAGCAAAGTGGTTCAACAGCCCATAAATACATGAATAACGGAGAATGCTAACATGATGCTACATGTTAGCATCGGGCTAATGCTAACTATTAGCTAGCGCTTGCTACAACTGCCGTTTTTTCACTTCTACTGAACAATCTGCTGTGAGAAAATATCCACATGGGCCCGATTTACACCTGACTTTATTTATGTGATAAATAAGTTCATATTTCACCAGAAAATGGCTAAAAAGAGGGAAAATTGTGTTTCTCTAAAGATTCTATTTTCCCCCTCGGCGAAGCCCCGCCCCCTTCTATGACGAGATGCGTCTGTGTCTATGGAAATACCGTAGATAGGAATCTAACTTCCCGCCTCCAGCTAAGCCCAGAATGTTTAAAACAATGAATGGGTCTATTTAGCATTAATAAATGATGAGTTGTCCCATAATTCATGAGCAGTTCATTAGTTGCTTCACTTCTTCAGTCAAAGCCTTTATCATAATGATAATCTTTACATATTTATACACTTATTCAATTAAGTAGTTACTAAGTGTTAGTCTCACTTAACTAATGAAGTAATTAGTGCTTTACTGTCATTGTTCAGGTCCGTCCTGAGCCGCGTGACCGTGGAGGGATTGTTCATGATGATTTAAGTGTTAACTCATCATTTATTAAGGCTAAATAAGGTGTACGTAATATAAAGAATTTTTAGTTTCCTACTTAATCCCACGTGTTCATTCATAGTTTAATGTCTCCAATGAGAATCACACAAGGGTTGAAAATAAAGAAATGTTGATACACAGAGAATGTTCACAAACTTTTGACCCGAACTGCAGAGCGCAGGTATTTCAGCAACAAAGTTCTTAAACCGATCCTGCTTCTGAAATCATTAAACCAATATGGAAACAGAGAATAAAATCTGCTTTAAAGAGGGGGTGTTCTGCTTTAAAGAGGGGGTGTTCTGCTTTAAAGAGGGGGTGTTCTGCTTTAAAGAGGGGGTGTTCTGCTTTAAAGAGGGGGTGTTCTGCTTTAAAGAGGGGGTGTTCTGCTTTTGTCAGTCCCACAGCACCAGTCTATATCACACTACAATGATGACAAACCTTCTGTTGGTCTGTAAATGCAGTAAATTAGAATAACTGCCTTGTATAAAATGTCTCTCTCAAAATGGCTGTAGTGAATGTCTTGAAATAGGCCTCTGTCTCTTTAAGAACCTCTGAGATCTTTCTTTGTTTTTCTTCAGGTCGGGGGTGAAAAGGCCCTGATCGTGGCCGTCTCAGTCGGAGCAGTGTTTGCAGCTGAAGAGGGAGAGGTTTACGGGGCGGGCGTGGCCTTCCCTCTGCTCCAGGTCAGAGGTCGACACCAGAGCACACAGACCACACATTCGAGCCGGACACTTTGGGGAGTGTTCGGCTCGATATGATGACACTGAAGTTCAATATGTGGAGGCAAGAATGGAAGAGCGATAAACCATATTATTGAAGACCGTTTCACGCCACCAAAGCTAACCAAAGAAATGGAAATCACAGTAATCTCTTGTTCAAGTTAGGGCTGTGCAATTAATCAAAATTCGATTACGATTTCGATTACAACAGTAAACGACTACAAAATTAGCATAATCGCAAAAAATCTATTATATATATATATATATATATATATTTTTTTTTAATTTTATTCTTTTTTTTCACTTTTTTTTTTTTCTAATTTTAAATTTTTGGATTTTTGTATTTTTTTTGCTGGATTTTTGTCACTTTTTTAATGGATTTTTGTCACTTTTTTGCTGGATTTTTGTCACTTTTTTGCTGGATTTTTGTCACTTTTTTGCTGGATTTTTGTCACTTTTTTGCTGGATTTTTGTCACTTTTTTGCTGGATTTTTGTCACTTTTTTGCTGGATTTTTGTCACTTTTTTGCTGGATTTTTGTCACTTTTTTAATGGATTTTTGTCACTTTTTTGCTGGATTTTTGTCACTTTTTTGCTGGATTTTTGTCACTTTTTTGCTGGATTTTTGTCACTTTTTTGATGGATTTTTGTCACTTTTTTAATGAATTTTTGTCACTTTTTTGCTGGATTTTTGTCTTTTTTTCGATGGATTTTTGTCACTTTTTTGATGGATTTTTGTCTTTTTTTCGATGGATTTTTGTCACTATTTTTGCTGGATTTTTGTAATTTTTTTTAATGGATTTTTGTCACTTTTTTGATGGATTTTTGTCACTTTTTTGATGGATTTTTGTCACTTTTTTGATGGATTTTTTTTAAAGGCAACAAATAATCGTTTGAATAATCGTGATTTCAATTATGACAAAAATAATCGTGATTATTATTTTTTCAATAATCGAGCAGCCCTAGTTCAAGTGTGTATTAACAGATCTTCAATAATACATGAGGCATAAACTATAAATCATGAATGGATTTCTGTCATTTCCAGACTATAAGCCGCTTTGAACCCTGCAGGCCCCGGGGTCTAAAAACTCTCGGCCAATGAAGAAACTAACCCCCCCCCACCTGCACTATGCCTCGCACAGGTGGTAAATAAACCCTGTGTTTCCTCCAGCTCTGTCTGCCATGTTTACTGCTCGCCGGGGCGGGGGCTGGAGGATTCTCTCCTGCTCCTGTGACGCGGCTTTAGGTGCAAAATAAACACGTTTATTTCTCTCTGGGGAATAATGGAGACAAAGTGAAAAAGTCGTCCTCGAGCGACTCACGACGGGTCCAGCTCTGCCACGAAAACTTAAAGTGGTAAAAGTGCCACAGACTTTTATAAATGTTCCTGTAGGCCGTCGTTCTCCTGAAATACTTGCCCGCGCACAGAGAGAAAAGTATTTCCAGTGGCTGAAGCCGCTTCAGATGTAAAATAATTGTTCTTTAAAAGTTTAGTTGATGCGGCTTAGATTCAGGTGGAGTCAATAGTCAGAAAATTGCTTCTTGAAACCATAAGGTAGGGCTGCTCGATTATTGAAAAAATAATAATCACGATTATTTTTGTCATAATTGAAATCACGATTATTCAAACGATTATTTGTTGCCTTTAAAAAAATCCATCAAAAAAAGTGACAAAAATCCATCAAAAAAATGACAAAAATCCATCAAAAAAATGACAAAAATCCAGCAAAAAAAAGACAAAAATCCAGCAAAAAAATGACAAAAATCCAGCAAAAACATGACAAAAATCCATAAAAAAAAGACAAAAATCCAGCAAAAAAATGACAAAAATCCAGCAAAAAAATGACAAAAATCCAGCAAAAAAATGACAAAAATCCAGCAAAAAAGTGACAAAAATCCAGCAAAAAAAATGACAAAAATCCACCAAAAAATGACAAAAATCCAGCAAAAAAGTGACAAAAATCCACCAAAAAATGACAAAAATCCAGCAAAAAAGTGACAAAAATCCATAAAAAAAAGACAAAAATCCAGCAAAAAAATGACAAAAATCCAGCAAAAAAATGACAAAAATCCAGCAAAAAAGTGACAAAAATCCAGCAAAAAAAATGACAAAAATCCACCAAAAAATGACAAAAATCCAGCAAAAAAGTGACAAAAATCCAGCAAAAAAAATGACAAAAATCCAGCAAAAAAAATGACAAAAATCCAGCAGAAAAATGAAAAAAAAATTGAAAAAAATAAATAAATAAAAATTATAACCGATTTTTTGCGATTATGCCAATTTTGTAATCGTTTACTGTTGTAATCGAAATCGTAATCGAATTTCGATTAATTGCACAGCCCTAGTATATATGATGCCACCGTCGCTTACTCCACTTTAATTCACAGTCTAAGCTTGAAATAAACAAGAAACATCATTTACTTTGGAAAAAATGCTCAATTATTTCAAAAATTAAAAAAAGATTCTGAAAGTGTTTGTGTCTGTGCAGTAAAAAGGCCTTACATTTGACTCGCTGCTCCTTGCACAGACTCTGTAAAGTGATATATTTATAGTTTAATAGTCTTTAGTGTCTGTGCTCCTGTATCCTGCCCGTGTTTCTCCTCCTCAGGCCGTGCAGACGGTGAACGAGCGGCTGCTGCAGGTCGACCCGTCTGAGTCCGAGCGGTTCCAGGTGATTCTGATCTCCACAAACCGAGGCCAGCAGCGGCAGAAGGAGCGGCTCCAGAGCAGCGCCAAGGCCCACGGTACGGCCCACGGTACAGGCCCGCGGAACAGGCCCGCGGTACAGGCCCGCGGTACAGGCCCATCACTGTGACATCACTGTGACATCACTGTGACATCCCTGACACACAGACCCTCTGTACGCTCTAACCTGTGAGAAAAACAAACTGTGTAGAGTCCGAAGGCTTCCAGATCGCACTTTACGCCGCAGAACATTCATAATGAGCAAAAAACGCAGCCGGGTTTGAGGGTTTACACGAACAAGGATGATGCAAACAAAACAAAGAGAAGCTCCCCCCGTGCCAGACTGGAGCGGGTCAGTCTAATCAGCTTCAATGCAGCAGGTTGTGAGTTTTTCAATACATGTTTAACCACCAACGGATCCCATTTTCTCCAGTTTGGCTTTACCCTAATCAAAAAGCTTCTTGGGAAAAAAAACAACAAACGATGACAACAAAAAATGAGAAGAAAACAAGGATGTAAACGCAACAAAAACTCAGCAAAAATGTGACAAAAACTCGACAAAAACTCAGCAAAAATGTGACAAAAACTTGACAAAAACTTGACAAAAACTTGACAAAAACTTAGCAAAAATGTGACAAAAACTCAGCAAAAATGTGACAAAAATTCGACAAAAACTCAACAAAAATGTGACAAAAACTCAACAAAAATGTGACAAAAACTCAACAAAAATGTGACAAAAACTCGACAAAAACTCAGCAAAAATGTGACAAAAACTTGACAAAAACTCAGCAAAAATGTGACAAAAACTTGACAAAAACTTGACAAAAACTTGACAAAAACTCAGCAAAAATGTGACAAAAACTCAGCAAAAATGTGACAAAAACTCAGCAAAAATGTGACAAAAACTCAGCAAAAATGTGACAAAAACTCAACAAAAACTCGACAAAAACTCGACAAAAACTTAACAAAAACTCAACAAAAACTTGACAAAAACTCAACAAAAACTTGACAAAAACTCAACAAAAACTTGACAAAAACTCAACAAAAACTTGACAAAAACTCAACAAAAATTCAACAAAAATGTGACAAAAACTTGACAAAAACTCAACAAAAATGTGACAAAAAAAAAAAAGGTGACACAGCAAGAACGTGAGGTCTTGGCTTTCAAATGAGGTGCTACACAGGCCTTTATAACAGCCAAAGAGGACAGAATGCGGGTGGTAAGAGGTTAATGATTCACATGTTCTTTCCTGACATGTGAATCCACACTCGCCTCCGCTCGGCTCGATCACATCTCAGAAGCTCAGCAGGAAAGGCCTGGTTGGTACTTGGATGGGAGACCGTTGGGGAATCACCCGGAAGCCTGTGTGAATACAAGGCGTGAGTGAGTGGTTGGTGGAGGTCAGTGGGGCCGATGGCACAGACTTGGAGCCTCGTTTCCGTCAGTCTACCCCAGGGCAGGAGTCCAAAAAAAATCCTCCAAAAGCAGCCCAGTCCCAGCTCTCCCAGAAAGCGATAAAAAAACAACACCAAGAACTGTAAAAGGCGCCTACAGAGGGAGCAGTTCCCTTTACGCTGGCAGGCACCACGTCTCCGACACCACGTTGAGGCCCTTGTGACTGAATGTTACGCTTTTATACTCTTTAATTGTCCATGAGAGTAAATACTACGCTGACAGAAAAGACAAGGGATATTGTTAATCCAAATACAAACAGAAACAGACACCAGAGGGCGATGAAAGACCCTCCAATCATCCCCTTAACACTCGTATTACCCCCACAGGGACTACGGAGAGGATTTATTAAGGTAAACACGTTACTTAGTGCTGCTTTAAGTTCAGATCCTGACATCTGCATCATGGAGGGTTCTCTGGTGTCTGTGCTCACAGCGGCGAGGGAGGAATGAGGGCGCAGAGAGAGAAGACACGTCTGAGATGCATCTCTTTAAGACCTCCTTTGTCCGACAGGTCAAATGAATGAAATGTGTTTGAATATGTTAAATAGGAACATCCGAAATAGGAAAGGGAAGACGTTGATTAGTCCCACATCTGTCCTCCTTAATCACTTATGTCGCCTTGTTTCCTTGGACATATATTCATTTAGGGCTGTGCAATTAATCCAAATTCGATTACGATTTCGATTACAACAGTAAACGATTACAAAATTAGCATAATCGCAAAAAATCGGTTATAATTTTTTTTCTTTTTTTAATTTTTTGATTTTTTTTGTCACTTTTTTGATGGATTTTTGTCTTTTTTTTAATGGATTTTTGTCTTTTTTTATGGATTTTTGTCTTTTTTTAATGGATTTTTGTCTTTTTTTGATGGATTTTTGTCACTTTTTTTGATGGATTTTTGTCACTTTTTTGATGGATTTTTGTCACTTTTTTGATGGATTTTTGTCTTTTTTTTGATGGATTTTTGTCTTTTTTTTATGGATTTTTGTCTTTTTTTGATGGATTTTTGTCACTTTTTTGATGGATTTTTTTAAAGGCAACAAATAATCGTTTGAATAATCGTGATTTCAATTATGACAAAAATAATCGTGATTATTATTTTTTCAATAATCGAGCAGCCCTATATTCATTTATGCTTCAGTAAAGTTTAGTTTGAGACGTCATTAATTTCCCTTTAAGACCTGGTTCTGCTTTGAGTCTCGGCGTGACTGCACTTGAAAGGTTTAAGTTCTTTCTTTGTAGATGATTGCGTCTAACCTGATGTTTTCCTCGCAGGTCTGCACAAACACCGCTTTAGTTTTCCGTGTGAGGACGACTTCACGGACACTTTACGGCAGAATAAAGTGCATCTTTTTCTCACGACCGACTCGACCGAGGCCACTCGAGCTGCGAACCAGGGTCAGACATGTTTATTCTGCGTAAACATTTCCACATCCGTGTGATTTTAGTCGTGTTAAAGGTCCAGGCTGCACAATCCATCACAATGTTCAGTCATATCATCTCTGAAAACAGCTTAAAGATCTATATTTAACTGTGTAGAATAGTGGTCAGTGTTATTGAACATGTTTCCATCTGAACGGGATGTGTCTGTGGTCGCAGGCGTCCTGTCCGCGCTCCTCGACCCCCTCTCAGCCTCCGGCCCGTCAGAGCAGCTCAGAGTCCTGTTCTGTGCGGACGCCATCTTGGATCCTGGACAGAAGACGGGGACGCGCGAGGCCGTGCAGGTACGCGAGCCTTCATTCCGGGCTTCTGTTCACGAGGTTAACGTGAAGGGCCCGGCTCTGGCACCGCTCCACAGGTGTGAGAGTTTACTGTGAGAAAGAATGTCCAGAGGTTTTATAGAAGATCAAATCGTGGTCTTAGACGCTAGGGCTGTGCAATTAATCGAAATTCGATTACGATTTCGATTACAACAGTAAACGATTACAAAATTAGCATAATCGCAAAAAATCGATTATAATTTTTATTTATTTATTTTTTTCAATTTTTTTTTTTTCAATTTTTTTCATTTATTTTTTTTCTAATTTTTAATTTTGGGATTTTTGTCACTTTTTTGCTGAATTTTTGTCACTTTTTTGCTGGATTTTTGTCTTTTTTGCTGGATTTTTTTTCACTTTTTTGCTGGATTTTTGTCATTTTTTATGGATTTTTGTCTCTTTTTTTATGGATTTTTGTCTTTTTTTTAATGGATTTTTGTCACTTTTTTGCTGGATTTTTGTCACTTTTTTTGCTGGATTTTTGTCATTTTTTTGCTGGATTTTTGTCATTTTTTTTGATGGATTTTTGTCTTTTTTTTGATGGATTTTCGTTATTTTTTTGATGGATTTTTGTCATTTTTTGCTGGATTTTTGTCACTTTTTTGATGAATTTTTGTCATTTTTTGCTGGATTTTTGTCACTTTTTTAATGGATTTTTGTCACTTTTTTAATGGATTTTTGTCACTTTTTTAATGGATTTTTGTCACTTTTTTGCTGGATTTTTGTCACTTTTTTAATGGATTTTTGTCACTTTTTTAATGGATTTTTGTCTTTTTTTTACTGGATTTTTGTCTTTTTTTTGCTGGATTTTTGTCACTTTTTTGATGGATTTTTGTCACTTTTTCAATGGATTTTTGTCACTTTTTTAATGGATTTTTGTCACTTTTTTAATGGATTTTTGTCACTTTTTTAATGGATTTTTGTCACTTTTTTGATGGATTTTTGTCACTTTTTTAATGGATTTTTGTCACTTTTTTACTGGATTTTTGTCACTTTTTTGCTGGATTTTTGTCACTTTTTTAATAGATTTTTGTCACTTTTTTAATGGATTTTTGTCACTTTTTTGATGGATTTTTGTCACTTTTTTAATAGATTTTTGTCACTTTTTTAATGGATTTTTGTCACTTTTTTGATGGATTTTTGTCACTTTTTTGCTGGATTTTTGTCACTTTTTTAATAGATTTTTGTCACTTTTTTGATGGATTTTTGTCACTTTTTTAATGGATTTTTGTCACTTTTTTAATGGATTTTTGTCACTTTTTTAATAGATTTTTGTCACTTTTTTGATGGATTTTTGTCATTTTTTTGATGGATTTTTTTTAAAGGCAACAAATAATCGTTTGAATAATCGTGATTTCAATTATGACAAAAATAATCGTGATTATTATTTTTTCAATAATCGAGCAGCCCTAAGTGTCAGTGTTCTTGTTTCTGTGCATTTGAACATGTTTCCATCTGAACGGGATGTGTCTGTGGTCGCAGGCGTCCTGTCCGCGCTCCTCGACCCCCTCTCAGCCTCGGGCCCGTCAGAGCAGCTCAGGGTCCTGTTCTGTGCGGACGCCATCTTGGATCCTGGACAGAAGACGGGGACGCGCGAGGCCGTGCAGGTACGCGAGCCTTCATTCTGGGCTTCTGTTCACGGGGTTAACGTGAAGGGCCCGGCTCTGGCACCGCTCCACAGACGTGAGAGTTTACTGTGAGAAAGAATGTCCAGAGGTTTTATGGAAGATCAAATCGTGGTCTTAGACGCTAGGGCTGTGCAATTAATCGAAATTCGATTACGATTTCGATTACAACAGTAAACGATTACAAAATTAGCATAATCGCAAAAAATCGATTATAATTTTTATTTATTTATTTTTTTCAATTTTTTTTTTTTCAATTTTTTTCATTTATTTTTTTTCTAATTTTTAATTTTGGGATTTTTGTCACTTTTTTGCTGAATTTTTGTCACTTTTTTGCTGGATTTTTGTCTTTTTTGCTGGATTTTTTTTCACTTTTTTGCTGGATTTTTGTCATTTTTTATGGATTTTTGTCTCTTTTTTTATGGATTTTTGTCTTTTTTTTAATGGATTTTTGTCACTTTTTTGCTGGATTTTTGTCATTTTTTTGCTGGATTTTTGTCATTTTTTTTGATGGATTTTTGTCTTTTTTTTGATGGATTTTCGTTATTTTTTTGATGGATTTTTGTCATTTTTTGCTGGATTTTTGTCACTTTTTTGATGAATTTTTGTCATTTTTTGCTGGATTTTTGTCACTTTTTTAATGGATTTTTGTCACTTTTTTAATGGATTTTTGTCACTTTTTTAATGGATTTTTGTCACTTTTTTGCTGGATTTTTGTCACTTTTTTAATGGATTTTTGTCACTTTTTTAATGGATTTTTGTCTTTTTTTTACTGGATTTTTGTCTTTTTTTTGCTGGATTTTTGTCACTTTTTTGATGGATTTTTGTCACTTTTTCAATGGATTTTTGTCACTTTTTTAATGGATTTTTGTCACTTTTTTAATGGATTTTTGTCACTTTTTTAATGGATTTTTGTCACTTTTTTGATGGATTTTTGTCACTTTTTTAATGGATTTTTGTCACTTTTTTACTGGATTTTTGTCACTTTTTTGCTGGATTTTTGTCACTTTTTTAATAGATTTTTGTCACTTTTTTAATGGATTTTTGTCACTTTTTTGATGGATTTTTGTCACTTTTTTAATAGATTTTTGTCACTTTTTTAATGGATTTTTGTCACTTTTTTGATGGATTTTTGTCACTTTTTTGCTGGATTTTTGTCACTTTTTTAATAGATTTTTGTCACTTTTTTGATGGATTTTTGTCACTTTTTTAATGGATTTTTGTCACTTTTTTAATGGATTTTTGTCACTTTTTTAATAGATTTTTGTCACTTTTTTGATGGATTTTTGTCATTTTTTTGATGGATTTTTTTTAAAGGCAACAAATAATCGTTTGAATAATCGTGATTTCAATTATGACAAAAATAATCGTGATTATTATTTTTTCAATAATCGAGCAGCCCTAAGTGTCAGTGTTCTTGTTTCTGTGCATTTGAACATGTTTCCATCTGAACGGGATGTGTCTGTGGTCGCAGGCGTCCTGTCCGCGCTCCTCGACCCCCTCTCCGCCTCGGGCCCGTCAGAGCAGCTCAGGGTCCTGTTCTGTGCGGACGCCATCTTGGATCCTGGACAGAAGACGGGGACGCGCGAGGCCGTGCAGGTACGCGAGCCTTCATTCCGGGCTTCTGTTCACGGGGTTAACGCGAAGGGCCCGGCTCTGGCACCGCTCCACAGACGTGAGAGTTTACTGTGAGAAAGAATGTCCAGAGGTTTTATGGAAGATCAAATCGTGGTCTTAGACGCTAGGGCTGTGCAATTAATCGAAATTCGATTATGATTTCGATTACAACAGTAAACGATTACAAAATTAGCATAATCGCAAAAAATCGCTTATAATTTTTATTTTTTATTTTTTTTCAAAAAAAAATTTCAATTTTTTTTTCCAATTATTTTTTCGATTTTTTTCACAATTTTTTTTCAAATCTTTTTTTCTAATTTTTAATTTTGGGATTTTTGTCACTTTTTTGCTGGATTTTTGTCACTTTTTTGCTGGATTTTTGTCACTTTTTTGATGGATTTTTGTCACTTTTTTGATGGATTTTTGTCACTTTTTTGATGGATTTTTGTCACTTTTTTGCTGGATTTTTGTCTATTTTTTTGCTGGATTTTTGTCACTTTTTTGCTGGATTTTTGTCTATTTTTTTGCTGGATTTTTGTCACTTTTTTGATGGATTTTTGTCACTTTTTCGCTTTTTTGATGGATTTTTGTCACTTTTTTGATGGATTTTTGTCTTTTTTTTTATGGATTTTTGTCACTTTTTTGATGGATTTTCGTCTTTTTTTTTTGATGGATTTTTGTCTTTTTTTTGATGGATTTTTTTCTTTTTTTGCTAGATTTTTGTCTTTTTTTTTAATGGATTTTTGTCACTTTTTTGATGGATTTTTTTAAAGGCAACAAATAATCGTTTGAATAATCGTGATTTCAATGATGACAAAAATAATCGTGATTATTATTTTTTCAATAATCGAGCAGCCCTACTTCCCTCCTCCCTCTGTGCAGGCGCTCGCGTCCCGTCTGGGTCGGATGCGGCGGAGGTTCGGACTCGCCGACAGCCCCCTCAGCCTGGTCCTGCTCACGTCTCACGGAGGCCTGAGCCGCTGCTGCTCGGCCCTGAAGACGCTGCGGAGCGACGGCGTGGACGTGGACGAGGCCTACTGTCTGGGCGGGACGCCGCGGGGGCTCATCCTGCCGCTGCTGCGACCGCACTTCCTGCTCGGGGCGGCGGAGGAATGAGGCTCATGGTTATACATTTAGCTAAAGATTATCCCGGCTTTCTTTCGTTTGGCCATGATGTTTATAGTTTCACTTCCTGTTTGGACACCGACAGGAAGTGACATCGATGCACGGACTCTTACCGCTTTTTTTCCCTTTATTGAAACAGCTGCGCAGTGAAGGGGAGCAAGAGGTGGTGGGTGGGAGGGGCTTACGGTGAGTTTCGTGAAAACCAGGAAGTGAATAATTAGGACTTGATTGACAGAAGCTGTGATTGTGGATAGGGCTGCTCGATTATTGAAAAAATAATAATCACGATTATATTTGTCATAATTGAAATCACGATTATTCAAACGATTATTTGTTGCCTTTAAAAAAATCCAGCAAAAAAAGTGACAAAAATCCATAAAAAAAGTGATTAAAATCCATTAAAAAAAATGACAAAAATCCATTAAAAAAGTGACAAAAATCCATAAAAAAAGTGACAAAAATCCATCAAAAAAGTGACAAAAATCCATAAAAAAAGACAAAAATCCATTAAAAAAGTGACAAAAATCCATTAAAAAAATGACAAAAATCCATCAAAAAAAGTGACAAAAATCCATCAAAAAAGTGACAAAAATCCAGCAAAAAAGTGACAAAAATCCATAAAAAAAGACAAAAATCCATTAAAAAAGTGACAAAAATCCATTAAAAAAAATGACAAAAATCCATCAAAAAAGTGATTAAAATCCAGCAAAAAAAGTGACAAAAATCCATCAAAAAAGTGACAAAAATCCATCAAAAAAATGACAAAAATCCATCAAAAAAGTGACAAAAATCCATAAAAAAAGTGATTAAAATCCATTAAAAAAAATGACAAAAATCCATAAAAAAGTGACAAAAATCCATCAAAAAAGTGATTAAAATCCATAAAAAAATGACAAAAATCCATTAAAAAAGTGACAAAAATCCATTAAAAAAATGACAAAAATCCATCAAAAAAAGTGACAAAAATACATCAAAAAAAGTGACAAAAATCCATCAAAAAAGTGATTAAAATCCAGCAAAAAAGTGACAAAAATCCATTAAAAAAGTGACAAAAATCCATAAAAAAAGTGACAAAAATCCAGCAAAAAAGTGACAAAAATCCATAAAAAAAGACAAAAATCCATTAAAAAAGTGACAAAAATCCATTAAAAAAATGACAAAAATCCATCAAAAAAAGTGACAAAAATCCATCAAAAAAGTGACAAAAATCCAGCAAAAAAGTGACAAAAATCCATAAAAAAAGACAAAAATCCATTAAAAAAGTGACAAAAATCCATTAAAAAAAATGACAAAAATCCATCAAAAAAGTGATTAAAATCCAGCAAAAAAAGTGACAAAAATCCATCAAAAAAGTGACAAAAATCCATCAAAAAAATGACAAAAATCCATCAAAAAAGTGACAAAAATCCATTAAAAAAGTGATTAAAATCCAGCAAAAAAAGTGACAAAAATCCATCAAAAAAGTGACAAAAATCCATCAAAAAAATGACAAAAATACATCAAAAAAGTGACAAAAATCCATTAAAAAAGTGATTAAAATCCATCAAAAAAGTGACAAAAATCCATTAAAAAAAATGACAAAAATCCATCAAAAAAGTGATTAAAATCCAGCAAAAAAGTGACAAAAATCCATAAAAAAAAGTGACAAAAATCCATCAAAAAAGTGATTAAAATCCATTAAAAAAGTGACAAAAATCCATCAAAAAAAGTGATTAAAATCCATTAAAAAATGACAAAAATCCATTAAAAAAGTGACAAAAATCCATTAAAAAAATGACAAAAATCCATCAAAAAAGTGATTAAAATCCAGCAAAAAAGTGACAAAAATCCATTAAAAAAGTGACAAAAATCCATTAAAAAAGTGACAAAAATCCATTAAAAAAGTGATTAAAATCCAGCAAAAAAAGTGACAAAAATCCATCAAAAAAGTGACAAAAATCCATCAAAAAAATGACAAAAATACATCAAAAAAGTGACAAAAATCCATTAAAAAAGTGATTAAAATCCATCAAAAAAGTGACAAAAATCCATTAAAAAAAATGACAAAAATCCATCAAAAAAGTGATTAAAATCCAGCAAAAAAGTGACAAAAATCCATAAAAAAAAGTGACAAAAATCCATCAAAAAAGTGATTAAAATCCATTAAAAAAGTGACAAAAATCCATCAAAAAAAGTGATTAAAATCCATTAAAAAATGACAAAAATCCATTAAAAAAGTGACAAAAATCCATTAAAAAAATGACAAAAATCCATCAAAAAAGTGATTAAAATCCAGCAAAAAAGTGACAAAAATCCATTAAAAAAGTGACAAAAATCCATTAAAAAAGTGACAAAAATCCATCAAAAAAGTGACAAAAATCCAGCAAAATAGTGACAAAAATCCATCAAAAAAGTGACAAAAATCCATAAAAAAAGACAAAAATCCATTAAAAAAGTGACAAAAATCCATTAAAAAAATGACAAAAATCCATCAAAAAAGTGATTAAAATCCAGCAAAAAAAGTGACAAAAATCCATCAAAAAAGTGATTAAAATCCATAAAAAAAGACAAAAATCCATTAAAAAAGTGACAAAAATCCATCAAAAAAGTGATTAAAATCCAGCAAAAAAGTGACAAAAATCCATAAAAAAGTGACAAAAATCCATCAAAAAAGTGATTAAAATCCATAAAAAAATGACAAAAATCCATTAAAAAAGTGACAAAAATCCATTAAAAAAATGACAAAAATCCATCAAAAAAAGTGACAAAAATACATCAAAAAAAGTGACAAAAATACATCAAAAAAGTGATTAAAATCCAGCAAAAAAGTGACAAAAATCCATTAAAAAAGTGACAAAAATCCATCAAAAAAGTGACAAAAATCCATCAAAAAAGTGACAAAAATCCATAAAAAAAGACAAAAATCCATTAAAAAAGTGACAAAAATCCATTAAAAAAATGACAAAAATCCATCAAAAAAGTGACAAAAATCCATTAAAAAAGTGACAAAAATCCAGCAAAAAAGTGACAAAAATCCAGCAAAAAAGTGATTAAAATCCAGCAAAAAAGTGACAAAAATCCATCAAAAAAATGACAAAAATCCAGCAAAAAAGTGATTAAAATCCAGCAAAAAAAGTGACAAAAATCCATCAAAAAAGTGATTAAAATCCATAAAAAAAGACAAAAATCCATTAAAAAAGTGACAAAAATCCATTAAAAAAGTGACAAAAATCCATCAAAAAAGTGATTAAAATCCAGCAAAAAAGTGACAAAAATCCATCAAAAAAATGACAAAAATACATCAAAAAAGTGACAAAAATCCATCAAAAAAAGTGACAAAAATCCATCAAAAAAGTGACAAAAATCCATAAAAAAAGTGATTAAAATCCATAAAAAAAGTGACAAAAATCCATCAAAAAAGTGACAAAAATCCATTAAAAAAGTGACAAAAATCCATTAAAAAAGTGACAAAAATCCATCAAAAAAGTGATTAAAATCCAGCAAAAAAGTGACAAAAATCCATCAAAAAAATGACAAAAATACATCAAAAAAGTGACAAAAATCCATCAAAAAAGTGACAAAAATCCATCAAAAAAGTGATTAAAATCCAGCAAAAAAGTGACAAAAATCCATTAAAAAAGTGACAAAAATCCATAAAAAAAGTGACAAAAATCCATCAAAAAAGTGACAAAAATCCATCAAAAAAAGTGACAAAAATCCATCAAAAAAGTGACAAAAATCCAGCAAAAAAGTGACAAAAATCCATGAAAAAAGTGACAAAAATCCATTAAAAAAGTGACAAAAATCCATTAAAAAAATGACAAAAATCCAGCAAAAAAGTGATTAAAATCCAGCAAAAAAAGTGACAAAAATCCATAAAAAAAAGACAAAAATCCAGCAAAAAAAAAGACAAAAATCCAGCAAAAAAGTGACAAAAATCCAGCAAAAAAGTGACAAAAATCCAAAAATTAGAAGAAAAAAATTAGAAAAAAATTGAAAAAAATAAATAAATAAAAATTATAATAGATTTTTTGCGATTATGCTAATTTTGTAATCGTTTACTGTTGTAATCGAAATCGTAATCGAATTTCGATTAATTGCACAGCCCTAATTGTGGAAGTACGAAAAAGATGTAAACCTGGGCCTGATTCCGCTTTGTTACGACTGAACCCAGTGTTTGATTTAACACATGTCGACCTCTGGAAACATAAGTGATTCATATGTAGAAAGTGATATTTAGAAAACATCTGTTATCATGGGATAGAAATGGAATTAAATGCTGTAATATTCGTCCTGATAGTGCGCTGGTTGCAGGTAGACTTTGTCCAGCAGAGGGCAGAATATCGGCATGTTCAAATACACAGTTGTCCCTGAGAAAGGTGTAAATATTGTGCCATAAAAAGTCAAGTTAAAGCTTCATACACTAAACAAACATCTTCTGTCACTCAATAAGATCATTGTCCCGAACAGACGACAAAAGGGCACATTTTCCCCTCAGATTTTTCCCTATTTTTCACATTTCTCGCCAGTTTTCCCCCAATTTTTTCCTCACATTTTCCTCATATTTTTCCCTATTTTTTCCTAATTTCCCCCCAATTTTTTACACTGTTTCCATGTTTTCCCTCATTTTTTTCTACAGAATTCTGAAACTTCCGAGCCAGTCTTAGAACACCTCACATGCCTCACCTCAGATCAGAAGGAAAGGCCCATTAACGCATTTATTAAAGACTTTTGACCAACACAGAGTTGTCCTCGTTGATGTTTTAAATCTCCTGCTCATTAAGTGGATGTTGTTTTTCATTGTTGGCCTGGTTTAGGTTTAGTTCAGTCCGATTTAAAGTTCATTTTTCAAAGTCATAGCAGAGTTTAAGGTTTTAATCTCGTTCTGAAAGGCCTGGCTGAGTCCTGGTGTAAACTTGATTTGTACTTAATGTGTTTCCATTCATAAATACCACGTGTAGCAGGAAAGGTGACCGGGATGAAGCTGGAATCCAAATATGGTCATTTCCTTTGTGGGCGGCGGCTAAAGACGGGGGAAATACACAGGTGCAGGTCATTCCACTCTTCCACTAAACATCTGCTTTAGCTCCTGCAGATTCTTGGACTTCACGATATTTTGAACGTTTTTTCAGGTGGATTATTTTAAAGCAGCGCTGAGTAACGTGTTTACCTTAATAAACCCTCCCCGTGGTCCCTGTGGGGGTGATACGAGTGTTTATGGGATGATTGGAGGGTCTTTCATCTCCCCCTGGTGTCTCTGGACAGAAAACCACAACTTCGCTTCTTCCGGGTCGGAGGCTCCAATTGGCCTGTTGCGCGGTGTGGCTATGCTAGCTCCTCTGACCTGAAGGTGTGAGCGCCTGGACTTCCTGTCTGTGTTCTTTTCCTGGAATAATAATCATATTTTCTAAAGATTATGTTGTGGGCGGTGAGTTCCCGGTAGACGATCATTTACTGTGTTCAAATCATGAAGTTCAGATCAGAGACGCCTGTGATCATGAAGGATCGAGAGTTTGTCTTGAAGCTAAAGGCTAACATGCTATAAAAATATATATAAAGGCACTATTTCAAGTTGTTTAATGCATTAACCGCTTAACTCCCACCTGAACCGAGCACGTTTTCTCGACGAAAACAATGATGGAAAAGTGGCAAAAATGTCACAGAAATGTCACAAGAAATTGACAAGAAATTGACAAAAAATTGACGAAAAATGACAAAATAATGACCAAAAAATTACAAAAATGTGATAAAAATGTGACAAAAATGTGACCAAAAAATGACCAAAAAATGACAAAAATGTGACAAAAATGTGACAAAAATGTGATAAAAAATTGACAAAAAAGGGACAAAAAATTGATGAAAAAGTGGCAAAAATGTCACAAAAATGTCACAAGAAATTGACAAAAAATGACAAAAATGTGACAAAATTTTTTACAAAAATGTGATAAAAAATTGACGAAAAAATGAAAGAAAAAAAAAGTGACCAAAAAATGACAAAAAAGTGACAAAAATGATGGGAAAAAAAATGTGATGACGTGAGGAAAAAAGATCCTCTCGGTTTAGGCGGGAGTTAAGAGTTTAAATTAACCTTTAGCTTCAAGACAAACTCCCTGATCCTCACAAACATAAACGTCTCGTCTATTGCTAGGTTGCAGGTGACATCACAGCGTTCTAAAGGCCAATACTGTTGCATGGAGGAAAAATTATTTTGTTTTTGAGGAAATTTTTGGTCTTGTACAGAGAGATCTTGGACCCAGTGACTGATATTAAAGATCATTTTTTAAATTCATATATTTTCTTTTTAGCTATGACTTGTGAAAGTGTAATGTTATTAATAGGAAAAACTGGCTCCTGCCCCCCGCTGGGTCCGATGACATCATCACATTCTAGAACCTGCAACCCAGCAATGGAAATATTTCTACCAGGAACTCACTGGTCTGAGCTCATCCTAATGGAAATGAACACGAACAGGAAGTGCTAGCGCCCACAGCTTCAGCTCAGAGGAACTAGCGTAGCCACATTGTGCAACAAGCCGATAGCTTTTTTTTCTCGTATTTATGCCAGTAATCATCTAAAGGTTTTAAATGGATATCTGTGAATGTAAACTCTGTTCCTGTTCAGCTGCAGCGTCTCGCATTCATCTGTTTTCTTCTCTAAGTCCTGCTCAGGTTTTCGGTTCAGAACAGTCCGTGTCCTGTTTATGTTTGCAGATTTCTCCGCATGATTCTCAGCCTCTTGTGGGTAAATATTTATACACTCTGCGTGTTGGTGGATTGGTTTTGCTTTGGGCCAGAAGCAGGAGGTCAGGAGGCGAAGGAGGAGCAGCAGCTGTTGGTCCTGTGGGCAACGCGACACAGAGACGCTCGATGTCATTCACAGAAGAGGAGGCGAGTCTCTGCAAAAGGGGAAATCAGGGGAGGAAGGAGTGATCATGGACTCAGACCTGAACCTAGTTTGGCTTTACCCCAATCCAAAAGCTTCTGGGGAAAAAGGTGAGAAAATAGCAACAGAACTGAGACGAAAACAATGATGGAAATGTGACAAAAAAGTGAGAAAACTTAGACAAAAAATTGACACAAAATTGACACAAAAAAAGACCAAAAAAATGACAGAAAGTGACAAAAAAGTGAGAAAACTAGACAAAAAAATGGACCAAAAAATGATGAAAAAGTGGCAAAAATGTGACAAAAATGTGACAAAAATCGACAAAAAAAAGACCAAAAACATGACAGAAAGTGACAAAAAAATGATAAAAAATTTACAAAAAATGCCGAAAAAATGATGAACATGTGACAAAAAAGTGAGAAAACTAGACAAAAAATTGACCAAAAAATGATGAAAAAGTGGCAAAAATGTCACAAAAATTGACAAAAAAATTGACAAAAAATTAAAAAAATGTGACAAAAAAATGATGAATAATTTACAAAAAATTACGAAAAAATGATGAACGTGTGACAAAAATGTGAGAAAACTTAGACAAAAAATTGACAAAAACGGACAAAAAAATTTGACGAAAAAATGATGAAAAAGTGGCAAAAATGTCACAAAAATTGACAAAAAAATTGGCAAAAAATGAAACAAAAAATTGACAAAAAATGATGAAAAATGATGAAAAATTTACAAAAATGTCACAAAAAAGACCAAAAAAATGACAAAGTGACAAAAAAAATGATGAAAAATTTACAAAAATTGACGAAAAAATTATTAAAAAGTGGCAAAAATGTCACAAAAAATTTACAAAAAAGGACAATTTTTTTTACAAAACCCTCCCAAAAAATGCTGGAAAAAAATGTGATGACGTGAGGAAAAGGATCCATTTAGATGAGTTTTGTAGGTCTTTCAAATGAGGCGTTACACTGGCAAACAGGATTTGGGTAAAGCTGAACTGGAGAAGATGCTCTCGGTTCAGGCGGGAGTTAAGAGGTTAAACAGCCTCATCAAAGCAACAACATCAGCAGCTTTTTACCATCTGGAAAACCTTCAGATCAGAGGAACAGAGTCAGAACCAGACTGAGACTGATCCAGCAGAACCAGGAAGTGCCACCACATTAGTCCAGTGCTCCGGTCTCCTGTCACTCAGAGAAGGTTCATTCTGGAAAGCAAACTTCTGCAATAACAATAAAGTACGTCTCAGCTTTTCAGCCTAAGCCACATCTCTATCAGCCAGCCCCGGGGCAGCTGTCGATAGCTGACCTCTGACCTCATCGAGATATTTACACTTATTATTTATATTTCTGCATGAATGACCTCAGGAGATGGTCCTTATACAGAGGAGCAGGTGTTGTTTCATGAATGTGCAGTAAAGATCTCAGTCAGAGTCGACAGGTTTAAACTTTACAGCCATGACTTAGTTTGGACGAGACTTTAGTGCTTTAAAGGAGACGCGATAAAAGCTTTGGTTTTTGTTTGAGCTGAGCTTTGAATAAAAGATGAGTCTAATTTTATGAAGCAGCTGTTTTTCATTTATTATAAAAAATCAAATCAAATCAAAGATCGATCAACATGGGGAAAATAATTGTGATTATTTTGTTTCCAAAATACGTCTAAATGTCAGAATGTTTCCTCTGCTGCGTTTCTTATTTATTCTGCTGATAAATGTGTTTCACACATGATTCATGAGTTTCTGTTTGAATCCATCATCAGTGAGCGAGGGAGGGATGAGGGAGGGGGGGGCAAAGCCAGGTGAGGGGAGGGAGGGGGGGCAGAGCAGGGTATCACTGACACCAAAGCCCCATTTCGACAGGACCGGACCAGAGCGGTTTGAAGGTGTTTCCACAGCCTATAAACTCCAAACCGCTCCAGCCCCAGACCACTGCAGCCATGGGGTCTGGAGCGGTTTGGGGGGAAAGGGGAGGGGCTTGGTCAGGCCAATAGTCAGTTTGCAGATTCAAAGTTTCTGTCATGATGGTTCACAGAAACACAGACATGTTTCCATCTCACAGCCTCGGCCTGACTTTGATGTGAAATCATTGAATTATTGCCCACATGAGAGGAGCGAGGTCTCGTAACTCCCGCTTTTATTTTTGAATTCACTGTTGAGCTAAAAGCACCTGAGCCTCGGCCCTAATGGTCTCATGTAGATACAAAGGACTAAAGCTCAGTGACATCAGGCTGTGTTTGTCGCCACATGTGTATGAATGACCTTGGCCACGCCCACAACCACCCAGACTTTACCCTAAAGACACTTGAAACACAAACCCCCCCCCCCCTACATGAACCGGTCTGAAGTGAACCGGACTCTAGTGCTGTCGAAATGGGCAAAGACATGTTTGGAAACCCCTGTGGTTCACACTGGAGCTGAGACAGAGGAAGGTTCTACTCAGTTATATTTAAGTACATGTACTTGAGTAACTTTTAGAAGTAAATACACTGCTTTGAGTAGTACTTTGATCAGACGAGTATAATACAGATGAAATTAAAAAAACTAAATCCACAGACAAAATATCGGACTTGGATCGCAGTACTTTGTTCTGCAATACCGAGTATCGATACTTTTTCAACAGCACCACAAGGACCACGACCTCAGGAAGTACCACAAACAACACGTTTACTGACGATTTTTACAAAGTATAAGCCGCTCTGGGGATTCGATGAGGTAAAACATATTACAAATCATAATTATTGTATCGCAATACGTATCGGATCGGCCCCTGAGTATCGTGATACGTATCGGATCGGCCCCTGAGTATCGAGATACGTATCGGATCGGCCTCTGAGTATCGTGATACGTATCGGCCCCTGAGTATCGTGATACGTATCGGATCGGCCCCTGAGTATCGAGATACGTATCGGATCGGCCCCTGAGTATCATGATACGTATCGGCCCCTGAGTATCGTGATACGTATCGGATCGGCCCCTGAGTATCGTGATACGTATCGGATCGGCCCCTGAGTATCGAGATACGTATCGGATCGGCCCCTGAGTATCATGATACGTATCGGATCGGCCCCTGAGTATCGAGATACGTATCGGATCGGCCCCTGAGTATCGAGATACGTATCGGATCGGCCCCTGAGTATCGAGACACATATCGGATCATAAGTGGATGGTCCCAGCCCTAGTGTCTAATGCACTTTCCTTCCCGAGCTCATATAAACTGTTCATTTCTACTATTTTATCAGATTAGCAACAGTCTTTAACAAATGTGTCAGAGTAAAACAATATTCTCATTACTGTCAAGTCAAGTCAAGTCAAGTCAAGTCAAGTCAAGTCAAGTCAAGTCAAGTCAAGTCAAGTCAAGTCAAGTCAAGTCTTTGCTAATTATCGAATCAAAGGACCCAAAGCGACTGAATGTGGCGCATATTCATCCTCAGAAGTTGAACCTTGTCTCCTTTAACTTCGCCCTGACTCCTCTCTCTCTCTCCCGCGCCTCGCGCACGGGCTCGCGCACGGGCAGCGCGCACAGTCTGCGGGGCGGACACGCGGACAGATGGACGCGCCGCTCGCGCTGGAGCTCAGGAGCTGAAGGACATCGCGGCGCGCAGCTCATAAGCGGCTTTAATCGGTTAATTTGGCTGCGGGGCGTCTCGCGCGCGGCTCGTCCCGAGGACCAGGAGTTTCCCCCCCGAGGCTTTGTCTGCGCAACTTTTGCCCCGCTTTTATGACGTGTTTTTCGGGTTGACGATGACCGCGTGAGTTTGGAGCGCGCGCCTGGTTTGGTTCGTCCTTTTACGCACAGCCAAAGCGCGTACGAAGCGGTGTCTCGGTCCCTGCGCCGACGCCATGGCGGCACCGGGAGCGGCCCGGGAGCGGAGCTGATGTGCGGTGAGGACCAGGCGGAGGGGCCCCGGCGGAGATGGAGGTGGTTAACGGGACGGAGGCGGGAGACCCGGAGGAGCGCGGCCATAACGTGCCCGCGCTGGTGTTCGGGGTGCTGCTCATCATCGTGATCACCTGCGGGAACGTGCTCGTGTGTCTGAGCGTGTTCATGGAGCGCGCGCTCAAGACCACCACGAACTACTTCATCGTGAGCCTGGCGGTGGCGGACCTGATGCTGGCGGTGCTCGTGCTGCCGCTGTTCGTGTACTCGGAGGTGAGCGCGTAACGGCGCGTAACGGCGCGTAACGGCGCGTAACGGCGCGTAACGGCGCGTAAAGGCGCTTAGGCCGCGGGGGGCGAGAGGGCATTAGGGGAGAGACCACCTGCACCGACTCTCTGGATCTAATGCTCTTATGAAGTCACTCTCACAGTAAGAGGAGGAAGTTTTCTAAAATCACACTTTAAGCCCAATGAAAGAGTGAAAGTGGAGGAAAAGTGAGAGAAAGAATGTGAGGCTTAAATACAGAACTTTAGCCTCTATATCAGTGGTTCTCAACCTTTTAGAGCCGCGACCCCCATTATAACAGTTAATTAGGATCGTGACCCCCGCCCGGGTCTGACCATGGGAAACACAGGGACATTAACCCCTTAACTCCCACCTGAACCGAGCACATTTTCTCTAGTTTGGCTTTACCCCAATCCAAAAGCTTCTGGGAAAAAGGGGAGAAAATAGCGACAAAACTGAGACGAAAACATGATGGGAATGTAACAAAAATGTGACAAAAAAAAATGACAAAAAAATGACAAAAAAGTGACAAAAAATGACAAAAATGTGACAAAAATGTGATAAAAAAATGACAAAAAAATGACAAAAAAGTGACAAAAAATGACAAAAATGTGACAAAAATGTGATTAAAAAATGACAAAAATGTGACAAAAAACGACAAAAAAATGACAAAAATGTGACAAAAAATGTAACAAAAAAATGACAAAAATGCTGAAAACACATCTGATGACGTGAGTAAAAAGATCCTCTCGGTTCAGGCGGGAGTTAAGAGGTTAATCTATATAACTCTTAAAAAACAAAGTAAAAACAAAAATGAATTAAATTTAGAACAAATAATGCCCCCCCTGGTAAAACAGCATGTTTGCTACGACACCATAATAATAATATTAAAATACATATTTTATCTATATGCTCTGGCGACCCCCCAAATTTGTCTCGTGGGCCCCGACCCCCACGTTGAGAAGCCCTGCTCTATATCAGGGGGAGGCAGGTTTGCGTCATGGTCGGTTTTCTTCATTGCCAAAACACCTACAGGGAAGAAGCCTCACCGTTAAAGCCTGAAGTAAAGAACTTTCTTTAAAGAAGTGGTTCTCCAGTGGTTTAGGATCGGGACCCACCTTTACCCTCGGATGACAAGCCACGCCCCAAAAACAGCTGTGATTTGTCATAAATCGTATAAAATATTGCATTTTCAACCAATTTTTTGTAATCATTATTATTGAACGAGCAGTAGATCTGCTTTTAAGGTGAGACACTGCAGGTGAACACAGGGGCGCAGATAGGTTTTTGAAACTGGGGGGGACAAAGCTGCTCAGGCATGACAACCTATCAAACTTAATTGCCCATCATTGCAAGACAATAATGCGTATTGGTACGGTTTCTAATCACTCACCAAGCATGCCACATGACGTATGAAAAAGCAGTCCTGACGTAGGCTACACTGTCTGATAACCAAGTAAACCAACAGCTCGCGTTTCGCATTTTGACACACGCACAGCCCAGTCAACACAAACACATGAGCGCAATACCGTTTCTCGCCGCATATCAAAGTGAATGGTCAAGGGAGGCGCTGTTTCGCACATTGCAAAATGCTTGCAAGATATTTTTCTTCATAAAAGTGAGGGGGACGGATCCAGGTGAATGAAAATCTGGGTACGTCATGTCCCCCCCGTCCCCCCCGCTATCTGCGCCCATGGGTGAACAGGGAAAACATGTATATTTACAGATATCAATGTGAAACTGTTGCTGTCGATCAGTGGCATAAATGTCATTTTATCTTTTCATATCAGAACAAGGTGTTTTATGCCTAAAATGCCCCAAATTTTCCATCTTTTCGGCGACGAAATCTGAATAATGGACAGAGCTACATTCAAATGTGTGTGTGGTGACGCATTGTTGGCTGGCTGAACGCGTGCGTAAGAAAGTAAAAAATGCCCAAAACGTAAAAATGTCGTTGGATATGTCAATCCATTTATTGCAATGAAAGGTGATTATTATGGGAAAAACTGAAAACCAAATAGTTAATAACTCACAGTTAAAGGATGTTTTGTAAGATTCCCAGCACGGTCAAAACCGTGTGCTCCAGTAGCGCCACACCGGTCACTAATTGGCGCACCTCTTAAGTAAATGGGCCACTCCCAGAGCGCCCCCTAATGGCTCCACCATACCGGCTCCTAATTGTTCATGGCCACAAGACATAACGATTACAAATGAAATACAAGTGGAGCAAAATAAACAGTACCTTCATTTACACAAAAGAAACAAGGTTCAACCCAAAAATAAGAATTTGAGTACAATACAAGATAACACTTTCAGGTTTTTCTTTAAACCTTTTTTCATTCTATTGGGTTTTCTTTTTCAAAACCATAACATTTATGTTTACCAAACACCAAAATATACACACATTGCTAATGCCATTCAAGTTTTATCTGTGTACACGATTTGCCACTTTTGTTTCTCCTGTATGTCACACAGGTATTTTCTTGGACATTTTTGGTTGGGTGTGTCAGATCTCTTAGACTTTTGATTCTTTAAAGCATTTGTTGGGCGATGTGCATTGATTTGGGCAAATTCATTGTTTTGTCCTTTACAAACTTTCCAGTATTGTCCACATTTGTCACTTTTTTCTTGAACAGCGTTTTTCCTTTTCACTTTTGGCACAGCCTTTTTGTGCTTCATTTCCTTTTCGTTTCTTTCAGCTTCTCCTGTGAAGCGTCCTTGAGCTTTGCCCCCTGTGAGCACCCTTACTTTCTTCACTGTTCCTTTTTCCAAGAAATCTTTCCTGGAGTTTACGTGTTTACATTGTGTTCCACTTACAATCCAACCCAACGGAGTTTTTACAGCAAAAGGTCCATTATTTTGGCAATTAACAACCTTTTGTGGTTCGTGCAATTTTGGAGCATTTAATCCGATAACCAATTCAACATTTGAATTAATTTCAGGAACATCAATGTGACTCAAGTATGACCACTGTTCAATATCCCCTTTGGAGACAACATTGTCCTTTGTAATTGGCAGTACCTTTTGTGTGTACACATCAGGAATGTTATAGAACATTGCATCATTAACATTAGAGACAAAAAGATCATGAATCAGGTAAGTTGACATGGTTTGTTCAGACGACATTGTCTGTAAACTAATTTGTGTCTTTTTTCCTTTCAAGTTTAGCTTTTGCATCAGTGATTCAGAACAAAAACTGGATGTTGAACCATTGTCCAGAAGTGCATATGTTTGAATGATTTTTTTGCTTTTGTTCGACTTTACATTTACAGGAAGTACCGAAAACTTTACCCCGGTTTGGTCTTTGCCTGGTTTGACAGTAGTGAAAGTACAGTGAACAGTTGGGTTACTCTCATAAGTTTCAGTGTTCACAGATTTGTCCACTTTGACAGCAAGATGTAGCACAGTTGGATGGTTGAGGTTACACTTTTCACATACAACACGTTTACCGCACTGTTTACTGAAATGTCCATAGTTTAGGCATTTGAAACAATGTCTTTTTTCTCTCACGAAATCAATCTTGTCATTGTGTTGCTGGCATTTAAACTGAGCACAAAGAGAATCCTGTTCAGAACAAAACAAACAACTTGGGTCTCTGTCATTTACAGTACGTACATTTGTGGCAAAATTCAGTTCATGTCTCATTTTCGGTCTTTGACTTTCAACTTTAAATGTGAGTTCTTTCAACAGTTTGAGCTTGAATGTCTCCAAACACTGGATCTGACAATATTTTAACTTCACGTTCAACAAATCTGACGACATCACAGAACCTTGGTCTACGTTCCAGTGTGTCTTGAATGTCACAAGCAATACTTCTGAATTTCTCTTTCATTTTGTAGGGTAGTTTGGAGATTGCAACTTTAAGATTTGACGACATGTCCAGTTCTCCCATTTCACTTAAATCAGACATTGCATTTTGACACGCTGTAAGAAACAAAGCATAATCATGCAGCAGTGACACATTTTCAGCCTTAATGTTGGGCCAGTTCAAAACCTTTTGCATGTGTGAGTCTTGTTTCATTTCCAAAGTGTTCTTGTAGAAGTGCTTTGGCCTTTTCAAATCCTGCTTCCGGTGGCATATGCAAACAGCTTTGTACCAGTTGGACGTCCCGTGGTGTATCTTTCCAGAAAATACAAGCAGTCACCTCTTGAGGAGCACTTGTTTTCCACACAGTGCTTGAATGCTTGAATGAAAACTTTATATCTCAGTGGATCGCCTTCAAAAATTGGAATGTCTCTGGGAGGAAGTTGAGTGGCATTCTGCTGCTGAATGAGGAGGTCTGAAATTTCATTCTGCTTTTGTAAAAATTGCACAAGCAAATTGTTTTGTTCTTGTGTTTGTACAGCTGAACTTTGAGTTGCTTGGGTTTCTGGTTGAGTGACAGGGATAACTGTTGACCGTTTGATTTCTGGTTTGGTCGAATACAACACATTTACAGTTTGCATGTTTGCCTGTCTGGTTGTAGTTTCACTTTGAGTGACTTTTGGTTTGGTGTCGGGATCACGTCTGCTTGCCTTCGAAACATAAGAGTTCATGCCATCGCTGTATGTTTCTAGAACGGCAAGTTCAGCGTCGGCAGCTTTTATTTCTGCTTCCAATTCCACCTTTCCACCTTTTTTTCCACCTAATGGCTCCACCAGTATGGTTTCATTTTATTAATGAATGAGTTGCCAAGACTTTCTCAGAGGGGATTCAGGATTTCTTTAGTTTTAAAATAAGCTGTTTTTAGTGGGAAATGTTGTAAAAATGTAATTTCCGCCTCATTTTTTGACATTCAAAACTCAATAAATGGGGCTTAAGGGATTAAATAATAAAAAATCCCTCTGAAAAAATCCTCCAAATATAGTTCAGTCCGAGGCTGGAAAATGTGAAGTCTTTAGGTCCGACTGACGTGGACATAGTGTCGCCACAATGACAGAAACATGTGTTTGGAGAAAAAGGCCCTTGAAATTGTGTTCTCCCATATAAGTCTATGGGGGAACTTTGAATCAGCGCAATATTTAAACATGTTATTGTGAAGATTAGGCACGTTTTCTGTTTCCAGGTGAAAGTTTATATGTTCAGAGACAGATTTGGCCCAAAACCTGAAAACTGAAAAAAATTGAGTTCTGCCTGTAGTGTCTCCCCTTAAGAGAAAAACAACCCGATAATATGACTTTAACAGACTCTGGTGCAGTTTCAGATGGTACATATGGAAGAAGAAAAGAAAGGTTCCCTCGACTCACTGAAAATGGTTCCGCGTCCCACTTTTGGGTCACAGTTTTACGCTGCATGACCAAGTGGGATGTCCTGCCAGGATGCTTTAAAATACTGCATTTTTAGAGTACTTTAGCAGGTATTTGATCTCTTGTTTGCACAATAATATTCCTCAAAATCAGGCCTGACGTTGTCTACCCCTGCTGTATAGATTAACCTCTTAACCCCCACCTGGACCGGGCGCTTGTTCTCCAGTTTGGCTTTACCCCAATCCAAAAGCTTCTCGAAAATACTGACAAGAAAACGACAAGAAAACACAACAAAAAAGCGCTGAGAGTAGAAGAAAAAACGGATAAAAAGAGCAAGAAAATGTGACAAGAAAATGTGACAAGAACAGAAAGATAAATAAGCGATGACAGTTCGGCGAAATAGTGGAATCAAAAGAGCGACAAGAAAAGTGGCAAAAATGTGACAAAAAAATGACAAAAATGTGATAAAAATGTGACAAAAATATGATAAAAAAAATGACAAAAAAGTGACAAAAAAATGACAAAAATGTGACAAAAAAATGACAAAAATGTGATCAAAAATGTGACAAAAAAATGACAAAAATGTGACAAAAAAATGACAAAAATATGATAAAAATGTGATAAAAATGTGACAAAAATATGATTAAAAAAATGACAAAAAATGACAAAAAAATGACAAAAATGTGATAAAAATGTGATAAAAAATGACAAAAATGTGACAAAAAAATGACAAAAAAGTGACAAAAAAATGACAAAAATGTGATAAAAAAATGACAAAAATGTGACAAAAATATGACAAAAAAATGACAAAAATATGACAAAAAAATGACAAAAATGTGACAAAAAAATGACAAAAATGTGACAAAAATGTGACAAAAAAACGACAAGAAAACGCAACAAAAAAGCGCTGAGAGTAGAAGAAAAAACGGATAAAAAGAGCAAGAAAATGTGACAAGAAAACATGACAAGAAAACATGACAAGAACGCCACAGAAAGAGATAAATAAGCGATGACAGTGCGGCAAAATAGTTTTGTAGGTGTTGTAATGAGGCACAGGCCAATAGGCTGTAAGCTCCAGTCAAGAAGCTTTTAGATTTGGGTAAAACTGAACTGGAGAAAGTGTGCTCGGTGGTAAGAGGCTCTCAAACCATTTATTTTGCTCTTTCTTCACCAAATCCTTACCGAGATGGATGGCACATATTCCACAGGAGCCGAATCTGCTGCTACATTCACGTTTTCAGTGAAAGAGTCGGACTTTGTCTCAGTATGTGAATCCTCCACGTCTGCAGTGACTAAAAGGAGCACGTTGTGGTCACTTTTATCGGTTGCTCATTGATTGATTCATCAAAATCTCAGGCTCCGTCGTGTCTTTGCTTCGTTGAACCTGTAGAATGGTTTGAGTCTTGCTCAGTCTCCTCAGATCAGCAGATGAACCGCCCTGATCTCAGTTAAACTCTCCTGAAATACACAACATTGTCTCGTCGCTCGACTCCCATCAGCTCCAAAGGAATGATCTCCTCAGGGGGATCAGGAACTAGAGAAGCGGCTCATGAGATGTTGTTTATGTTTGAGAGATTTTGAGATAATGTCCAGACTGAGACATTTGGACATGCAGGCACTTTGAATATGTTGGAGTTGAAGGATTTGGGAGTTATTCATAAGACATTTAGACATCTAGTTTTATGAAGCTTAAAGAGACGAGATGCTAGTTGGTCATTTTATGCTCACTGCTGCCACCTCAGGTCTTATGTGTAACTGCAGCTGCCGTGTTAAAGGGATGTTTCAGGATGTCTGACATAGGGCCTCGTTTCCTCGTTATCCAGAGTGTTGCTGATTTCTGGAGATATTTTCTTTTTGTAATTCATGCAGTTCTTATGTTTGAAGAGTTTCGTAGCGCTAGGCTAATGCTAGGCTAGTGCATGTCTATGGTATCAGCTAGCCTGCATTAAAAACAGTGTGACCCGCTCCACAGAGCACCTGAGGCAAATCACTGATAACACCAGACTAACCATATAAATAAACTTCGTAACGTTCATTGTGTCTACTTGTATTCTAGTATCACGTTTTAGGTTTGTTTTTGCCAGACACTAAGGTTAGAGATGTTAAAGGTAAAAGATCTTTAATATCTCTAACCTTAGTGTCTGGCAAAAACAAACCTAAAACGTGATACTAACCATATAAACGTCTGTGCCCATAGAATAGTTTAAAACACCTTATATTTGAGCAGCATCAGCTTCGTGGTTGTATAAGCTACGCGGCGGCGGAGTGATCTGCTAGAAAATAGTCCCTCAGAAAGTGATCGTTCATGTGATGCAGGTCAGTTATATTCCAAACATCAGACATGTATATGGTTAGTCTGGTGTTATCAGTGACTCAGGTGCTCTGTGGAGCGGGTCACACTGTTTTTAATGCAGGCTAGCTGATACCATAGACATGCACTAGCCTTGCATTAGCCTAGCGCCACGAAACTCTTCAAACATAAGAACTGCATGAATTACAAAAAAAAAATCTCCAGAAATCAGCAACACTCTGGATAACGAGGAAATGAGGCCCTATGTCAGAAATCCCTTTAAGCTCGTGCATGACGGCACTTCTGACCCGAAGTAACAGCTTTCTGAGTGACGGGATTTTAGAGGCAGTTGTGGTGAACAGGTCTGGGCTCATTCCTAACATTAGGACATGGCTGGAACATGTAGGGGGAGGAAAATACTTAGTTTTAACATTTTTAAACTCTGTACAGTCCCTTTAAATACTGTCAAATTCAAATATTTCACCAGAAAAAATCATTCAAATGAACTTTCTTAATGTTGGCAAACGGTGCAGTTTCACCTTGATCTGAAATGAATCCAAGTACGCCCAGGGGTCCCCGGACCACTGGTTGGGACTAGGGATGTCACGGTAACCGGTGTAGCGGTAAACCCCGGTAAAAATTTTGACGGTGAAAATTACCGTCTTGTTTTGTGTTTTTATTATTATCTCGGTGAATAACCGCACCCGCGGTGTCGGCACGGTGAGCCTCACCAGCCACCGTCTCATCTGCTGCAGTTTCCGCGGCTATTGTCAAATATAAAGCTACAGGCATCACAAAACTTAGATTAGTGTTGTGCTCAGTCTCCTGCACAGTTGCGCGCTGTGTCGGCGTAGCTTTGTTGTGCAGATGCATTAGCCGCTCCCGCTAGCTACGAAGTAAAAGCAGTAAAAGTTCACTTGTCGTAATATAAAGCCGTATAACTTTCACCTCAGCGTCAGCGCGATGTCTCATGCGGTTCATCGCCCTCAGTGGTGCGTCTGTTAGAGCAGGGTTAGTTTAATATAATAGATCCATGGGTTAGCGAGTAGACGAGCCTACAGTCAGCCGGCGGATGCGGGCGGCTGTAGCGCTGCTCAGGTGAAGTGAGGGAGCGAGAGGGCGAGCGAGAGGGCGAGCGAGAGGGCGAGCGAGAGGGCGAGCGAGAGGGCGAGCGAGAGGGCGAGCGAGAGGGCGAGCGAGAGGGCGAGCGAGAGGGCGAGCGAGAGGGCGAGCGTGGGGCAGCGGGGCTCACTCAGCCTGGAGCTGGAGGCTCCTACGGCTGAAGCCACGGGGAAATGGCATAATTGTATGTTATAGCAAGTAAGTTAGCGTTTTAGCTGAAATGCTGATGTGGGACTTTGGGTTGAAGGAGAATGTAACGAGTCGCCTCATAGTGCGGCTGCAGCGCCACCGCCAGTACATAAACATGTCCGGATACCTCCGCACGATGGCACAGTGCGTTACGGGGCTCCTGGTGGCAGATTGCAATAGATTCACTCTCGCCGCAGTTTTAGGAATTTAATAATGATGGTATTTTCCCAAATCTGCAAAGCGAAAGCTCACTGGAAGGACAACAACAGTTTTCCTGATATAGACGGTTTATCTTCGTTTCTGACGCTATAATAGTACATGTAATATCCTCGAAACATCAACAACACATCGTTATAGTTCCTTTACTTTGATGTGAAAAGGCTTTGTCTGTATTTTTTTTATGTAACAAGCACAGTTAAACTTTTTTGAAACGATTTCAGTTTGTGTAGGACTATCAATGCTTTCTGAACATATTAACACACATTTTTAAAAAAATACCGCGATAAAACCGAAAACCGTGATAATTTTGGTCACAATAACCGTGAGGTAAAATTTTCATACCGTGACAGCCCTAGTTGGGACACACAGTTCTTGGGTCTAAACATGTTCATGAACAGTGAATGATGTCACTACTTAAGAGCCTTAATGATAAATAAATAATAAGGAAAGCTTTGTAAATGTTTTAAAAGTGATTACATTAGCACCATGCCTGCATTTGATCGTATTATTCAACACGTTTTTGCAAAATTAGAAAAATTATTACAGCATGTGGTTATTATTACACAAAGAAGTGAACATTTGAGTGAACGTTTTCTATCAAGTAATTGTGATTAATTTGCCCTTTTATGAGGAATATCTGAGATTAATTTCAAAGTGCTTTTTAAACCCGGTCCAGGGACATTAACATTTGACAGAAGACTGGAAAACCAAAGGCTAAACTCAGTAATCAGATAAACTATATTATCTATGGGTGTTTAAAGATTCCGCCTCCTCATTTATGGACGTAGTGAACGAGGATGTGGATGATCTGAGAGAAGTGAATCCAGAGGTGAGGCTCAGACGGAGCCCAGCTGTTTCCTCACAGCCTCTGCTTCAAGTATTCAATGTATTACGATACTTGGTCCTGGGTATTTCAGCTCATAGTATTGCGATCCGATCCTATATTTTGTCCCAGCCCTAGTGCTCAATATATGGTACTACACATCGTTATACATGCCTTTCCGATGACATCATGAAGTAGATTACGCAGCACTACAACATGTAACACTCAAAGAGGAAACAGAAAACCTTCAACCCTCAACAGAGTCTCAGTCTCAGTGTTTAAGCTGCTCAAGACGTTAGCATGCTGCTGGTTAGCATTTAGCTTCAACCGTTGGCAGTTGATTCAATTAACTGTCAACGGCTTCAACACGATGAACACGTGTATCTCACATCTATGAACATGGGGAAATACTACAGTAGCAACATGCTGTATCCAAGGCTAGTTTGTGGTTCAGGGAAGCTAAATGCTAACAAGTAGCATGCTAACATCTTAAACACTGACTCACTGGTTTCTTCACATACACGTGCGTCTCTGCGGCCGTGTTTTTATCTTCTTGAGCGATGATTACGAGTCCATTAAAACGCCCCTGAGGAGAGATGTTGTTACATGTTGTAGCTGCATAATTCTACTTTGGTCTTCAAAATGGCCGCCATAACAACAAAAGTCACATGACTGAAAGGCCTGTATTTATATATCATTGTATCATGATGTGAATATAAATATGTTCGTCTGACCATAGTCTTTATTCAGAATGTATCACAACAGCTTAGGGCTGTGCAATTAATCGAAATTCGATTACGATTTCGATTACAACAGTAAACGATAGCAAAATTAGCATAATCGCAAAAAAACGGTTATAATTTTTTTTTTTTTTTTTCAATTTTTTTTTTCAATTTTTTTTCTTCAATTTTTTTCATTTTTTTTCTTTCTAATTTTTGTCACTTTTTAGCTGGATTTTTGTCCTTTTTTTATGGATTTTTGTCACTTTTTTGCTGGATTTTTGTCACTTTTTTGCTGGATTTTTGTCATTTTTTTGATGGATTTTTTTAAAGGCAACAAATAATCGTTTGAATAATCGTGATTTCAATTATGACAAAAATAATCGTGATTATTATTTTTTCAATAATCGAGCAGCCCTACTACAGCTTATTCAGCACAATAAAAACTTATATTTTGTGCACCTATAAAGTCCTTTAATCTTCAAATTAGGAATATATCTCACGGACTCTATCATGATATGTATTGTGAACGCTGTATCGGGATCGTGAAGTTGTTGGCAATACCAAGCCCTAATATGGGACGTGCGATATAGTGTCTCCAGATCATCCTTATCACAGCATTAGGTGATGCAATATCGAAAGAAGCCACAGTAATATATCGCCCTCTGACTCAGGTCTTTGCACTTGTTTTTGCTTCAGCTGAAACAAAAACCCAAACTAACAATGTGCAAAGAGTTTAGTTCAAACTGAGGCTCATTTTCGCCTCCTTGGTCCGTGGTCTTGATTGTGGGGGCGGTGGTGCAAGGACGTCCCGGGTTCGATTCCCACCTGGACGAGGCGTGTCCGTGTGGGTTTCCTCCTGGTACTCCGGTACCGCTAAAAACATGTACAATAGGCCTGTATGAATGATGATGGTCAGAGCTACACTGCAAAAAGTCATTTACTAGATTGTTTAAACGTCTCAATTTGAGCATAATCATCACATTTGTTGTTGTTTTGACTGGTTAAGATGTAGTCGGGCGTTTGACCTGGATTATTTCACTTGATCTAAGATGTTTCTGACTCGTTTCGATACATTTCGCCGTTATTTCAAGTACGTTTCTCTTCCAATGGGGTAAGAAAAATGATCCTATTGACAGTTTTACTTTCTTATTTCAAGCGAGATTTACCATAGAACCAATAGAACCAGCCTGAAATGTCCTCAAACTAGCAAAACAGTCTCGGTCAGATCAGGATAAAGTTCTAACTGAGTGAAAACCCCACAAAACAAGATGTATTTCCTCAGTTCAAGCCCCAGGGTAAAGTGCAGTTATACAGATGCTCCACAGAGATATAAATATAGTCCCATGTCAAGGGCTTTGTGACCATGTCTGTGAATCAATATTGTACTTCCTTCCTTCCTCCTTCCCTCAAATATTGCTGAGATGATAGGGCTGTGCAATTAATCGAAATTCGATTACGATTTCGATTACAACAGTAAACGATTACAAAATTAGCATAATCGCAAAAAATCGATTATAATTTTTATTTATTTATTTTTTTCAATTTTTTTTTTCAATTTTTTTCAATTTTTTTTTCTTCTAATTTTTAATTTTGGGATTTTTGTCACTTTTTTGCTGGATTTTTGTCACTTTTTTTTATGGATTTTTGTCTTTTTTTTTAATGGATTTTTGTCATTTTTTTAAATGGATTTTTGTCTTTTTTGATGGATTTTTGTTACTTTTTTTAATGGATTTTTGTCACTTTTTTAAATGGATTTTTGTCATTGTTTTAAATGGATTTTTGTCACTTTTTTGATGGATTTTTGTTACTTTTTTTAATGGATTTTTGTCACTTTTTTAAATGTATTTTTGTCATTTTTTTGCTGGATTTTTGTCATTTTTTTGATGGATTTTTGTCACTTTTTTTAATGGATTTTTGTCACTTTTTTGATGGATTTTTGTTACTTTTTTTAATGGATTTTTGTCACTTTTTTAAATGTATTTTTGTCATTTTTTTGCTGGATTTTTGTCATTTTTTTGATGGATTTTTGTCACTTTTTTGCTGGATTTTTGTCATTTTTTTGATGGATTTTTGTCACTT
Source organism: Gobius niger (assembly GCF_951799975.1). Lineage (NCBI taxonomy): Eukaryota > Metazoa > Chordata > Actinopteri > Gobiiformes > Gobiidae > Gobius > Gobius niger. The sequence continues at coordinate 39,264,353 of NC_136858.1, forward strand.
TTTTTAATGGATTTTTGTCACTTTTTTGCTGGATTTTTGTCATTTTTTTAAATGGATTTTTGTCACTTTTTTGCTGGATTTTTGTCATTTTTTTGATGGATTTTTGTCACTTTTTTTGATGGATTTTTGTCACTTTTTTAATGGATTTTTGTCACTTTTTTAAATGGATTTTTGTCACTTTTTTGCTGGATTTTTGTCACTTTTTTGCTGGATTTTTGTCACTTTTTTGATGGATTTTTTTCACTTTTTTGATGGATTTTTGTCACTTTTTTGCTGGATTTTTGTCATTTTTTTGATGGATTTTTGTCACTTTTTTAATGGATTTTTGTCACTTTTTTAAATGGATTTTTGTCTTTTTTTATGAATTTTTGTCACTTTTTTGCTGGATCTTTGTCTTTTTTTTAATGGATTTTTGTCACTTTTTTGCTGGATTTTTGTCACTTTTTTGCTGGATTTTTGTCACTTTTTTGCTGGATTTTTGTCTTTTTTAATGGATTTTTGTCACTTTTTTGCTGGATTTTTGTCACTTTTTTGCTGGATTTTTTTCACTTTTTTGATGGATTTTTGTCACTTTTTTGCTGGATTTTTGTCACTTTTTTGCTGGATTTTTGTCTTTTTTAATGGATTTTTGTCAGTTTTTTAATGGATTTTTGTCAGTTTTTTGATGGATTTTTGTCACTTTTTTGATGGATTTTTGTCACTTTTTGATGGATTTTTTTAAAGGCAACAAATAATCGTTTGAATAATCGTGATTTCAATTATGACAAAAATAATCGTGATTATTATTTTTTCAATAATCGAGCAGCCCTATGAGATGGTTTGGTGGAAACATCGCATTGTGCTTCTTTCTTTCTTTTTCTGGCAGCCCAGCCTTTACTCTGTGGTGTTTCCGCGTAGCTTTCATTAAAGTCCACATGACTTGTGCGTGACGTGTCGGGTATGCTAATCAGGTCGTGCATATTGAGTGGGACATGGCCTCCTCATGACGGTGATGGTGTTCGACAAGGAGGAATTCTCTCTCCTGTTCACTGTTTACATTGATGAATTGTCCTCGCGTGTCACTGGAACAACAATCGTCTCATTCATGCGGACGATCTCGTGATTGTCAGCCCATCATCAGTTCTGAACATGGCAAAGAACATTAAGTTTAATCCCATTAAGAGTAATATGATGATTATTAGGAAGGAGGAGCTCAGTCTGTGCTCTCCTCATGTGTTCAGAGGGTTTTGTGCCCCGCTGAGCTATAGGCGGTGCATCGTAGGGCTGCTCGATTATTGAAAAAATAATAATCACGATTATTTTTGTCATAATTGAAATCACGATTATTCAAACGATTATTTGTTGCCTTTAAAAAAAATCCAGCAAAAAAAGTGACAAAATTCCAGCAAAAAAAGACAAAAATCCAGCAAAAAAAGACAAAAATCCAGCAAAAAAAAGACAAAAATCCATAAAAAAATGACAAAAATCCAGCAAAAAAATGACAAAAATCCAGCAAAAAAAATGACAAAAATCCAGCAAAAAAGTGACAAAAATCCATCAAAAAAAGACGAAAATCCAGCAAAAAAATGACAAAAATCCAGCAAAAAAGTGACAAAAATCCAGCATAAAATGACAAAAATCCAGCAAAAAAAGACAAAAATCCAGCAAAAAAGTGACAAAAATCCAGCAAAAAAGTGACAAAAATCCAGCAAAAAAATTACAAAAATCCAGCAAAAAAGTGACAAAAATCCAGCAAAAAAGTGACAAAAATCCAGCAAAAAAAATGACAAAAATCCAGCAAAAAAATGACAAAAATCCAGCAGAAAAAAAGACAAAACTCCAGCAGAAAAATGACAAAAATCCAGCAAAAAAAGACAAAAATCCAGCAAAAAAGTGACAAAAATCCATTAAAAAAGTGACAAAAATCCAGCAAAAAAAGTGGCAAAAATCCAGCAAAAAAGTGACAAAAATCCAAAAATTAGAAAAAAAAAATTGAAAAAAAAAATAAAATAAAAATTATTATCGATTTTTTGCGATTATGCTAATTTTGTAATCGTTTACTGTTGTAATCGAAATCGTAATCGAATTTCGATTAATTGCACAGCCCTAGTGCATCGTCCTGAGACTGTGGCCTGTGACCACACCTAAAGGCTGTTGATGCAGGGCTGAGGTGGCCAGATGTTTGTGGACGCTCACATTCCCTCCTGTGAGGCGAGGTGAGACGTTCAGGACCTGATCTTGTGTTTCTAAATGCAGACTGTGGTGGAGCATCATCACATTACATTACACACAGAAGTGAATCCACTTTGTTTCTGGCGACGGTTTCACCAAACATCCATCAGAGACACAGAAAAACACTGATCTGGTGAGAGTCGCTGAATCCCGGAGTGTCCTCTTCTTTAGGGAGGTTGAATAAAGGCGAGGCAAGTTTAAACTTCGTAACGTTCATTGTGTCGACTTGTGTTCTAGTGTCACTTTTTAGGTTGGTTTTGTCAGACACTAAGGTTAGAGATGTTAAAGATCTTTTACCTTCACATGTTTCAGCGCCATCTGCAGGCCGTCATCAGAAGTATCACCGGCGTGCGGCGACGTGTCACTTATCAGCTGTTCTTACTTCCGAGGCGGGAAACGGAGCAGCGACACCATCAACCGGGACGAAGGAGCGTTTCTCCTGCCCCACACCTGGGACACCCTCCTCCAATGGCCACGCCCCCTGTCGCCCTGAATCCACCGGGCGGCAGGGGGCGTGGCCAGTCTGACGGACCTGCTGGGACCGTCAGACTGGTCCCGCCTCCTGGTATCAGGGGGCGTGATCATTGGAGGAGGGTGCCCCACACCTGGGACACCCTCCTCCTGTTGGGACCGTCAGACTGGTCACGCCTCGGAAGTAAGAACAGCTGATCAGTGACACGTCCCCGCACGCCGGTGATACTTCTGATGACGGCCTGCAGATGGCGCTGAAACATGTGAAGGTAAAAGATCTTTAACATCTCTAACCTTAGTGTCTGACAAAACCAACCTAAAAAGTGATGCAAGGCAAGTTTATTTGTAGAGCACAATTCATACACAAGGCAATTCAAAGTGCTTCACAGTTAAAGCAGCGTAAAATATAAGAAAAACAAATACAATCAATAAAAACATCAACATAAAATTAATCAATTACAGTAAGAGGCAAGAGTGCAGACAAAATACTTTCAGTTATATGTGTTTTTAAGTCTTGTTTGGACTATTTTTCTTGCTCGTTCACACAAAGTTGCCTCACCTCTGTGTTGTCGCTCCTTCTCCTCTGGACGTCAACATAAACAATTATCAATGACAGTAAGAGGCAAGAGTGCAGATAAAATACTCTCAGTCATATTCACAGGCGAAAAGAAGTGTTTTCAGCCTGGATTTGAACATTGTCAGAGACGCTTTCCTCCGTGACATTATCGTTTGGTAAGAGAAAGAACATGCGTGCCCAGAGTAGGTTAGAAAGATTGGAAGAACCTGTTCCTTTAGTTGTCATTACACTTCTGAGGACACATTTGGATCATCTCTATGGGCTAAATGTCTTATTATCTTCTGTCGTTTTCTTTTAAATCTATATATGTGGACCTCGTATGTGTTTGTCAACGTCATGAAGATACATGAACTGTGACAACGACAGGCGTGAAATCCAAATCTGTCGTGACCTTGGTGAAGAGTCAGAAGTTTATTGAAAATGTAAAACTGCACCATTTTTTGCCCTATTTTCCCGGTTGTGTCCAGTTTGCTTTAGATTAAATTCCCATCATTCTGTTTACTGGAATGGACACAGATGTTTTCAAAGGATAAATGAAGAGATGTTTTGTCTTTAAAGTGTCATAAAAACCGTACATTTCGCTGCAGCCCTGTGTTCCTCGCCGTCTCAGGGCTCGTTTTGCCGAGGCCTGAGTTGGTTTTAGGTGAGAGTTGGTTGTTCAGCTCGTTAGCGCTGTGGGGTGACCTCTCCGTGACCCGGTTAAGAGGCCCCTGCCCCGGCTCCGCCCCTCGCTCTAATCTTTGAAGTTACAGATCAGGATTAGGAACTGTTCACTTCCTGGTTTTATGAGTCAAACATGTCAATAGTTTGTCAGAATGTGTTGTTTTGCAGCACAATGTTGGAGGGAAAAACAAGTAAATGTGATGTTTCTGTTCGATTTATGATTCCTGCATTTACGGTCGTATCGTTTCATTAAGATTCTGCGATGTCAAAGTGCCAGTCATTTTTCATTCAGGGGCGTAAGCACCAAATTCTGGGCCCGAGGTACAAACTATCTTTTTGGACCCCCCTCATGTTTCTTGGTTTGACAGTGCAGTTGATTTATTTTGTTTTATAACTTTATTATTTACAGCGACCTAAAAATCTAGATTAGTCCTGGATACTTAGTTCATTGTTTTGTTTTTGTTTGTTGTGGACTCGATGTTTGACTTGAAATTTCATCTGGATCGGCTTCAGTTACAGAAATTGAATATCCTTCAATCCCGGTAGTGATGTAGATATTTAAATTGGTGGTGGAATATTCTGCATAATGATTATTAGCATCACATTAGGACGACTGCACCAGGGACAGAGGATATTTGTGCTGGGAAGAACAAATGTGTGACTTTAAAGTAGGCATTAAAGAGAAATATTATACTGTATGTGTCTCATGAACAAAAAAGCTCCAGGGCTTCAGCCTCATTTAGTCTCGCTCCACATTTGAAGCCACTGAACCATTTGGCACATTTTTAAACTCATCCATCATTATTGTTTGTGCAAAATTCTGTCTCACAGCCGTTGTGTTTTCAGTTCTTATAGTATCAATTATGAGGAAACTTAGAAAGTACAATACAGAACGCACAATGCAGCACTTTTTAGGGCCCCCACCCTGCTCTGGGCCCTGGGTACACAGCACCCTTTACCCCCCCCAGTCCGACGCCCCTGGATCTTGTATTGGTGATGGGAGAGTGTGATCGCTGCACAGAGCCTTCTCCAGCACATGCCAATGCTTCTCTGTGGGGTTCAGATCTGGACTCTCACACGCCCTGAAAAACTCTTCCACACACGTGAACCCGGTGAATCCTGGTGAATCCTGGTGAATCCTGGTGAATCCTGGTGAATCCTGGTGAATCCTGGTGAATCCTGGTGAATCCTGGCACCGTCATCTTGGGATCAGGGAAGAAGAGTTCATTGATAGAATCACATTTTCTCCAGTTTGGCTTTACCCAAATCAAACGTTTTCGGACTGGAGCTCACAGCCCATATGTCTCTGGTTAATACTAACTCTCTTCCATTCATTTTCAATGGTAAATATGGATGCAGTACACCTTTTGGCCACCTGCGTCAAATTGGGGGCGCTGTTTCACTCGTTTTGCAAAGTTAAACCCCTTAACTCCCGCCCGAGCCGAGCACATTTTCTCCAGTTTGGCTTTACCCCAATCCAAAAGCTTCTGGGAAAAAGGTGTGGAAATAGCGACAGAACTGAGACGAAAACAATGATGGAAATGTGACAAAAAAGTGACGAAAAATTGATGAAAAAGTGGAAAAAATGTCACAAAAATGTCACAAGAAAATGACAAAAAAAAATGACAAAAATGTGATAAAAATGTAACAAAAATGGATGAAAAACAATGACGAAAAAATGACAAATGTGACAAAAAAGTGACGAAAAATTGATGAGAAAGTGGCAAAAATGTCAGAAGAAATTGACAAGAAAAAGACAAAAATGTGACAAAAAAGGACAAAAATTTGATTAAAACAATGACAAAAAATGACTCAAAAAATGACAAAAATGTGACAAAAATGTGATAAAAAATGTAAGGAAAAAAGGGCAAAAATTTGAGAAAACATTGATAAAAAATTGACAAAAACGTTACAAAAATGAGTCGAATGCCCAACAAAAAAATGATGGAATAAAAAAATCTGATCTCGCCGGTCCCGTCTCAACCGAGCTTTACCCAAATCTAAAAGCCAAAAAGAAAAGCATCAACATAGCGAGAAAAAGAGGATGAAACCGTGAGGAAAACACAACAAAAAATGATAGAAAAAATAATTAAAAACTCGACAAAAATGTGACAAAAACTCGACAAAAATGTGACAAAAACTTGACAAAAATGTGACAAAAATTCAACAAAAATGTGACAAAAATTCAACAAAAACTCAACAAAAATGTGACAAAAACTCGACAAAAATGTGACAAAAATTCAACAAAAACTCGACAAAAATGTGACAAAAATTCAACAAAAACTCGACAAAAATGTGACAAAAATTCAACAAAAATGTGACAAAAACTCGACAAAAATGTGACAAAAATTCAACAAAAATGTGACAAAAACTCGACAAAAATGTGACAAAAATTCAACAAAAATGTGACAAAAATTCAACAAAAATGTGACAAAAATTCAACAAAAATGTGACAAAAATTCAACAAAAATGTGACAAAAATTCAACAAAAATGTGACAAAAATTCAACAAAAATGTGACAAAAATTCAACAAAAATGTGACAAAAATTCAACAAAAATGTGACAAAAATTCAACAAAAACTCGACAAAAATGTGACAAAAATTCAACAAAAACTCAACAAAAATGTGACAAAAACTCAACAAAAATGTGACAAAAACTCAACAAAAATGTGACAAAAACTCAACAAAAATGTGACAAAAATATGACAAAAAAAACGACAAAAATTGATTTAAAAAAATGACGAAAAAATGACAAATGTGACAAAAAAGTGACGAAAAATTGATGAAAAAGTGGCAAAAATGTCACTAGAAATTGACAAGGAAAAGACAAAAATGTGACAAAAAATGACAAAAATTTGATTAAAACAATGACAAAAAATGACCAAAAAAATGACAAAAATGTGACAAAATGTGACAAAAATGTGATAAAAAATTTAAGGAAAAAAGGGCAAAAATTTGCGAAAACATTGATAAAAATTTGACAAAAAAAATGTGCTGACGTGAGGAGAAAGATCCTCTCGGTTCAGGCGGGAGTTCAGAGGTTAAGGAAACGACCCACACTTTTCCGTTTGATCTAAACTGATCTTTTTCCTTTCCTTTTGCCGTGTTGTAACTTTTTTATTCTGTCCCTTTGCCGGGAGCCTCGATGCTAACGATCATACCTCCTTTAGCACAGGGACCTCTGGTGGTTCCTCACCGGCATTCGGAGCTGTAGGTGTGGAAGGGTCTGTTGTTGTTATCGTGGTTCATGTTTGAGTCGTTAAAGTCAGTGGCTGCAGTGGGAGTGTGGCTGGTGAAGTCTGTTCTGCTGTTGGTGATGTCACTTCCTGTTGTTTTCCATCCTGGGTGAGGACGGTTGGATTGGGCAAACAGCTCTGAAGCTCTAGTTCCAAACTGCATAGGGAACAGTTGACCATAGGAGCTCGGACCAGGACATAGAAGCTGGAGTATGAATTTGTCCGTATGTTTTGTTCATTTTGAAAGCCTAATAACGCTCACTCCACTCCAGAACAGTAGGTGGCGCTGTGCAGACACACTGTTAAATGCCACACGCCGTGTTGTTGTACAGGCGGGGAATTCAGAGGCAGCTTTTGTGTTTCAGAACAGGGGCGGACTGGCCATGTGTCCGTTCTGGAAGAGCACAGAGGGGCCACCGGCTCGAGGGCCCCCGGTCCCGCCTCAACCGAGCTTTACCCAAATCTAAAAGCTAAAGAGAAAAGCATCAAAATAGCGAGAAAAAGAGGAAGAAAACGTGAGAAAAACACAACAAAAAATTATAGAAGAAATCATTAAAAACTCGACAAAAATGTGACAAAAATTCAACAAAAATGTGACAAAAACTCGACAAAAATGTGACAAAAACTCAACAAAAATGTGACAAAAACTCGACAAAAATGTGACAAAAATGTGACAAAAACTCGACAAAAATGTGACAAAAACTCGACAAAAATGTGACAAAAATTCAACAAAAATGTGACAAAAACTTGACAAAAATTTGACAAAAACTCAACAAAAACTCAACAAAAACTCGACAAAAACTCAACAAAAATGTGACAAAAATGTGACAAAAACTCGACAAAAACTCGACAAAAATGTGACAAAAATTCAACAAAAACTCAACAAAAATGTGACAAAAACTCAACAAAAATGTGACAAAAACTCGACAAAAATGTGACAAAAACTCGACAAAAATGTGACAAAAACTCGACAAAAATGTGACAAAAACTTGACAAAAATTCAACAAAAACTCAACAAAAATGTGACAAAAATTCAACAAAAACTCGACAAAAACTCGACAAAAACTCGACAAAAACTCGACAAAAACTCGACAAAAACTTGACAAAAATTCAACAAAAACTCAACAAAAATGTGACAAAAACTCAACAAAAACTCGACAAAAACTCGACAAAAATGTGACAAAAATTCAACAAAAACTCAACAAAAACTCGACAAAAATGTGACAAAAACTCGACAAAAATGTGACAAAAATTCAACAAAAACTCGACAAAAATGTGACAAAAATTCAACAAAAACTCGACAAAAACTCGACAAAAATGTGACAAAAACTCGACAAAAACTCTACAAAAACTCGACAAAAATGTGACAAAAATTCAACAAAAACTCAACAAAAATGTGACAAAAACTCAACAAAAACTCGACAAAAATGTGACAAAAATCAAAAAGAAAAAACATACAAAAGGTGACACAACACAGCAACAACTCGAGGAAAAAGGTCAGTTTTGTGGGTCTTAGCTTTCAAATGAGGTGTTCCACAGCCAAAAGAGGACAGAATGCATTTGGTTAAGGCGGGGGGTCAGAGGTTCACATATGTATTTGTGGAAGTGTCACATTTACGCTCATTTGGGCCAGACCGGTCCGAGTCCAGGGCTGGTTTTCAGTCCCAGTCCGGCCCTGTTTTAGAAGTTTGAACTTTTTACTGTAAGTATTTTCCACAGCAAATACTCCAGTACTTTCACTTAAGTAATGAAATCAAGTCCTTTCCTTTATAAACCTTTAAACTCATTTCCCGAGTATATGTGGAGATTTTGAGTGGGATTTTGACTCCCTAAACCAGTTCAATTCAAACATGGATTTTGCTGAAAGCCGTTTATACTGTATGTTTATTTGTTCACTTTGGCAAACGCACTGGAGGTTTTGTGGAAGTCGTGTTTACCTTTTCTGATTCTTAGGCCTGGAATGTTCCAGTGTTGCTTTAAAGCAGCCCCTCCCCAAGTCCGGAGCGTCGTTATCGCACTGAAGATCCAACACGGGGCCTCAACAAACACAACTCGCTCTGTTCAAAAGGATCAGAGACGTTTTACAGCTTAAAGTCTCACATAGAACTGTATAATCAGCACAAGCAACAGTTTGGATTATATCATTATGTACGATTTCTGTTCATGTTAAACCAGCCTTTACCTCTGGCTGTTAAAGTGTCCTTCACTTACATTACGCTTCTCTGACGACTCTTTACAGCCGCAGAGAGACAGGATTATGCAGAAGAAATTGATTTTTCTAGCAAGTATTTCAACCACGAATGGAGATTTTTGTTACATTTTTCTCTGAACCCAGGATTGAGTTGACGGCACATTTGAGACTAAAACATGAGCTGCTCGACTGATGCAAGAACGACCTGCGTTTTACAGTGTGTTTGTGGAGCCTTAAAGTGAAGCTCAGGCAAGTTTATTTGTAGAGCACAAGTCATACACAAGGACATTCAAAGTGCTTCACAGTGGCATAAAAGAAAACACATAAAATCAATTAAACGTCAACATAAAAACTAATCAATTACAGTGAAAGGCCAGAGTGCAGATAAAATACTTTGAGTTAGGGCTGTGCAATTAATCGAAATTCGATTACGATTTCGATTACAACAGTAAACGATTACAAAATTAGCATAATCGCAAAAAAACGATTATAATTTTTATTTATTTATTTATTTATTTTTTTTAATTCAATTTTTTTTTTCAATTTTCTTTTTCATTTTTTTTTTTTTCAAATTTTTAATTTTGGGATTTTTGTCACTTTTTTGCTGGATTTTTGTCTTTTTTTTTATGGATTTTTGTCTTTTTTTTATGGATTTTTGTCTTTTTTTTATGGATTTTTGTCACTTTTTTGCTGGATTTTTGTCATTTTTTTAATGGATTTTTGTCATTTTTTTAATGGATTTTTGTCACTTTTTTGCTGGATTTTTGTCACTTTTTTAATGGATTTTTGCCACTTTTTTGCTGGATTTTTGTCACTTTTTTGCTGGATTTTTGTCATTTTTTTAATGGATTTTTGTCACTTTTTTGCTGGATTTTTGTCATTTTTTTAATGGATTTTTGTCACTTTTTTGCTGGATTTTTGTCATTTTTTTTATGGATTTTTGTCACTTTTTTGCTGGATTTTTGTCATTTTTTTTATGGATTTTTGTCACTTTTTTGCTGGATTTTTGTCATTTTTTTAATGGATTTTTGTCATTTTTTTGCTGGATTTTTGTCACTTTTTTGCTGGATTTTTGTCATTTTTTTAATGGATTTTTGTCATTTTTTTTAATGGATTTTTGTCTTTTTTTGCTGGATTTTTGTCACTTTTTTTGCTGGATTTTTGTCACTTTTTTGATGGATTTTTTTAAAGGCAACAAATAATCGTTTGAATAATCGTGATTTCAATTATGACAAAAATAATCGTGATTATTATTTTTTCAATAATCGAGCAGCCCTACTTTGAGTAAAAAGAACTGTTTTCAGCCTGGATTTGAACATTGTCAGAGTCGAGGCCTGTCTCACATCCTCGTGAAGACTGTTCCAGATTATAGCTTTAGCCTCACCGTGTTTAGTCCTGACTCTGGGAACCACCAGGAGGCCCCTCCCCTCCCTGAGATGGTTCATACGGCTCTAACATGTCATGAAAAGACTTGTAACAAGCAGAGCTCTTTTAAAGTCTATTCTCTGAGTGACAGGAAGCCAGTGCAGAGACCGGAGCACTGGACTAATATGGTCGTACTTCCTGGTTCTGGATGTTCTGCAGCCGTTACAGTATCTGACCTGCTGGAGACAAACTCATGGATCAGTCTCTGGTTTTGACTCTGTTCCTCTGATCTTAGTGTTTTCCAGATGGTAAAAAGCTGCTGATGTTGTTGCTCTGATGTGGCTGTTTAAGTTCAGGTCTGAGTCCATGATTACTCCTAGATTTCGAACCTGTGTTTTTGGTTTCAGAGAGAGAGACTCAATGTGACTGACAACACTTTGTCTTTGTGTCTGTGGGACAAAAACAATGATCTCAGTTTTGTTCTGTCTGAGTTTAGTTGGAGAAAGTTGTTTTGCATCTACAAACTGATCTGTAGGCCAGACAAATGTGTTCATACAACACATTTCATGCACAAGGCAAATCCATGTGCCTCACAGCAACACCAAGAACACACAAACACAATACAGATAAAGCAAATCAATTGATACAACTCATAAAAATATACACAAATACACACATACAGTATGTAGTTAAAACACAGTCAGTTGCCACAGGCAGCAGCAAAAAGGTGTCCTAGACTCAAACATAGTCAGAGGTGAGGCCCGTCTCACATCCTCACTGAGGCTGTTCCAGATTTTAGCTGCATGAAACTGAAATGCAGCCTCGCCGTGTTTAGTCCTGACTCTGGGAACCACCAGGAGGCCCCTCCCTGAGGAACTCAACGGCTTTATGCTTCGGTGCTAAACCATGAAAAGACTTGTAACAAGCAGAGCTGTTTTAAAGTCTGTTCTCTGAGCGACAGGAAGCCAGTGCAGAGACCGGAGCGCTGGACTAATATGGTCGTATTTCCTGGTTCTGGATGTTCTGCAGCCGTTACAGTATCTGACCTGGTGTAGACAAACACATGGATAAGTCTCTCTAAGTCTGGTTTTGACACTGTTCCTCTGATCTTAATGTTTTCCAGATGGTAAAAAGCTGCTGATGTTATTGCTCTGATTCAGGTCTGAGTCCAGGATCACTCCCAGATTTCTAACCTGTGTTTTTGGTTTTCAGAGAGAGAGACTCAATGTGACTGAAAACACTTTGTCTTTGTGTGTGTGGGACAAAAACAATGATCTCAGTTTTGTTCTGTCTGAGTTTAGTTGGAGAAAGTTGTTTTGCATCTATAAGCTGATCTGTAGGCAAGACAAATGTATTTATACAACACATTTCATGCACAAGGCAAATCCATGTGCCTCACAGCAGCACCAAGAACACACAAACACAATACAGATAAAGCAAATCAATTGATACAACTCATAAAAATATACACAAATACACACATACAGTATGTAGTTAAAACACAGTCAGTTGTCACAGGCAGCAGTAAAAAGGCCCGTCTCACATCCTCACTGAGGCTGTTCCAGACATTAGCTGCGTGAAACTGAAACGCAGCCTCGCCGTGTTTAGTCCTGACTCTGGGAACCACCAGGAGACCCCTCCCTGAGGAACTCAACAGCTGTACATGTCAGCTTTAAAGTCTGTTCTCTGAGTGACAGGAAGCCAGTGCAGAGACCGGAGCACTGGACTAATATGGTCGTGTTTCCTGGTTCTGGATGTTCTGCAGCCGGTGCAGTATAGACACAGACGCATCTCGTCATAGAAGGGGGCGTGGCTTCGCCGAGGGGGAAAATAGAATCTTTAGAGAAACAACATTTTCCTCTTTTTAGTCATTTTCTGGTGGAAAATGAACTTATTTATCACATAAATAAAGTCAGGTGTAAATCAGGCCCATATGGATATTTTCTCACAGCAGATTGTTCAGTAGAAGTGAAAAAAACGGCAGTTGTAGCTAGCGCGAGCTAACCGTTAGCATTAGCCATGTAGCATCAAGTTAGCATTCTCTGTTATTCATGTATTTATGGGCTGTTGAACCACTTTGCTCCTCCCCATGTCTTTGTATCTTTATTTAGTAGAAACTATATTCATAATTCAGCATTTGTTACAGTGGTTTTTGAATAATTAGAGAAAATATAGATTTTTTCAAAATTGTTTTCCCCCTTAACTGTTTTCAAAAATGACCATATATGGGCGATTCTAGAGATGCGTCTGTATCTATCTAACCTACTGGAGACAAACTCATGGATCAGTCTCTCTCAGTCTGGTTTTGACACTGTTCTCTGATCTTAGCCATGTTTTTCAGATGGTAAAAAGCTGCTGATGTTTTTGACTGTTCAGATCCAGGTCTGAGTCCAGGATCAGTCCCAGATTTCTAACTTGATTGTTTGGTTCTAGGTTTGCAACTTTTGTCCATCGTGAGATCTGTTCATCGTAAATGACGACACACTGGCAGGATATTCACACTGATCGTTAATCCTTCAGACTTGGACTAAATCCTCTCGGCTCTTCCCGTGTTTTCCCATGAGTTTGTTGTTCTTCGCCCCCGGCCTCACACCTCGAACATAATTGCACCAAAACATACGATAGGTCAGGTTTCCCCGGCTCCCGTCTGTGAACTCCCGACCCCGACCCCGAACAAAGCGGCGGCGAGTTAGCGGTTAGCGCACGGTCGGCCGGGCGCACTTTCCAACGATTAGAATCAGGGAGAGCTGGCGTCGCCCCCCAGTCCACGGTGAGGCCCCCGACAAGAGACAAAACAGCAGCAGGTCAAAGGTCCAGCATGCACATACTTCATGCTTTTTAATTGGACCTGCTTCTGTTTACATGACACAGACATTTCACCAGAACTTCAGAAACACAATTATTTCTCATAGGGCTGCTCGATTATTGAAAAAATAATAATCACAATTATTTTTGTCATAATTGAAATCACGATTATTCAAACGATTATTTGTTGCCATTAAAAAAATCCATCAAAAAAAGTGACAAAAATCCAGCAAAAAAGTGACAAAAATCCAGCAAAAAAAAGACAAAAATCCAGCAAAAAAAAAAAAAAAATCAAGCAAAAAAGTGACAAAATTCCAGCAAAAAAATGACAAAAATCCAGCAAAAAAGTGACAAAAATCCAGCAAAAAATGACAAAAATCCAGCAAAAAAATGACAAAAATCCAGCAAAAAAGTGACAAAAATCCAGCAAAAAAGTGACAAAAATCCAGCAAAAAAAAGACAAAAATCCAGCAAAAAAGTGACAAAATTCCAGCAAAAAAATGACAAAAATCCAGCAAAAAAGTGACAAAAATCCAGCAAAAAAGACAAAAATCCAGCAAAAAATGACAAAAATCCAGCAAAAAAAAGACAAAAATCCAGCAAAAAAAAGACAAAAATCCAGCAAAAAAGTGACAAAAATCCAGCAAAAAATGACAAAAATCCAGCAAAAAAATGACAAAAATCCAGCAAAAAAAAGACAAAAATCCAGCAAAAAAATGACAAAAATCCAGCAAAAAAGTGACAAAATTCCATTAAAAAGTGACAAAAATCCATCAAAAAAAAGACAAAAATCCATCAAAAAAGTGACAAAAATCCAGCAAAAAAGTGACAAAAATCCATCAAAAAAGTGACAAAAATCCAGCAAAAAATGACAAAAATCCAGCAAAAGAAATGACAAAAATCCAGCAAAAAAAAGACAAAAATCCAGCAAAAAAATGGCAAAAATCCAAAAATTAAAAATGAAAAAAAAAAAAAAATGAAAAAAATTGAGAAAAAAAAAATAGAAAAAAATAAATAAATAAAAATTATAATCGATTTTTTGCGATTATGCTAATTTTGTAATCGTTTACTGTTGTAATCGAAATCGTAATCGAATTTCGATTAATTGCACAGCCCTAATTTCTCAGATTCAGCTCAAAGTTTCAGCTGTTTTTGTTTGACCTTCGTGTGATGTTTATTATTGTATCTCAGACATGAGCAGGACGTGCTGCCTCAGGGCTGATACTGCACACAAGGGCCATGACTCACTGATCGAGACGAAATAGAGGCGATGGTGCCAGATTAACCGGTTCATTACCGCGGTTGTAAAAGCAGTAAGAACTTTCTTTCTTCTCGTGAGCCGTGACGTGTTTATGGGTGAACGTGAGCTTTTGTTTGGATCATGTGTGGGCGTGTGCAGACCCGCACCAGACGGGCCCAGTGCTGGATATTCACTTTCTCTGAGACAGTGTTTAAGTAACTCTTCCCCCTACAGGCCATAAGCGCCACTGCAGGTGTCGTAGCACCGTTCTTACATTTCGACGTTACTTAGTCCTGCTTTAAAGAGGGGGTGTTCTGCTTTAAAGAGGGGGTATTCTGCTTTTGTCAGTCCCATAGCACCAGTCTATATCACACTACAATGATGACAAACCTTCTGTTGGTCTGTAAATGCAGTAAATTAGAATAACTGCCTTGTATAAAATGTCTCTCTCAAAATGGCTGTAGTGAATGTCTTGAAATAGGCCTGAAAAATAGGCCTTGAAAACTGCCTAATACCCCCCTTTAAAGAAAAACTAAGTAACTTGTTTACCTTAAAGCTTTCCATCCTGTTATTCTGTCCCTCCCTCATTAAAAACATGGCTGAAGTGTTGCCTTGGCACATTCACGTATTTCTGAGTAATCTGTAAAAACTCTGATGGCGGCCATTTTAGGGATAGGTTTGCCTGAGTCCTCCTAGGAACGCCCCCACCTCCTGGAGACGCCTCCGAGCTTTGGTCACCAGCCGAGTAACCAACCACTGCTCCTCAGCAGAACCCCCTCCCCACTGATGCCACAGACAGCGTGTGGAGGGGGCGTGTCTAAAGGCTCAGAGGTTCTTAAAGAGACAGAGGCCTATTTCAAGACATTCACTACAGCCATTTTGAGAGAGACATTTTATACAAGGCAGTTATTCTGATTTACTGCATTTACAGACCAACAGAAGGTTTGTCATCATTGTAGTGTGAGATAGACTGGTGCTATGGGGCTGACAAAAGCAGAACACCCCCTCTTTAAAGCAGAACACCCCCTCTTTAAAGCAGAACACCCCCACTTTAACCTCTTAACTCCCGCCTGAACCGAGAGGATCTTTTTCCTCACGTCATCAGATTTTTTTTCCATCATTTTTTTGTTGGGTGTTCAACTCATTATTGTCACATTTTTGTCATTTTTTTGTCATTTTTTGTCAATTTTTTGCATTTTTTTGGTCAAATTTTTATCACATTTTTTTAATTTTTTTGTAATTTTTTGTATTTTTTGGTCAATTTTTTGTCCATTTCTTTGTCATTTTTTTGGTCATTTTTAGTCAATTTTTTGCATTTTTTTGTCAATTTTTTATCACATTTTTGTCATTTTTTCGTCTAATTTACTGCATTTACAGACCAACAGAAGGTTTGTCATCATTGTAGTGAGATATAGACTGGTGCTATGGGACTGACAAAAGCAGAACACCCCCTCTTTAAGACAACCTTCCCGTAGTCCCTGTGGGGGTAATACAAGTGTTTATGGGATGATTGGAGGGTCTTTCATCGCCCCCTGGTGTCTCTGGCCAGAAAACCACACTTGCAGCTTTCCTGCCTCCGGGTCTGAGCCACCAATACACACTAATGGAACGACAAAGAAGAAGCTAACAGGCTAAGCTGTGGGCTAGCACCACTTAAACAGTATTTACAGCCAAGTGTGAGTGAAAACAATGATCTCCGTTGTGTAACTGGATGAACAACATCCCTCTGTCCCTTTGTCTTTTTCTGTCAGCGCAGGATTTACTCTCACGGACGATTAATGAGTAAAAAACCGTAACATGCTACGACACCTGCAGTGGCGCTTACGGCCTCCAGGGGCAAGAGTTACTTAGTTCTGCTTTAACTCACAGTACGGTGGGATAAATAACCTGTGAGCGCTGATAAAAGCCTATAATGTTAAAGGAAGAACAGAGCAACACTGTCAGTGCTGCTTGTGCCTCAGTCGACCTCTTTTATAGATAAGCCACGCCCTCTAGTTAGTGTTTCCAGGAACAAAGCGGAGCAGCTGGAAGATCAGGCCCAAGAAGTCAGCGTCAGGTTCATGAATGGTCAGTGCTAGATGTTCTGCTCCGGAGGGACAGTCTGCTGTGAAAACGTGAGATATCATGACACAAATGAAGGTTAGGGCCAGAGAAATGGTTTAACCTCTTAACTCCCGCCTGAACTCAGAGGAGCTTTTTCCTCACGTCAGCACATTTTTTTTCCAACATTTTTTTGTTGGGTATTCAACTCATTTTTGAATTTTTTTGTCATTTATCACATTTTTGTCATTTTTTCGTCCATTTTTAATCAATTTTTTGTCACTTTTTTGTCATTTTTTTGTCATTTTTTCGTCAATTTTTTGTCACATTTTTTCGTCAATTTTTTGTCACATTTTTGTCACATTTTTGTCATTTTTTTGTCAATTTTTAATCAATTTTTAATCAATTTTTTGTCATTTTTTCGTCATTTTTTGTCATTTTTTCGTCAATTTTTAATCAATTTTTTGTCACATTTTTTTCATTTTTTGGTCATTTTTTCGTCATTTTTTTTGTCATTTTTTCGTCAATTTTTAATCAATTTTTTGTCACATTTTTTTCATTTTTTTGTCATTTTTTCGTCAATTTTTTGTCACATTTTTTTCATTTTTTTGTCATTTTTTCGTCATTTTTTCGTCGATTTTTTCGTCAATTTTTAATAATTTTTTTGTCACATTTTTGTCATTTTTTCGTCCATTTTTCATAAATTTTTCGTCACTTTTTTGTCAATGTTTTCACACTTTTTTGTCACATTTCCATCATTGTTTTTTTTTTCCATCACTTTTTTCCAGAAGCTTTTGGATTGGGGGTAAAGCCAAACTGGAGAAAATGTGCTCGGTTCAGGCGGGAGTTAAGGGGTTAACTTTAAGGATTAGGGTAATTTGTATTTTTAGACAAACCAACTCATAGATCTATACGAACTCACAGCAGACCGTCCCTCCGGAGCAGACGATCCAGCACTAACCTTCATGAATCCAACACGCAGAGCAAATCATCATGACAAATGCAAAACCTCCCACTGTTTTGTCTCCAGCACCTCTGTATGGTTTGTTTCTCGTTATTATTGTGTATTTGTTGTATGTTGTGGACTATTCCAGGCCGTACTACAGAGTCTGAGTCACAGATAAACACTGCGTCAGTCATGGATTTAAAATGTGTTTCCTAACTCTCCCCCTGACTAACGCGTGGTCCCGTCTCGCCCCCGCAGTTCGAGGACGGCGTGTGGACCCTCAGCACCACCCTGTGCGACTGCCTCATGACCATGGACGTGATGCTGTGCACGGCCTCCATCTTCAACCTCTGCGCCATCAGCGTCGACAGGTCGGACTTCACACAAACTCCAGCTCACGTTTAAACCAGGGCTGTGGAAACTAACCTCATGAACCTCTCCACCTTCTACAAGTTTGGATGATTTTAGTCTCTCCAAAAAAAAGACAAAAAAATTGGCCAAAAAATGACAAAAAAAGACAAAAAAAAAAAAAAGACAAAAAAATTACAAAAATGTGACAAAAAAATGACTAAAAAATGAAAAAAAAAGACAACAAATGAAAAAAAAGACAAAAAATGACAAAAAAAATGACAAAAAATGACAAAAAAATTGGCCAAAAAATGACAAAAAATGACAAAAAAAAAAATAAAAGACAAAAAAATTACAAAAATGTGACAAAAAAATGACTAAAAAATGAAAAACAAAAAAAGACAAAAAATGGAAAAAAAAGACAAAAAATGACAAAAAAATGACAAAAAAATGACAAAAATGTTACAAAAAAATGACAAAAAAATGACAAAGTTTGGATGATTTTAGTCTCTCCAAAAAAAAGACAAAAAAATTGGCCAAAAAATTACAAAAATGTGACAAAAAAATGACTAAAAAATGAAAAAAAAAAAAAAAGACACAAAATGGAAAAAAAGACAAAAAATGAAAAAAAATTTGGCCAAAAAATGACAAAAAAAGACAAAAAAAAAAAAAAAAGACAAAAAAATTACAAAAATGTTACAAAAAAATGACAAAAAATGACAAAAAAATGACAAAAATGTTACCTTCTCTGCATGTTCTCCCCGTGTCTGTTTCCTCTGGGTTCTCTGCATGTTCTCCCCGTGTCTGGTTTCCTCTGGGTTCTCTGCATGTTCTCCCCGTGTCTGTTTCCTCTGGGTTCTCTGCATGTTCTCCCCGTGTCTGTGTCTGTTTCCTCTGGGTTCTCTGCATGTTCTCCCCGTGTCTGTGTCTGTTTCCTCTGGGTTCTCTGCATGTTCTCCCCGTGTCTGTGTCTGTTTCCTCTGGGTTCTCTGCATGTTCTCCCCGTGTCTGGTTTCCTCTGGGTTCTCTGCATGTTCTCCCCGTGTCTGGTTTCCTCTGGGTTCTCTGCATGTTCTCCCCGTGTCTGGTTTCCTCTGGGTTCTCTGCATGTTCTCCCCGTGTCTGTTTCCTCTGGGTTCTCTGCATGTTCTCCCCGTGTCTGGTTTCCTCTGGGTTCTCTGCATGTTCTCCCCGTGTCTGGTTTCCTCTGGGTTCTCTGCATGTTCTCCCCGTGTCTGTTTCCTCTGGGTTCTCTGCATGTTCTCCCTGTGTAGGTTTCCTCTGGGTTCTCTGCATGTTCTCCCTGTGTAGGTTTCCTCTGGGTTCTCTGCATGTTCTCCCCGTGTCTGGTTTCCTCTGGGTTCTCTGCATGTTCTCCCCGTGTCTGGTTTCCTCTGGGTTCTCTGCATGTTCTCCCCGTGTCTGGTTTCCTCTGGGTTCTCTGCATGTTCTCCCCGTGTCTGGTTTCCTCTGGGTTCTCTGCATGTTCTCCCCGTGTCTGGTTTCCTCTGGGTTCTCTGCGTGTTCTCCCCGTGTCTGGTTTCCTCTGGGTTCTCTGCATGTTCTCCCTGTGTCTGGTTTCCTCTGGGTTCTCTGCATGTTCTCCCTGTGTCTGGTTTCCTCTGGGTTCTCTGCATGTTCTCCCCGTGTCTGGTTTCCTCTGGGTTCTCTGCATGTTCTCCCCGTGTCTGGTTTCCTCTGGGTTCTCTGCATGTTCTCCCCGTGTCTGTGTCTGGTTTCCTCTGGGTTCTCTGCATGTTCTCCCCGTGTCTGTTTCCTCTGGGTTCTCTGCATGTTCTCCCTGTGTCTGTGTAGGTTTCCTCTGCGTTCTCTGCATGTTCTCCCCGTGTCTGTTTCCTCTGGGTTCTCTGCATGTCCTCCCTGTGTCTGGTTTCCTCTGGGTGCTCTGCATGTTCTCCCTGTGGTTTCCTCTGGGTTCTCTGCATGTTCTCCCCGTGTCTGTTTCCTCTGGGTTCTCTGCATGTCCTCCCTGTGTCTGGTTTCCTCTGGGTTCTCTGCATGTTCTCCCCGTGTCTGGTTTCCTCTGGGTTCTCTGCATGTTCTCCCCGTGTCTGTGTCTGGTTTCCTCTGGGTTCTCTGCATGTTCTCCCCGTGTCTGGTTTCCTCTGGGTTCTCTGCATGTTCTCCCTGTGTCTGTTTCCTCTGGGTTCTCTGCATGTTCTCCCCGTGTCTGTTTCCTCTGGGTTCTCTGCATGTTCTCCCCGTGTCTGGATATTTTCTCACAGCAGACTGTTCAGTAGAAGCGAAAAAACTGCAGGTGTAGCTAGCGCTAGCTAACCGTTAGCATTAGCCCGATGCTAACATGTAGCATCAAGTTAGCATTCTCCGTTATTCATGTATTTATGGGCTGTTGAACAGTGTTAATTTTGACAACATGTTTTAATTTAGTTTTAGTCTTTTGATGAAAATGAAGAAAAAAAAGACAAAAAATGAAAAAAAAAAGACAAAAAAAGAAAAAAAAAAGAAAAAAAAAGACTAAAAAAAGACAAAAAAAGACAAAAAAAATGACAAAAAAATGACAAAAAAAATGACCAAAAATGACAAAAACATGACAAAAAAATGACAAAAAATGGAAAAAAAATGACAAAAAAATGACAAAAAATGACCAAAAATGACAAAAAATGGAAAAAAAATGACAAAAAAATGACAAAAAAATGACAAAAAATGACAAAAAATGACAAAAAAATGACAAAAAATGACCAAAAATGACAAAAAATGACCAAAAATGACAAAAAAATGACAAAAAAATGACAAAAAATGACAAAAAATGACCAAAAATGACAAAAAAATGACAAAAACATGACAAAAAAATGACAAAAAATGACAAAAAAATGACAAAAAAATGACAAAAAATGACAAAAAATGACAAAAAATGACAAAAAATGACAAAAAAATGACAAAAAATGTGTCTGGTTTCCTCTGGGTTCTCTGCATGTTCTCCCCGTGTCTGGTTTCCTCTGGGTTCTCTGCATGTTCTCCCCGTGTCTGTGTAGGTTTCCTCTGGGTTCTCTGCATGTTCTCCCCGTGTCTGTGTCTGGTTTCCTCTGGGTTCTCTGCATGTTCTCCCCGTGTCTGGTTTCCTCTGGGTTCTCTGCGTGTTCTCCCCGTGTCTGGTTTCCTCTGGGTTCTCTGCATGTTCTCCCCGTGTCTGGTTTCCTCTGGGTTCTCTGCATGTTCTCCCCGTGTCTGTTTCCTCTGGGTTCTCTGCATGTTCTCCCCGTGTCTGGTTTCCTCTGGGTTCTCTGCATGTTCTCCCCGTGTCTGTTTCCTCTGGGTTCTCTGCATGTTCTCCCCGTGTCTGTTTCCTCTGGGTTCTCTGCATGTTCTCCCCGTGTCTGGTTTCCTCTGGGTTCTCTGCATGTTCTCCCCGTGTCTGGTTTCCTCTGGGTTCTCTGCGTGTTCTCCCTGTGTCTGTTTCCTCTGGGTTCTCTGCATGTTCTCCCCGTGTCTGGTTTCCTCTGGGTTCTCTGCATGTTCTCCCCGTGTCTGGTTTCCTCTGGGTTCTCTGCATGTTCTCCCCGTGTCTGGTTTCCTCTGGGTTCTCTGCGTGTTCTCCCTGTGTCTGTTTCCTCTGGGTTCTCTGCATGTTCTCCCCGTGTCTGGTTTCCTCTGGGTTCTCTGCGTGTTCTCCCCGTGTCTGTTTCCTCTGGGTTCTCTGCATGTTCTCCCTGTGTAGGTTTCCTCTGGGTTCTCTGCATGTTCTCCCCGTGTCTGGTTTCCTCTGGGTTCTCTGCATGTTCTCCCCGTGTCTGTGTCTGGTTTCCTCTGGGTTCTCTGCATGTTCTCCCCGTGTCTGGTTTCCTCTGGGTTCTCTGCATGTTCTCCCCGTGTCTGGTTTCCTCTGGGTTCTCTGCATGTTCTCCCCGTGTCTGTTTCCTCTGGGTTCTCTGCATGTTCTCCCCGTGTCTGTTTCCTCTGGGTTCTCTGCATGTTCTCCCCGTGTCTGTTTCCTCTGGGTTCTCTGCATGTTCTCCCCGTGTCTGGTTTCCTCTGGGTTCTCTGCATGTTCTCCCCGTGTCTGGTTTCCTCTGGGTTCTCTGCATGTTCTCCCCGTGTCTGGTTTCCTCTGGGTTCTCTGCATGTTCTCCCCGTGTCTGGTTTCCTCTGGGTTCTCTGCATGTTCTCCCCGTGTCTGTTTCCTCTGGGTTCTCTGCATGTTCTCCCCGTGTCTGGTTTCCTCTGGGTTCTCTGCATGTTCTCCCCGTGTCTGTTTCCTCTGGGTTCTCTGCATGTTCTCCCCGTGTCTGTTTCCTCTGGGTTCTCTGCATGTTCTCCCTGTGTCTGTTTCCTCTGGGTTCTCTGCATGTTCTCCCCGTGTCTGGATATTTTCTCACAGCAGATTGTTCAGTCGAAGTGAAAAAACGGCAGTTGTAGCAAGCACTAGCTAACCGTTAGCATTAGCCCGATGCTAACATGTAGCATCATGTTAGCATTCTCCGTTATTCATGTATTTATGGGCTGTTGAACAGTGTTAATTTTGACAACATATTTTAATTTAGTTTTAGTCTTTTGATGAAAATGAAGAAAAAAAAGACAAAAAATGAAAAAAAAATGACAAAAAATGACAAAAAAATGACAAAAAATGACAAAAAATGACAAAAAAATGACAAAAAATGACAAAAAATGACAAAAAATGAAAAAAAATGAAAAAAAAATGAAAAAAAATGAAAAAAAATGACAAAAAAATGACAAAAAATGACAAAAAAATGACAAAAAATGACAAAAAAATGACAAAAAAATGACAAAAAAATGACAAAAAAATGACAAAAAAAGACAAAAAAATACAAAAAATGACAAAAAAATGACAAAAAAAGACAAAAAAATGACACAAAAAAAGACAAAAAATGAAAAAAATGACAAAAAATGACAAAAAAAATGACAAAAAATGAAAAAAAATGACAAAAAATGAAAAAAAAGACAAAAAATGACAAAAAATGACAAAAAAAATGACAAAAAAATGACAAAAAAATGACAAAAAAATGACAAAAAAAATGACAAAAAAATGACAAAAAATGAAAAAAATGACAAAAAATGACCAAAAAAATGACAAAAAAATGACAAAAAATGACAAGAAAAAACAAAAAACAAACAAAAAATGTGACAAAAAAAGAAAATTTCATCCCCATTTTTACTCTAGTTTTAGTCGACTAAAATTGCAAGTAAATGTCAGACTAATTGAGTGGACTTTGCATTGATAATATTGATTCTAATCATGTTTAATGTTGTTCCTCTGCTTCATGTTTCTGCTCCACATGAACAAAGCTCAGAGCTGATCCTTTAAACATGATCTGAGGCTCTTTCAGACGCTCAATACAAGTCTGGATGATTTTAGTCTCTCCTTTTCATTTTTATTTAGTCTGATTTTAGTCGACTCAAATATCTGGACATTTTAGTCACAGTTTTAGTCTCATGAGAAACTTTTCATTTAGTTTTAGTCCAATTTTAGTCACAAAAATATCACTTTGACTAAGATTAAGACTAAATATTTAAGTCGACGACATTAACATTGGCTGTTGAACCACTTTGCTCCTCCCCATGTCTTTGTATCTTTATTCAGTAGAAACTATATTCATATTTCAGCATTTGTTACAGTCGTTTTTGAATAATTAGAGAAAGTTTAGATTTTTCTCAATTGTTTTCCCCCTTAACTGTTTTCAAACATGACCATATATGGGCGATTCCAGAGATACGTCTGTATCTATGTCCTCATGTGTAGAATGAGCTCAGACCTGTTCACCACAACTGCCTCTGAAACCCTGTCACTCAGAGAGGAGTCACTTCGGGTCTGAAGTGGCTAATTGGTTTCCTGGTAGGAGAGGTGTGGTTTACGATCGTCCAGAGCCGTTTATTGTGCTGAATGTCTCTCATGTGTCTGCAGTCGCCACAGCCAATCAGATCATCGTATGAGACGACGTATGACGGAACCGCTGTAAACTTTCAGCTAAACTATTTAGAACAAGGTCTAAAGCTCGATGGAAAAATAGCCTGACATGTGTGTTTGTGCCTGTGTTTGTCATGACATCAACCTGCCAGGGGACGACGGAGGAAAAAGAGCCTACATGGCTAACATGGCTAACATGGCTAACATGGCTAACATGGCTAACATGGCTAACTCCGGCACATCTACATGTTGAAGAAACACATGTAGATTAATGTGCACTGTCCCAATTCAAATAAAGATATAGATTTTTTTTTAAATGGCTAACTTGCATCTAGCCCCAAATTCAACTCATCAAAACATTTTTTTTTGCAGTAAATTCTAAATATTGAGCTGTTGTTTTCATGGCTGCACAGAGAGACATTCATGCTGGATTCTTTCAGGCAGCGCTCGATGAAAGAACCAAATGGAAAATTCCAGGCTGAGGTCACGTCGCAGCTCGTTGTTACATCAGGAGAAAAACGACAGTAGAGCCGTGTGGAGCAACGAGCATCAAATGGATCAATCCAGCCTTTCTTCAACCTGTTGTGGAAGAATATCAAGCATTGTCTTAAATGACCTGAATTGAGGAAATGTTTCTTGTTTTGAGCGGTTTTCACTCATTTAGACACTTTTCCTGATCGAGTTTCCTTTGCTTGTTTGAGGACATTTCACACCAGTTCTAGGGTCAATCTCGCTTGAAATAAGAAAGTAAAATTGCCAATGAGATAAGAACAATTTTCTTTCCCCATTGGCAAAGAAAATGACCTGAAATAAGGACGAAATGTATCGAAACGAGTCAAAAACATCTCAGAACAAGTGAAATCATCTGTAATAAACTTCTTAACTTTTGGTCATTTTTTTTAAATTTTTTTGTCATTTTTTGTATTTTTTTTGGTCAGTTTTTTGTCATTTTTTCATCAAATTTTCATCACATTTTTGTCATTTTTTTTGTCATTTTTTATCAATTTTTTTGTCACATTTTTGTCATTTTTTTGTATTTTTTTGTCATTTTTTTTTGTCATTTTTTTGTCATTTTTTTGTCACATTTTTGTCATTTTTGTCATTTTTTTGTATTTTTTTGTCATTTTTTTGTCATTTTTTTGTCATTTTTTTGTCATTTTTTTGTCATTTTTTTGTCATATTTTTGTCAAATTTCAATGACTTGAATTGAGGAAATGTTTCTTGTTTTGAGCGGTTTTCACTCATTTAGACACTTTTCCTGATCGGACCGAGTTTGCTTTGCTTGTTTGAGGACATTTCAGACCAGTTCTAGGGTAAATCTCGCTTGAAATAAGAAAGAAAAATTGCCAATGAGATAAGAACAACTTTCTTTCCCCATTGGCAAAGAAAATGACCTGAAATAAGGACGAAATGTATCGAAACGAGTCAGAAACATCTCAGAACAAGTGAAATAATCTGTAATAAACTTCTTAACTTTTGGTCATTTTTTTGTATTTTTTTTGTATTTTTTTGTCAAATTTTCATCACATTTTTTTAATTTTTTTTTCATTTTTTTTTTTTCATTTTTTTTTATTTTATTTTTTTCATTTTTTATATTTTTTTTGTCATTTTTTTTGTCGTTTTTTGTATTTTTTTTGGTCAGTTTTTTGTCATTTTTTCATCAAATTTTCATCACATTTTTGTCATTTTTTGTCATTTTTTGGTCATTTTTTTGTCAAATTTAAATGACTCGAATTGAGGAAATGTTTCTTGATTTGAGCGGTTTTCACTCATTTAGACACTTTTCCTGATCGGACCGAGTTTCCTTTGCTTGTTTGAGGACATTTCAGACCAGTTCTAGGGTAAATCTCGCTTGAAATAAGAAAGTAAAATTGCCAATGAGATATGAACGTTTTTCTTTCCCCATTGGCAAAGAAAATGACCTGAAATAAGGAGGAAATGTATCGAAACGAGTCAGAAACATCTCAGAACAAGTGAAATAATCTGGGACAAATGCCCAACAACTTCTTAACCAGTCAAAACAACTAAAATGTGGATTATTGTGCTCAAACTGAGATGTTTATACTGATCTAGTTCATTACTTTTTGCAGTGTGGGAGAGTTTCATCTTAGTTTTCGTTTGCCGTCAATCTAGGGCTGCTCGATTATTGAAAAAATAATAATCACGATTATTTTTGTCATAATTGAAATCACGATTATTCAAACGATTATTTGTTGCCTTTAAAAAAATCCAGCAAAAAAGTGACAAAAATCCATTAAAAAATGACAAAAATCCATCAAAAAAAGACAAAAATCCAGCAAAAAAAAGATAAAAATCCAGCAAAAAAAAGATAAAAATCCAGCAAAAAAGTGACAAAAATCCATAAAAAAATTACAAAAATCCAGCAAAAAAAGACAAAAATCCAGCAAAAAAAAGATTAAAATCCATAAAAAAATTACAAAAATCCAGCAAAAAAAGACAAAAATCCAGCAAAAAAGTGACAAAAATCCAGCAGAAAAAAGACAAAAATCCAGCAAAAAAAGACAAAAATCCAGCAAAAAAGTGACAAAAATCCAGCAAAAAAGTGACAAAAATCCATTAAAAAAGTGACAAAAATCCATAAAAAAAGACAAAAATCCAACAAAAAAAGACAAAAATCCTACAAAAAAAGACAAAAATCCAGCAGAAAAAATACAAAAATCCATAAAAAAGACAAAAATCCAGCAAAAAAGTGACAAAAATCCATAAAAAAAAGACAAAAATCCAGCAAAAAAAATGACAAAAATCCATTAAAAAAAGTGACAAAAATCCATAAAAAAAAGACATAAATCCAGCAAAAAAAAAGACAAAAATCCAGCAAAAAAGTGACAAAAATCCCCAAATAAAAAATTAGAAAAAAAATAAAAAATTGAAATTTTTTTGAGAAAAAAAAAAATATATTATAATCGTTTTTGTGCGATTATGCTAATTTTGTAATCGTTTACTGTTGTAATCGAAATCGTAATCGAATTTCGATTAATTGCACAGCCCTACGTCAATCCCCCCCAAAAAATCCAACACCTCCTGACTTTACTTTGTGCTGAGGAGGAAAGTCTGAGTGTGGAGTTGTTCAGCCCAGGAATCAAACCTAGGACCTTTCTGCAGCGAGGAAAGAGCTTTAAACACTGCGGTGCCATCGCTCCTCTGAAAGCGTATAATCGTCTCCACAGGTCGTTCCTCCTCCGCGGTGTAGTGACAGAAACGCCCCCCCCCTGATAACTCCACGTCAGGCCCAGCCGCCCCCTCGTCCCGCTCTCTTCAATCACACCTGTCTCTCTCTCAGATAAAACTGTAATAAATCTCTGTCGGGACGTCCCATTCGGGGATGAGGCCGTGTGGGTTTGAGAGTCTCGGGGGTTCAGCGCAGTCTAAGGACGCACTCGGACGACTCTGATGTTTTTAATCCAGACTCCCCCAGGACTGACGTGCAGTGGATCCAAGTAAAGCCCGTCTCATTAGTCTGGGTTAAGTCCAGTAACGAAACCCCCCCCCAGGTCTTTACTGTTCCTTCAACGGTCCACGTTTCACAGGTACAGCAGAACGGGAACACTCCTGGAGGGGTTTGCACTTTAATATTTAAAATAAAACAGGATTTCTTCCCTTGTGGATCAATAACGTCTGAGTCTGAGGACATTCAGCTCAGGTGAAGAACATGGTCTGATATAACTGCAGTCTCTGTGTGGGGGGAGAACGCTGTGAAACTGTATTTAGTAGGGCTGCTCGATTATTGAAAAAATAATAATCACGATTATTTTTGTCATAATTGAAATCACGATTATTCAAACGATTATTTGTTGCCTTTAAAAAAATCCAGCAAAAAAGTGACAAAAATCCATTAAAAAAGTGACAAAAATCCATTAAAAAAGTGACAAAAATCCATTAAAAAAGTGACAAAAATCCATTAAAAAAGTGACAAAAATCCATTAAAAAAATGACAAAAATCCATCAAAAAAAGACAAAAATCCAGCAGAAAAAGTGACAAAAATCCATTAAAAAAATGACAAAAATCCAGCAAAAAAAGACAAAAATCCATAAAAAAAGTGACAAAAATCCATAAAAAAAGACAAAAATCCATTAAAAAAGTGACAAAAATCCAGCAAAAAAGTGACAAAAATCCAGCAAAAAAATGACAAAAATCCAGCAAAAAAATGACAAAAATCCAGCAAAAAAAAGACAAAAATCCATTAAAAAAAAGTGACAAAAATCCATTAAAAAAAGACAAAAATCCAGCAGAAAAAGTGACAAAAATCCAGCAGAAAAAATGACAAAGTTTGCCTTGATTAAGGAGAGGTCCCTGTTTCACACCTGCCCCCTGCTGGCCAGCCCTCACACCTGCGCAAGCAAACTGAGCTGCGCGGCCTGATGACATCATCACACAGCGCCGTTTGTTTTTATGTCAGACAAAAGCCTGAGCCACGGCACGAGAAAAGCGAAGGGAAAATAATCCCAGCGCCGTGAAATAACACAAGTCTGCTTTGCAAAAAAAAAAAAGAAAAATGAAAAAAAAAAATTTGAAAAAAAAAAAAAATTATAATTGATTTTTTGCGATTATGCTAATTGTGTAATCGTTTACTGTTGTAATTGAAATCGTAATCGAATTTCGATTAATTGCACAGCCCTAGTATTTAGTAAGAGAATTCTGAAAATGGAGAGTCTTTATTGATCTGGAGAACTTCCCTTGTTTCATTCAGAAACTCTGAGGGTGTTAAGATAATAAAAAGTATAACAGATAATAAAAAGTATAACAGATAATAAAAGTATAACAGATAATAAAAGTATAACAGATAATAAAAGTATAACAGATATACAGATATACAGATAATAAAAAGTATAACAGATAATAAAAAGTATAACAGATAATAAAAGTATAACAGATAATAAAAGTATAACAGATAATAAAAGTACAACAGATAATAAAAAGTATAACAGATAATAAAAAGTATAACAGATAATAAAAGTATAACAGATAATAAAAGTATAACAGATAATAAAAGTATAACAGATAATAAAAGTACAACAGATGATAAAAAGTATAACAGATAATAAAAGTATAACAGATAATAAAAGTACAACAGATAATAAAAAGTATAACAGATAATAAAAAGTATAACAGATAATAAAAAGTATAACAGATAATAAAAGTATAACAGATAATAAAAGTATAACAGATAATAAAAGTATAACAGATAATAAAAGTATAACAGATAATAAAAGTATAACAGATAATAAAAGTATAACAGATAATAAAAGTATAACAGATAATAAAAGTATAACAGATAATAAAAGTATAACAGATAATAAAAGTATAACAGATAATAAAAGTATAACAGATAATAAAAGTATAACAGATAATAAAAAGTATAACAGATAATAAAAGTATAACAGATAATAAAAGTATAACAGATAATAAAAGTATAACAGATAATAAAAGTATAACAGATAATAAAAGTATAATAGATAATAAAAAGTATAACAGATAATAAAAGTATAACAGATAATAAAAGTATAACAGATAATAAAAGTATAACAGATAATAAAAGTATAACAGATAATAAAAGTATAACAGATAATAAAAGTATAATAGATAATAAAAGTATAACAGATAATAAAAGTATAACAGATAATAAAAGTATAACAGATAATAAAAGTATAACAGATAATAAAAAGTATAACAGATAATAAAAGTATAACAGATAATAAAAGTATAACAGATAATAAAAGTATAACAGATAATAAAAGTATAACAGATAATAAAAGTATAACAGATAATAAAAGTATTATAGATAATAAAAAGTATAACAGATAATAAAAGTATTATAGATAATAAAAGTATAACAGATAATAAAAGTATAACAGATAATAAAAGTATAACAGATAATAAAAGTATAACAGATAATAAAAGTATAATAGATAATAAAAAGTATAACAGATAATAAAAGTATAATAGATAATAAAAAGTATAACAGATAATAAAAGTATAACAGATAATAAAAGTATAACAGATAATAAAAGTATTATAGATAATAAAAAGTATAACAGATAATAAAAGTATTATAGATAATAAAAGTATAACAGATAATAAAAGTATAACAGATAATAAAAGTATAACAGATAATAAAAGTATAACAGATATACAGATATACAGATAATAAAAGTATAACAGATAATAAAAAGTATAACAGATATACAGATAATAAAAGTATAACAGATAATAAAAAGTATAACAGATATACAGATAATAAAAGTATAACAGATATACAGATATACAGATAATAAAAGTGTCCGTGTTGACAGTCAGGTTTACATCATGATGCCAGTGGTGATAAAGTGACGCTGATACGTGATGTAAATACAGGGATTATTGAGTATATTCTGCAAAGGGGTTACTGCACATGTTACTTCGCTGTCTGGTTGTTCAGTCTGACAGCCGTGGGGATGAAGGACCTGCTCCGTCCTGCACTGAGGGTGTCTCCGTCTGCCACTGAGAGAGCTGCTCAGCTCCTCTACAGTCCCGTGCAGTGGGTGGGAGGTGTTGTCCATGATGGAGCTGAGCTTGGCTAACACCCTCCTGTCCCCCAGGGGGCAGCCCAGGACGGAGCTGGCCCTCCTGACCGGCTCGTTCAGTCTGTTCTCGTCCCGCTCTGTGCGGCCCGGGGCCCAGCACACGGCAGCGTAGTGGAGAGCAGAGGCCACCACAGAGTCAGAAAGAGTCCTGAGGGGAGGCCTGCTCACTCCGAAAGACCTCAGTCTCTTCCGAACGACCTCAGTCTGAAGGAGCTCAGTCTGAAGGAGCTCAGTCTGAAGGAGCTCAGTCTAGCTCAGTCTGAAGGAGCTCAGTCTGAAGGACCTCAGTCTGAAGGGGCTCAGTCTGAAGGAGCTCAGTCAGAAGGACCTCAGTCAGAAGGACCTCAGTCAGAAGGAGCTCAGTCTGAAGGACCTCAGTCTCCTCTGAAGGTTCTTGTTGGTCCAGTTTATTGTTGAGGTGAACCCCAGGTGCCTGAAACCGTCCTCCTCCTCAGTGTCCTCCTCCCGGGATGTTCAGAGGTGTGAGCGGTCCACACTTCCTCCTGATCCTGTGTATGTCTGTGTATTTTATTATAAATGTAGTGTGTAATATAAAAGTGTTTCTGTGGAGCTTTTAAAGTCAATAAATGAGTTAGGGCTGTGCAATTAATCGAAATTCGATTATGATTTCGATTACAACAGTAAACGATTACAAAATTAGCATAATCGCAAAAAATCGATTCTAATTTTTATGTATTAATTATTTTTTTCTATTTTTTTCTATTTTTTTATATTTTTTTCTTTCTAATTTTGAATTTTGGGATTTTTGTCACTTTTTTGCTGGATTTTTGTCATTTTTTGCTGGATTTTTGTCTTTTTTTTAATGGGTTTCTGTCATTTTTTATGGATTTTTGTCATTTTTCTGCTGGATTTTTGTCTTTTTTTAATGGATTTTTGTCACTTTTTTGATGGATTTTTGTCTTTTTTCTGCTGGATTTTTGTCTTTTTTTAATGGATTTTTGTCACTTTTTTAATGGATTTTTGTCTTTTTTTTGCTGGATTTTTGTCACTTTTTTTTAATGGATTTTTGTCTTTTTTCTGCTGGATTTTTGTCACTTTTTTTAATGGATTTTTGTCACTTTTTTTAATGGATTTTTGTCTTTTTTTTGCTGGATTTTTGTCTTTTTTTAATGGATTTTTGTCACTTTTTTAATGGATTTTTGTCTTTTTTTTGCTGGATTTTTGTCTTTTTTTTGCTGGATTTTTGTCTTTTTTTAATGGATTTTTGTCTTTTTTTGCTGGATTTTTGTCTTTTTTTTGCTGGATTTTTGTCTTTTTTTTAATGGATTTTTGTCATTTTTTTTGCTGGATTTTTGTCACTTTTTTAATGGATTTTTGTCTTTTTTCTGCTGGATTTTTGTCACTTTTTTAAATGGATTTTTGTCACTTTTTTTTAATGGATTTTTGTCTTTTTTTGCTGGATTTTTGTCTTTTTTTTAATGGATTTTTGTCTTTTTTCTGCTGGATTTTTGTCTTTTTTCTGCTGGATTTTTGTCACTTTTTTAATGGATTTTTGTCTTTTTTTTGCTGGATTTTTGTCTTTTTTCTGCTGGATTTTTGTCTTTTTTTTAATGGATTTTTGTCCTTTTTTTGCTGGATTTTTGTCTTTTTTTTGCTGGATTTTTGTCTTTTTTTTAATGGATTTTTGTCTTTTTTTTGCTGGATTTTTGTCACTTTTTAATGGATTTTTGTCACTTTTTTGATGGATTTTTGTCTTTTTTCTGCTGGATTTTTGTCATTTAAAGGAAATAATCACATTGCTCCATTATTATTGCACAGTTGAAAATGCAAACACATTCTCACACATTGGCCCAAAGCTCGTCCTGCCCCCGTGTGCTTCTGAACGTCATCTTCCCTCATTACTGTTTGAATCTTTGAAAATGTTAAGAAATAAACTGTGCTCAGATTATTAGTGATGTGGCCTGATCACATTTGGGTTTCACAAACGGCCGTGAAGAGCTCAGTGAGACTCGCCCCTGTGGAAACCCCGGGACAACAGGAGGCTTCAGTTTGGAATGCACAAAAAACAAAAACAAACAAACAGTTGGCAAACGCAGCAGAAACACCGCGGGTCACGCCACGCACAGTCTTCATGTGAGGAAAGTTTCTAAACGCTCTCAGAGGACAGACTCAAAAACAGTTTTCTAACATTAACACTGGGCTCTATGAAAGGGCATCTGATCCGTGTGTTTTCTTTATCTGTGTGTTTCCACATGTATGACATGGTTAAAAACTCCCAACACACACGTTTATGTCAGTCATTCACAGACAGGTGGGGCCGTAGGGTGAATATGGGTAAAGCTTTAATCATGATTATTTTTTAATGTGTCATATTTTATTACTAAAAATACAAACACCCATTAATTAGAATGTGCAGGATGAGAAAATAATAGTTCTGTGGAAATAACTTCACTTCATATGTGGCAAAACATAATCTACCACCAAGTAGTGAAAAGCAGAGGCGTGTCCAACAGTATTTATTAAGTGTCACATTTTTGTTGAATTTTTGTCACATTTTTGTTGAATTTTTGTCACTTTTTTGTTGAATTTTTCTCACATTTTTGTTGAATTTTTGTCACATTTTTGTTGAATTTTTTCACATTTTTGTTGAATTTTTTCACATTTTTGTTGAATTTTTTCACATTTTTGTTGAATTTTTTCACATTTTTGTTGAATTTTTGTCACATTTTTGATGAATTTTTGTCACATTTTTGTTGAATTTTTGTCACATTTTTGTTGAATTTTTTCACATTTTTGTTGAATTTTTGTCACATTTTTGTTGAATTTTTTCACATTTTTGTTGAATTTTTGTCACATTTTTGTTGAATTTTTTCACATTTTTGTAGAATTTTTGTCACATTTTTGATGAATTTTTGTCACATTTTTGTTGAATTTTTGTCACTTTTTTGTTGAATTTTTGTCACTTTTTTGATGAATTTTTGTCACATTTTTGTTGAATTTTTGTCACTTTTTTGTTGAATTTTTGTCACTTTTTTGTTGAATTTTTGTCACTTTTTTGTTGAATTTTTGTCACTTTTTTGTTGAATTTTTGTCACATTTTTGTTGAATTTTTGTCATAACTTTATAAAACAGATGCAGATTTGTGTTGGTAAGTTATATAAGGGAAAACATCTGCAAACAAAACATCTCAAAACCACATGTTTATTCTTTATTCTTTTATTTTTATAAGAGATTTTATCACTGTCCCACTTTACCAATGTGCTATTGGCAAAGTGGGACAGTCTCATATTGGTAAAGTGGGACAGTCTCATATTGGTAAAGTGGGACAGCCTCATATTGGTAAAGTGGGACAGTCTCATATTGGTAAAGTGGGACAGTTTCATATTGGTAAAGTGGGACAGTTTCATATTGGTAAAGTGGGACAGTTTCATATTGGTCAAGTGGGACAGTTTCATATTGGTAAAGCGGGACAGTTTCATATTGGTAAAGCGGGACAGTCTCATATTGGTAAAGCGGGACAGTCTCATATTGGTAAAGCGGGACAGTCTCATATTGGTAAAGTGGGACAGTTTCATATTGGTAAAGTGGGACAGTTTCATATTGGTCAAGTGGGACAGTTTCATATTGGTAAAGCGGGACAGTTTCATATTGGTAAAGCGGGACAGTCTCATATTGGTAAAGCGGGACAGTCTCATATTGGTAAAGTGGGACAGTCTCATATTGGTAAAGTGGGACAGCCTCATATTGGTAAAGCGGGACAGCCTCATATTGGTAAAGTGGGACAGTTTCATATTGGTAAAGTGGGACAGTCTCATATTGGTAAAGTGGGACAGTTTCATATTGGTCAAGTGGGACAGTTTCATATTGGTAAAGTGGGACAGTCTCATATTGGTAAAGTGGGACAGTTTCATATTGGTCAAGTGGGACAGTTTCATATTGGTCAAGTGGGACAGTTTCATATTGGTAAAGCGGGACAGTCTCATATTGGTAAAGCGGGACAGTCTCATATTGGTAAAGCGGGACAGTTTCATATTGGTAAAGCGGGACAGTCTCATATTGGTAAAGCGGGACAGTTTCATATTGGTAAAGTGGGACAGTTTCATATTGGTAAAGCGGGACAGTTTCATATTGGTAAAGTGGGACAGCCTCATATTGGTAAAGTGGGACAGTCTCATATTGGTAAAGTGGGACAGTTTCATATTGGTAAAGTGGGACAGTTTCATATTGGTAAAGTGGGACAGTTTCATATTGGTCAAGTGGGACAGTTTCATATTGGTAAAGCGGGACAGTCTCATATTGGTAAAGCGGGACAGTTTCATATTGGTAAAGTGGGACAGTTTCATATTGGTAAAGTGGGTAAAGTCTCATATTGGTAAAGTGGGACAGTCTCATATTGGTAAAGTGGGACAGTGTATTTTTGAGTAAAATCCTGGGTATTCGGCGTCTCTTTTATTCACACATCTTCAAATCAGATCAATTTAACTCTGTATTTCTTGTTTTGATCACATTTCTTATTGACGTTTTAACTGTAGTTCTTGTTCACTCTGAACTCTCGATCGCCGTTTAGCAACATTTCAACATTAACTTGTTCTTTGAGGTTTCTAAGTTCTTTAAGTGCAGATTTTTTTTATCGGCTTTTCAAATCTTTAAAACATGTTTGTTCCGACTTCCCCAATCACAGGCCTGAGTTCACAGATTCACATGTGTTTTTTTGTTCATGTCCTTCATGTTATTCCTCACTCATTTATAAACAAAGTAAATCTGATGAAGGCACTTTACTGTATTATTCTTCCATTGTTCTGTCACTCTTGTTTTCAGTTTATACCAAAGCTCCCGGTTAGTTCTTCCACACTGGAACACGTCTGAAGCACAGGCTGCACATCAGGTCCATGATGGGCCGACGTCTCACACAACACTTAGAACAACCATTACAACCATGCTCTGTTATTATTATTCATATCCATCCATCTTCTTCCACTTGTCCGTCTCCGGGTCGTGGGGGCTGTTGGAGCTGCACCCGCCCCTATGGCGCCCCCTGCAGGTGGTGGGTCCACAGAAGGACGGCCTCATGATTAACCGGGCCTGTTGGTCTCTCATGAGGGGCTTCTGACCCGTCACTGTTTGTCCTGGGAGACCCTACAGGGGCACCAAGCCCCGACAACTGACAGAGCTCCAGGATCATCCAGGCTCAAACCCTCCACCACGCAGTGTTCATGTCGTCGACTAAAATATTTAGTCTTAATTTTAGTCAAAGTGATATTTTTGGGACTAAAACTAAATGAAAAGTTTCTCATGAGACTAAAACTGTGACTAAAATGTCCAGATATTTGAGTCGACTAAAATCAGACTAAATCAAAATGAAAAGGAGAGACTAAAATCATCCAAACTTGTATTGAGCGTCTGAAAGAGCCTCAGATCATGTTTAAAGGATCAGCTCTGAGCTTTGTTCATGTGGAGCAGAAACATGAAGCAGAGGAACAACATTAAACATGATTAGAATCAATATTATCAATGCAAAGTTAGTTTAGTCTAGTTTTAGTCGACTAAAACTAGGCTAAACTAACTTTTACTAACTTTTTTAAAACTAACTCTTATCTTTATGAGTGCGCAGTTGAAATGTGTTTTGTATTTCCAAAAGTATTAAATAGTTAAAACATTCTTGTGTTTATGTCAGTCATGTACAGCAGGGCTTCTCAACCTGGGGGTCGGGACCCACTAGGGGGTCGCCAGAGCATATAGATAAAATACATATTTTAATATTATTATTATGGCGTCGTAGCAAACATGCTGTTTTACCAGGGTGCCATTATTTGTTCTAAATTTGATTCATTTTTGTTTTAGCCATTGTTTTTTCTTTGTTTTTTAAGAGTTATATAGATTAAAACCTCTTAACTCCCGCCTGAACTGAGAGGATCTTTTTCCTCACGTCATCACATGTGTTTTCATCATTTTTGTCATTTTTTGGTCGTTTTTTGTCACATTTTTGTCATTTTTTGGTCATTTTTTTATCACATTTTTGTCACATTTTTGTCATTTTTTTGTCACATTTTTGTCATTTTTTTGTCACTTTTTTGTCATTTTTTTGTCACATTTTTGTCATTTTTTTGTCACATTTTTGTCATTTTTTTGTCACTTTTTTGTCATTTTTCGTCACATTTTTCGTCACTTTTTTGCCACATTTCCATCATGTTTTCGTCTCAGTTTTGTCGCTATTTTCTCACCTTTTTTCCAGAAGCTTTTGGATTGGGGTAAAGCCAAACTGGAGAAAATGTGCTCGGTTCAGGTGGGAGTTAAGGGGTTAATGTCCCTGTGTTTCCCATGGTCAGACCTGGGTGGGGGTCACGAGCCTAATGAACTGTTATAACGGGGGTCGCGGCTCTAAAAGGTTGAGAACCCCTGATGTACAGAGAGGTGGGGGCAGGTGCAGAAAAGTGTTTTTATAAGAACATTTCTCTCTTTACCCCCCACAGATTCATCGCCGTCTCCATCCCCCTCACCTACAACCGCAAACACGTGGACACGCGGCAGGTGCTGCTCCTCTCCGCCACCTGGATCCTGGCCTTAGCCGTGGCCTCGCCCATCATGTTCGGCCTCAACGACATCCCCGGGCGCGAGCCGGGCGAGTGCAAGCTGGAGAACAACGACTACGTGGTGTACTCGTCCGTGTGCTCCTTCTTCATCCCCTGCCCCATCATGCTGCTGCTCTACTGCGCCATGTTCCGGGGCCTGCGCCGCTGGGAGGAGTCCCGCAAGGCCAAGCTGCGCAACAGCATCCAGGCGTGCCGGAAGCTCCAGGAGGCGGCGGCCGGCCTGCCCCCGCTGGCCTCGCTGCCGCCGCTCCTGCCGCCCATCATCGAGCGGGAGCCGGCGGAGGCGGGGCCGGAGGCGCCCACCCCCGCCGAGTTCAGGGACGGGCGCATGCGGGCGGTCAGCCTGGCGGAAATCAAGTTCGACCACGACCCGAGGAGGAGGAAGGGGGCGAAGATCAACAGCCGGGAGAGGAAGGCCATGAAGGTGCTGCCGGTGGTCGTCGGTGAGTGAGTCTGGAGAAGCTTCTCCAGAGCCGGGGGGAGATGTGTTAGTGAGGGGGCGCTGAGGGGCAAAATGTACCCCCAAAATACTGTTTCTGTGCATTTATTAACCTCTTAACTCCCGCCTGAACCGAGAGCATTTTCTCCAGTTCAGCTTTACCCAAATCCTGTAGGCCAGTGTAACGCCTCATGTGAAAGACCTACAAAACTAAATGGATCTTTTTCCTCACGTCAGATTTTTTCATCACTTTTTTTTCCCCTCAATTTTTTCTCACTTTTTTGTCAAATTTTTGTCCATTTTTGTTAATTTTTCACTTTTTTGTCCATTTTTCCTCAATTTTTTGTCCATTTTTGTTATTTTTTGAATTTTTTTTGTTATTTTTTGTAAATTTTTTGTCACTTTTTCATCAAATGATTCATTTTTTTTGTCAATTTTTCCTCCATTTTTTCTCCATTTTTTCTTAATTTTTCGTCAAAAAATTGTCAATTTTTCCTCCATTTTTTCTCACTTTTTTTCTCATTTTTTTGTCAATTTTTTGTCACTTTTTCGTCAAATGATTCGAATTTTTTTTGTCAATTTTTCCTCCATTTTTTCTCTATTTTTCGTCAAAAAAATGTCATTTTTTCCTCCATTTTTCGTCCATTTTTTCTCACTTTTTTGTCAAATTTTTGTCAATTTTTCTTCAATTATTTTGTCAATTTTTGTCAATTTTTTTGTAAATCTTTCACTTTTTTGTCCATTTTTTCCTCAATTTTTCCTCATTTTTTTGTCAAATTTTTGTCACTTTTTCGTCAAATGATTCAAATTTTTTTTTGTCAATTTTTCCTCCATTTTTTCTCAATTTTTTTCTCAATTTTTGTCAATTTTTGTGTCAATTTTTCACTTTTTTGTCCATTTTGTCCTCAATTTTTTCTAATTTTTTTGTCCATTTTTGTTATATTTTGTAAATTTTTTGTCACTTTTTCCTCCATTTTTCGTCCATTTTTTCTAATTTTTTTTGTCAAATTTTTTGTCACTTTTTGGTCAATGTTTTCTCACTTTCTTCACATTTTCATCCTTGTTTTCGTCTCAGTTTTGTCGCTATTTTCACACCTTTCTTCCTGAAGCTTTTGGATTGGGGTAAAGCTGGAGAAAATGTGCTCGGTTCAGGCGGGAGTTAAGGGGTTGATATCGCCTGCAGTTCACAAACTCTCCACCAGGGGGGCTGCAGCGCCCTCAGCACCCTGGGTTGGGATTATGCAGGTGTTTGCTAATAATCTCCAACACATTTGTATCACGATCTTACACTTTTTAAAAATGCAATATCGATCTGAAAACTGAACCAAACTAAATAAACACACGGCGTTCCAAATTATTATGCAAACGACATTTTCTAAGATTTTCTAAAAACTCAAATGAGAGTCAGCATCATTTTCAAGTCTTTACTTTTAAGTCTTTACTTACTGATGTCACAGTAAGCCTGAGACACGATACCATCCATGAGTTTCATTAAAATATTGTTTTTTTTTACCTTTTTGACACAGAAATACAACTTGCATAATCATTTGGAACGCAGTGTATTCAGTAGTTTCACTTCCTGATTTCCGCGCTCTCTCTCTCTAAGCCCCTCCTCCTCTTATTACACGGCTCTTCACGATGTAAGCAGAAGCTCCAGTGACTTGAATGGGATTTTCCAACGTTCCTCCGGTCATTATTTTCTGATCCGGGACCTGTGAGAAAAATAATGACCGGAGTTCGTGTTTGTAATACCGGTCTTTCATATCAGTCGAGGACACAGTCTCTGTCCCTGCAAGAGACGAGAGACCCCCCCCCCTTCACTCACTCGTGAAGTTAACGAGAGTCTGACTTTCAACTTACCCAGAGATTCTCCACCATTCCTCCAAGGTTAGTGCTAGATCGTCTGCTCCGGAGGGACGGTCTGCTGTGAGTTCGTAAAGATCTATGAGTTGGTTTGTCTAAAAATACAAATAATCCTAATCCTTAAAGTTAACCCCTTAACTCCCGCCTGAACCGAGCACATTTTCTCCAGTTCGGCTTTACCCCAATCCAAAAGCTTCTGGGAAAAAGCTGTGAAAATAGCAATAAAACAATGATGGAAATGTGACAAAAAAGTGACGAAAAATTTATGAAAAAGTGGCAAAAATGTCACAAGAAATTGACAAAAAATGTACGAAAATATTTCAAAAATGCGACAAAAAATGACAAAAAATTTATGAAAAATTGATAAAAAATTGTCAAAAATGTGACAAAAATTTGATTAAAAATAGACGAAAAAATGACAAAAAAATGACAAAAATGTGATAAAAAAGTGACAAAAATGTGACAAAAAATTACAAAAAAATTACGAAAAAATGACAAAAATGTGACAAAAAAATCACAAAAAATTGATGAAAAATTGATCAAAAATTGTCAAAAATATGATTAAAAAATGACAAAAAAATGACAAAAATGCGACAAAAAAGTGACAAAAAATTGAATAAAAATTGACGAAAAAATGACAAAAAAATGACAAAAATGCGACAAAAAAGTGCCAAAAATGTGACAAAAAATTACAAAAAATTGACGAAAAAAAAGACAAAAATGCGACAAAAAATGACAAAAAATGATTAAAAATTGACGAAAAAATGACAAAAAACTGACAAAAATGTGACAAAAAAATCACAAAAAATTGATGAAAAATTGATAAAAAATTGTCAAAAATGTGATAAAAAATGACAAAAAAATGACAAAAATGCGACAAAAAATTACAAAAAAATGACGAAAAAATGACAAAAATGTGACAAAAAAATTGATGAAAAATTGATGAAAAATTGATTAAAAAATTGTCAAAAATGTGACAAAAATGTGATTAAAAATAGACGAAAAAATTACAAAAAAATTACACAAATGCGACAAAAAATTACAAAAAATTGACGAAAAAATGACAAAAATGTGACAAAAAAATCACAAAAAATTGATGAAAAATTGATAAAAAATTGTCAAAAATGTGATTAAAAAATGTCAAAAAAATGACAAAAATGCGACACAAAATGACAAAAAATTGATTAAAAATTGACGAAAAAATGACAAAAAAATGACAAAAATGTGACAAAAAAATCACAAAAAAATGATGAAAAATTGATAAAAAAAATTGTCAAAAATGTGATAAAAATTGACAAAAAAATGACAAAAATGCGACAAAAAATTACAAAAAATTGACGAAAAAATGACAAAAATGTGACAAAAAAATCACAAAAAATTGATGAAAAATTGATAAAAAAATTGTCAAAAATGTGACAAAAATTTGATTAAAAATAGATGAAAAAATTACAAAAAAATTACAAAAATGCGACAAAAAAGTGACAAAAAATTGATTAAAAATTGACGAAAAAATGACAAAAATGTGATAAAAAATGACAAAAAAGTTACAAAAATGAGTTGAACACCAACAAAAAAATGTTGGAAAAAAAATGTGATGACGTGAGGAAAAAGCTCCTCAGGGTTCAGGCGGGAGTTAAGAGGTTAAACATTTCCCTGGCCCTGACCTTCATTTGTGTCATGATATCTCACGTTTTCACAGCAGACTGTCCCTCCGGAGCAGAACATCTAGCACTAACCTTCCTCCAACAAGCAGCTAGCCTAGCAACAAGCAGCTAGCCTAGCAACAAGCAGCTAGCCTAGCAACAAGCAGCTAGCCTAGCAATAAGCAGCTAGCCTAGCAATAAGCAGCTAGCCTAGCAACAAGCAGCTAGCCCGGCTGCTACGAGCTGAGCCACACTGCCTGGAGTCACAGCAGAGACGCCACAGATCATCGCAGTTCAGAGCGGCACGGTGGCTCAGTGGTTAGCGCTCACGCCTCACAGCTAGAAGGTCCCGGGTTCGATTCCCACCAGGACGGGGCCTTTCTGTG
Source organism: Gobius niger (assembly GCF_951799975.1). Lineage (NCBI taxonomy): Eukaryota > Metazoa > Chordata > Actinopteri > Gobiiformes > Gobiidae > Gobius > Gobius niger. Next base: position 39,305,812 of record NC_136858.1, read on the forward strand.
TGGAGCATGTTCTCCCCGTGTCTGCGTAGGTTTCCTCCGGGTACTCTGGTTTCCCTTACCACCATCTCAGTGGGACTATCCTGGTTAGGGCTGTGCAATTAATCGAAATTCGATTATGATTTCGATTACAACAGTAAACGATTACAAAATTAGCATAATCGCAAAAAATCGATTATAATTTATATTTTAATTTTTTTTTTTTTTAATTTTCATTTTTTTTTCTCCTAGTTTTTAATTTTGGGATTTTTTGTCACTTTTTTGCTGGAATTTTGTCTTTTTTTGATGAATTTTTGTCTTTTTTTGATGGATTTTTGTCTTTTTTGGATGAATTTTTGTCTTTTTTTGATGGATTTTTGTCATTTTTTGATGGATTTTTGTCTTTTTTTGATGAATTTTTGTCTTTTTTGGATGGATTTTTGTCTTTTTTGGATGAATTTTTGTCTTTTTTTGATGGATTTTTGTCATTTTTTGATGGATTTTTGTCATTTTTTGATGAATTTTTGTCTTTTTTTGATGGATTTTTGTCATTTTTTGATGGATTTTTGTCTTTTTTTGATGGATTTTTGTCTTTTTTTGATGGAATTTTGTCTTTTTTTGATGGATTTTTGTCATTTTTTGATGGAATTTTGTCTTTTTTTGATGGAATTTTGTCTTTTTTTGATGGATTTTTGTCATTTTTTTGCCGGATTTTTTTTCACTTTTGCTGAATTTTTTGTCACTTTTTTGATGGATTTTTTTTTAAAGGCAACAAATAATCGTTTGAATAATCGTGATTTCAATTAGGACAAAAATAATCGTGATTATTATTTTTTCAATAATCGAGCAGCCCTAATCCTGGTTAAACAAAGGTCAATAAGAGCATAACCATGTGTTACCGATCATAGATTTACAATAACACAATCTTAATGACCCATTGAATATACAAGTACGAAAACAATGTTAACTTGTCTAATATCAATTCATGGCATCAATAATTATGAATATTTGTAATCATAACTGGTTCTATTGAATAAGATGTGAATCATATGATGAGACAGAGGCCTGAGATTCCCATCCCGACTGCGCAGCTATGTCAGTAATAAAAGGAAGTAAAGGCGGTGCAGAGGCCCTTTCTCAGCGATGATGAGTGTTTTTACACTTAGCCAGAGCTCAGAGGTGAGGAGAGCTTCTCTTGGACATGCAGGACCTGAGGCCGCGGGGCTGAAAGACCAGGGGAGATTCAGGAAAAACAGCTCCATATACACAACCGCTCAAACGTGTGGGGTCACAGAAAATGTTGTTATTTTTGAAAGAAAAGCACTGCTATTTTCAGTGAGGAAAACTGTTGAGGAGAGATGCAGAACAGGCAGCAGTCTGGATGTCTTATCCAGGAGACGTTTCTTTACCATCGGTGCAGGTCCGACCAGTCAAGTCAGTCTCTGCTTCCACAGAAAAGGGATAAATCTCCTCTCAGAGCGTCAGACTGACACACAAGAGTCTGAGAGTCTGAGAGTCTGAGCTCCACAGTCAAGGCTCTGACAGAGACAGTTTGACCCAGTCTGATAAATAGTGATTTAATGTTATTCTTTAACAATAACATTAAATGAATCAGAAATACAGTTTAGACATTGTTAATGTTGTGAAAGTCTATTCTAGCTGGAAAAGGGTGATTTGTAATGGAATACCTACATGTGTGCAGGGCAGGGCAGAAACAACGAATCCATTATTGAAATATTCAAGCAATCGATTAATCGTTTTCTCATGAACACAGATTTGTTTGTTTACTTTATTGTCCCCGTAGGGAAATGTGTCCTCTGCATTTAACCCGTCCTTCGATGCCGCTGGGGCGACAAGTAAGGACCCGGGGACCCGCCTCCATGATGTGGAGCCGCCTCCATGATGTGGAGCCGCCTCCATGATGTGGAGCCAGGCTGGTCAGAAACACATGGCTGGAGGATTCACCTACTGTACATGTTTTTAGTGGTAGGGGAAACCGGAGTACCCGGAGGAAACCTACGCAGACACGGGGAGAACATGCTCCACACAGAAAGGCCCCGTCCTGGTGGAATCGAACCCGGGACCTTCTAGCTGTGAGGCGGAGGCGCTAACCGCTGCGCCACCGTGGGCGCAGAAATCGAGCAAAAATGACGACCATGATATATTTTTGATGAAACCTGCTTTGCTTTTGAAGTGTTTGCAGTGTTTTGTATATTTATTACATTTGTGTCTTATCCAATCAGAAGCAGAATCAGCACTAAGAGCCTCCAACAAACATTAAGTTTAAGTGTTTACTTTATAAACCTGTCCTTAAAGGAACAGGCCAGCGTTTTTCCACACTGAGATATGTTCTTACCTGAGCTGTGACGAGTTCTTTAGGACCTGTCTGATCTTCAGTCACGTAAACACAGCGCAGACGGCGTTAGCATTTAGCCTCTCCCTCTCTCCTCTATAGCTCCAAAACAGGTCAAGATAGAAGCTACCAAGCTCTTCCACGTTTCCCCTATTTAAATATGGTTACGTGAAGTGTTCCACTACAAAGTATAATTACACACAATTAAACAATGTGGATTTTCTAAGCGGATAAAAGGGGGGACTATATTGTAAGGCGTAATAATACCAGGAGTAGTTTGAAATCCGCACAGTAAAGTGAAGATTACTGTGCGGATTTCGAATCACTGGTGGCCTATTCCTTTAAGCGGCGCCACTTTAGCTTCATGTGGTAGAAAAATTGCAAAAAATACGTATTTCCAGGCACCTTTCACAGCCAAGCGATTAATCGTTAGATTCTTCGATTACCAAAACAATGGTTAGTTGCCGCGTTAGTGCAGAGGCTCTAGTGTCTAAAGGTGATTCTCACACGGCTGTGCTAGCACTGCTGAAAACTGTGGTGCTGATGAGAGAAGCTTCAGCACTGGCCTGGGAGACCCCAAACTAGGGCTGTGCAATTAATCGAAATTCGATTACGATTTCGATAACAATAGTAAACGATTACAAAATTAGCATAATCGCAAAAAATCGATTATAATTTTTATTTTTTTATTTTTTTCAATTTATTTTTTCCTTTTTTTTAATTTTGGGATTTTTGTCACTTTTTTGATGGATTTTTGTCATTTTTTTTGCAGAATTTTTGTCACTTTTTTAATGGATTTTTGTCTTTTTTTTGCTGGATTTTTGTCACTTTTTTTTGCTGGATTTTTGTCATTTTTTGGATGGATTTTTGTCACTTTTTTATGGATTTTTGTCTTTTTTTTGCTGGATTTTGTCACTTTTTTGCTGGATTTTTGTCTTTTTTTTGCTGGATTTTTGTCACTTTTTTGCTGGATTTTTGTCTTTTTTTGCTGGATTTTTGTCTTTTTTTTGCTGGATATTTGTCTTTTTTTTGCTGGATTTTTGTCACTTTTTTGCTGGATTTTTGTCTTTTTTTGCTGGATTTTTGTCTTTTTTTTGCTGGATTTTTGTCTTTTTTTTTGCTGGATTTTTGTCACTTTTTTTGCTGGATTTTTGTCATTTTTTATGGATTTTTGTCACTTTTTTGCTGGATTTTTGTCACTTTTTTGCTGGATTTTTGTCATTTTTTATGGATTTTTGTCACTTTTTTGCTGGATTTTTGTCATTTTCTATGGATTTTTGTCACTTTTTTGCTGGATTTTTGTCACTTTTTTGCTGGATTTTTGTCATTTTTTATGGATTTTTGTCACTTTTTTGATGGATTTTTGTCACTTTTTTGATGGATTTTTGTCATTTTTTTGCTGGATTTTTGTCACTTTTTTGCTGGATTTTTGTCACTTTTTTGCTGGATTTTTGTCACTTTTTTGCTGGATTTTTGTCACTTTTTTGCTGGATTTTTGTCACTTTTTTGCTGGATTTTTGTCACTTTTTTGCTGGATTTTTGTCACTTTTTTGATGGATTTTTGTCACTTTTTTGATGGATTTTTGTCACTTTTTTGATGGATTTTTTTAAAGGCAACAAATAATCGTTTGAATAATCGTGATTTCAATTATGACAAAAATAATCGTGATTATTATTTTTTCAATAATCGAGCAGCCCTACCCCAAACTTAGGAACAGTGATGCATGTCTTTAATGAGAACATTGTAGAACGGGCAAAGCTCTGAAGGTAAACAGGTCAGTCTGGGCGGGGCACGTGAGCCTTTTTCAGCGGTAAACGACCAAAAACACAACAGGTAATAACTCTGCAACAACAAACACCCGGAGATGGAGAGGCTGACGGTTCTGTATTTGAACTGCCTCGGCTTCCTTAAACATGGAGAATGATTTAAAGTTCAGGCTGTTGGGCTGGTCCCGCCGTCACATGGACCTGCCTCGTTCTCCTTTTGTTCTGAATCCAGGTCGAGCAGGTGTGAACTCTGGCCCACATCCCGTCCCTCCCGAGGCCTCGCACTGAAGCATAACCAGACACTCACGTTTCGCTCTGACTTAAAACGCTGTGGGGAAACATGTCCGACTTCAGAGATAATCAGGCTGCAGGGTTTCTACAGGCGTCATCGAGCCAAGTGTAAGGATTTTTAATTGCCCAGGACTATGTTTTAATGCCACAAACGCAGTAAATTTGTGCTAATTTGTTTTCTGGAGATGTGCAAACATTCCATCAAACAGAGGAATGAGGAATACTGTGATTTTACCATTCACCGGGAAACTTTTGATTTAAAAAAAGGAGCCCAATTCCAGAAAGAACTGCAGCAGAATGAGTTTTAGATTTACCATCGATCCCGCCCTCACCTCTGGTCATGTGATCTGGGAATGACCGAAAGGACAAGATTGCGGATACAAGCGGCCGACATGAGTTTTCACACGTGGGTAATCACTAGAACTAAAAGCTCGTGCACATTTTGAAGTGTTTTTGTTTGAGTCTCAGAGTTTGTGATGTTTTGTAGCGTCTTGTGTTATGGATGTTCATATATGGATGGATGGATAAACTTTATTGTCCTTAATGAGGAAATTTGCAGCTGTCACTCATACAGTAAAACCATTCATATAAAACAGTTCAGTCAGTGCAGCCAGTACATCACAATAAAGCCTTTGAGTTCATCTCAGTTCTGACTCTTCACCTGCTCTTTATCCTTCAGTTTGTTTAGAAGAGACTCAGAGTTGGGGAGAAATGAGAGCTTGTATCTGTTGTTCTTGAACCTGTGTCTCTGCACCGTCCTCCTGATGGGAGGATTTCATATTAGGGCTGTGCAATTAATCGAAATTCGATTACGATTTCGATTACAACAGTAAACGATTACATAATTAGCATAATCGCAAAAAAATCGATTAGAAATTTTTTTTTCATATATTTTTTTTTCTTTTTTTTTTTGAAATTTCAAATGTTTTATTTTTGGATTTTTGTCACTTTTTTGCTGGATTTTTGTCTTTTTTTTGCTGGATTTTTGTCACTTTTTTTAATGGATTTTTGTCTTTTTTTGATGGATTTTTGTCTTTTTTTGCTGGATTTTTGTCATTTTTTATGGATTTTTGTCTTTTTTTGATGGATTTTTGTCACTTTTTTTAATGGATTTTTGTCTTTTTTTGCTGGATTTTTGTCTTTTTTTGCTGGATTTTTGTCATTTTTTGCTGGATTTTTGTCTTTTTTTTATGGATTTTTGTCTTTTTTTTGCTGGATTTTTGGCACTTTTTTACTGGATTTTTTCACTTTTGCTGGATTTTTTAAAGGCAACAAATAATCGTTTGAATAATAGTGATTTCAATTATGACAAAAATAATCGTGATTATTATTTTTTCAATTATCGAGCAGCCCTATTTCATATTCACCATTCAGAAAAGGTGATGGATCCTCAGTGATTTTCTGAGCTTGGACGAGGACAGAGCTTTCAAAGGTTTTTCTTTCAAGGACGGAAACTCTCTTGTGCTCGTCAGCTTCCCTCAGGACGAGTCTCTCAGGTTGTGCTTTGCTCTTCACAGTTAGAGGACCGTCCCAGGCTGCGATCCCGTACCAACATGTCTGTGCTCACACCAAACGGACGCAGCCTCCTTAAGAAGTGGAGTCTTTGGGACAGTCTGGAACACAAGTGCTCAGTGTGCACGTCCCGTCTGAGCAGGTCATCAGTGTGTACACCCAGATACTTAAAGGATTTGACCTGCTGAATTTCTTTACCTCCGATCACCACCGGGTCATGTTTTTGTGTAGTTCTAGTATCCAAAATGGCCTCCTTTGTTTCGAGTGCATCCCGGGACAGGTGGTGGTCCTCACACCAGGAGATGAAGGAGTCTATCACGGCCCTATATTTAGCGCCACGGCGGCCCTAATGCGGAGAAGTGCTTCCCTTTAATCTGACGCGGCTAATCTCAATCCAATCATGGCGTCACGGGGGAGGCCTCTCACGCTCACGGCGGGGGGGGGGGGGCGCTGGGCCGGCGTGTCCTTGGGCAAGACACGCCGGTGCAGTTCTTACTCTGCCGTCCAGACTGAAGCCACAATAAAAGAACAGAATAACAGTAAAAAGACAAAGTGTTTATGTGAAAAACCGAGCACATCTTAATAAGCGGCAAAAGAGCAATGAAAACGAGACGTAGACGAGAAAACGCACAACAAAAAACTCACAAAAATGCAACAAAAATATGTCAAAAAAGCAGCAAAGACGGGACAAAAAAGCAGCAAAAAAATGGACAAAAAAAAACAAACAGTAAAGACAGGACAAAAAAATCTGCAAAAATGGGACAAAAAACAGCAAAAAATGGACAAAAGAGCATCAAAAATTTGGACAAAAAACAGTATAAAAAAAAGCCCAAAAAGCTGCAAAAACAGGTCAAAAAAGCAAAAAAAAGAGAGAATAAAAAGCTGCAAAAAATGGACAAAAAACAGTAAAAAATGGGGGCAAAAAGCTGCAAAAAATTTAGAAAAAGCAGCAAAAATTTTGACAAAAAAATACTAAAAAAATGGACAAAATAACAGTAAAGACAGGACCAAAAGCAACAAAAACGGGGCAAAAAAGCAGCAAAGAAATGGACAAAAAAAAACAAACAGTAAAGATAGGACAAATGGGACAAAAAACAGTTTAAAAAAAAGCCCAAAAAGCTGCAAAAACAGGTCAAAAAAGCAAAAAAAAAAGAGAAAAAAACAGATTTTTTCTAAAATAAAAACCTGCAAAAAATGGACAAAAAACAGTAAAAACAGGTCAAAAAAGCAGAAAAAATGGGGGCAAAAAGCTGCAAAAAATTTAGAAAAAGCAGCAAAAATTTTGACAAAAAAATACTAAACAAATTGACAAAAAAAACAGTAAAGACAGGACCAAAAGCAACAAAAACAGGTCAAAAAAGCAGCAAAGAAATGGACAAAAACAAACAAACAGTAAAGACAGGACAAATGGGACAAAAAACAGTTAAAAAAAAAAGCCCAAAAAGCTGCAAAAACCGGTCAAAAAAGCAAAAAAAAATTTGAGAAAATAACTGATTTTTTTTAAATAAAAAGCTGCAAAAAATGGACAAAAAACAGTTAAAAACAGGTCAAAAAAGCAGAAAAAATGGGGGCAAAAAGCTGCAAAAAATTTAGAAAAAGCAGCAAAAATTTTGACAAAAACACAGTAAAGACTGGACCAAAAGCAACAAAAACGGGACAAAAAAAAGCAGCAAAAGTGACACCGCGATAACAGAGCGGTCTTAGCTTTCAAATGAGGCCTACAGGCTGTGAACTCTCCAGTCAAGAAGCTTTTAGATTTGGGGAAAGCAGATTTTCAGTAGATGTTGCCCAGCGCCCACAGTGCAGGGGAAGAAAGAGGTTCCCCCCAGCTCGTCTCCATGGAGATGCCAAACATGACATTTAGACGATGCTTTAGGCAACAGCGGAATCCAAAATGTCCTCTGACCCGGCCCCTCTGTGACCCCGCCCCTCTGTGACCCCGCCCCTCTGTGTCTCCCCCAGGCTGCTTCCTGTTCTGCTGGACGCCGTTCTTCGTGCTGCACACCATGCGGGCGCGGTGCCAGGGCTGCCACATCCCGCCCGTGCTCATGAGCGTGGTCACGTGGCTCGGCTACGTCAACAGCGCCCTCAACCCGGTCATCTACACCATCTTCAACACGGAGTTCAGGAACTTCTTCAAAAAGTTTCTGGGCCGATGCTGCTCCTGAGAAGACGCCACGCCAACGGGACGGACCTCTGTCTCCGAGGACGACGGCGGAGTCTGGACTTAAAGGCATTTTGTAAAATATCACTAATACTTTGCAAATAAAAGTTTTCATATCCAAAGATCTGATTATTTGAATGTAGTTATTTTAGAATGGTTACTTTTATATTCAACATTTACTTTTTAAAGCTAAGTGAATCGTGCCCCTAGAGGCCGTAAGCGCGACTGCAGGTGTCGCGGAAAGTTGTGTTTTTTACTCATTAACCCCTTAACTCTCACCTGAACCGAGCACATTTTCTCCAGTTTGGCTTAACCCCAATCCAAAAGCTTCTGGGAAAAAGGTGTGAAAATAGTAACAAAACTGCGACGAAAACAATGATGGAAATGTGACAAAAAAGTGAGAAAACGTTGACAAAAAAGTGACGAAAAATTGATGAAAAAATGACCAAAATGTGACAAAAAAAATTACAAAAATTTGACAAAAAATTACAAAAATGTAACAATTGTTTGTTTTTTTTTACAAAAATTTGATAAAAAATTGACAAAAAAGTAAAAAAAAATTGATATAGAATTGACGAAAAAATGACAAAAAAATTACAAAAATGTGACCAAAATGTGACAAAAAATTACAAAAAATATATTCAAAAAATGACAAAACATTGATGGAAAAAGTGGCAAAAATGTGACAAAAAAAAATACAAAAAATTGACAAAAAATAATAAAAAAATGATACAAAATTTACGAAAAAATGAAAAAAAAAATTACAAAAATGTGACAAAAATTTGATAAAAATTTGACAGAAAATTTATTTAAAAAATGACAAAAATTGACGAAAAAAATGACAAAAAAGTTACAAAAATGAGTTGAATACCCAACAAAAAAATGATGAAAAAAAAATCTGATGACGTGAGGAAAAAGATCCTCTCGGTTCAGGCGGGAGTTCAGAGGTTAATTGTCTTGGAGAGTAAATCCTGCGCTGACAGAAAAGAGGAAGGGACAGAGGGATATTGTTCATCCAATTGGAGATACTTTTTTTCACTCAAACTTGGCTATAAATACTGTTTAAAGTGACGTTAGCCCACAGTTAGCTTTACCCGTTAGCCTGTTAGCTTCTTCTTCGTGATTCTATTAGTGTGTATTGGTGCCTCCGGTCCGGTGGCAGTCAAGTTGCAAACATGGTTTTCTGGCCAGAGACACCAGGGGGCGATGAAAGACCCTCCAATCCTCCCATAAACACTTGTATTACCCCCACAGGGACTACGGGGAGGATTTATTAAGGTAAACACGTTACTTAGTGCTGCTTTAACCTCTTAACCCCGCCTTAATCAAGCCTCAGTTTGGCCTTGCCCAAATCTAGTAACTTCTTGACTGTTTATAGTCCAGTGTAATGCCTCGTTTGAAAGCTAAGACCTTTTGTTACCTTTTGATGGTGTTTTTGCCACATATTCAACACTTGTTCAGTCACATTTTTGTTTCTGAAAAGACATGTGTGAGTAAAACCACTAGTATGTGCTGGTACTGATTAACTACAGAGTTTCTACAGGCGGCAGGAAGTCAGAAGGATCAGGTGTTTCCAGACTGAGACATGTTCTTACCTGGGCTTAGACGAGTTCATGCGTACCTGTAGATATAACTGACCAAAGATGTTGTCAGCATTTAGCCTCTCCCAGCATATTCCGAAAGCTCCAAACCGGGCTGAAGTTAGAAGCGACCGAGCTCTTCCACGTTTCCCATATTTAAATACGTGAAATGTTCCACGATCCAAGTCTAGTCACACAAAATGAAACATGTCGATTTTCTAAGCGGATAAAAAACGGAACTATATTGTGAGGCGTAGTAATATTAGGAGCACTTCGACCTTATGCTCCTAAGGTATTATTAAGTAAACCTAATGCTCAACAATCTGCCTTTAGAAGGAGTTCATGAAAACACATTTGTTGGAGTTATAATAGATCCTGATCTAAATCTGAAGTCACAGATTCATAATATCAGAATGAAATTATCAAAAGCAATAGCGATATTATATAAATCCAGATATATTTTAAACAAAGAGAGCTCGATTCTTATATATAACTCATTAATCATGCCGTATATCACTTACTGTTTGGGGAAATACCTATAAATCAAACACAAACAAAGGCAATAAGACTCATCACATTCTCAACCTACAACCAACCAACCCATTCCCTGTTCATAAACCTGCAAACACTGAAATTCTATGATTTAGTAGATTTGTGTACAATAAAAATGATGTTCAAAGTAAAAAATAAACAAAATCTGTTCACCGTCAGACAGAGCCGGTCTGAGCTCAGAGGAGACGTTTGTAAAGAAAACATTTCAAACAAACACCAGGAGATTCTGTGTTTCCATTAAAGGGGTCGATCTTTTGTATGAGCATAAACGATTTATATTAATACATAAACAGAGACTCAACGTTTTTGCTCAAATGAATAAATAAATGGAAATGAAATAAATGACTTCACCTCTTAACCCCCGCCTTAACCGAGCACATTTTCTCCAGCTTTGCCCAAATCTAAAAGCTTCTCACCTCAAAGATAAAGATCTGATCTAAACTGATCTTTTCCCTCGTGTTGTTGGCGTCAGTTTTTTTTTTTTTTTTACTTTTTTTGTCAGCACTTTTGTGTTGATTTTGTCCCTCTTTTGTTGTGTTTTGTCACTTTTTCATGATCATAATTTGTTTCTTTTTTGTTGTTCTTTTGTGGCTTTTTTGTCACGTTTTTGTACCATTTTTCTCTCTTTTTTCATTGCATTTTTGTTGCGTTTTCATCATTTTTTTGTCTCGTTCTGACGCTTTTTCTTGCCAAGAAGCTTTTAGATTTGGGTAAAACCAAACTGAAGAGGGTGTGGTGAGTCCAGGTGGGGGTTAAGAGGTTATAATCACTTGAATAAAGGTTCTTTATGTTGAAAAAAAAAAAAAAAAAAAAAAAGGGGTCGATCTCTGGAACGACTGAACAGAGGATCTCACATCATGTCCCGCTCTCTTCCACCTAAAGAGAATGTATAAAAGTATTATACTGGAAAAATACCTTTATTCTGTTTAGTAGTTTGTTTAGACTGTCAACTTACTTTAAAAAATAAATAAAAATAATAAAATAAAATCCTTTTGAATGTCTGACGTTAGAAAGTTTAACAAAAACACGTGCTGTAAGTTAAAAAAAACAAGGGAATGCAAAATAAGCATTAGCTTCAGCCTGTACCTTTTCGGTCATTTTGTATGTTATGTTATGAAGAAGTAACTTAACTGAATGTAAATCTTTTGTCATCATTTTGACCGAATAAACTGAATCTTAATTAATCTTCTAAATAAAGGTGTGGGACACAGTTCAGACCGCTCTTAACCTCTTAAAGGAACAGGCCAGCGTTTTTACACACTGAGATATGTTCTTACCTGAGCTGTGACGAGTTCATGTGTACCTGTCTGTAGGGCTGAGCACTTAATCGAAATTCGATTACGATTTCGATTACAACAGTAAACGATTACAAAATTAGCATAATCGCAAAAAAATCGATTATAATTTTTATTTATTTATTTTTTTCAACATTTTTTTTCAATTTTTTTTCATTTTTTTTTTTCTAATTTTTAATTTTTGGATTTTTGTCACTTTTTTGATGGATTTTTGTCATTTTTTTGATGGATTTTTGTCACTTTTTTGCTGGATTTTTGTCATTTTTTTGATGGATTTTTGTCACTTTTTTGATGGATTTTTGTCACTTTTTTGATGGATTTTTGTCATTTTTTTGATGGATTTTTGTCATTTTTTTGATGGATTTTTGTCATTTTTTTGCTGGATTTTTTTAAAGGCAACAAATAATCGTTTGAATAATCGTGATTTCAATTATGACAAAAATAATCGTGATTATTATTTTTTCAATAATCGAGCAGCCCTACCTGTCTGATCTTCAGTCACGTAAACACAGCGCAGACGGCGTTAGCATTTAGCCTCTCCCTCTCTCCTCTATAGCTCCAAAACAGGTCAAGATAGAAGCTACCAAGCTCTTCCACGTTTTCCCTATTTAAATATGGTTACGTGAAGTGTTCCACTACAAAGTATAATTACACACAATTAAACAATGTGGATTTTCTAAGCGGATAAAAGGGGAACTATATTGTGAGGCGTAATAATACCAGTAGTAGTTCAACGTCCACACAGTAAAGTGAAGATATGACACAGTTCTTCCACACTGAGATCTGTTCTTCCTGAGCTTAGACGAGTTGATCCGTACCTGTCTGGTCTTTGTGCTCGTGGAGGAGCTCGGTCGCTTCTAACCTCCCCCCGTTTGGAGCCATAGGAACACATTGAGAGAGGCCGAATGCGAACAACATCTTTGGCCGTGTGACTGAGGGCACGCGTAAAGATGGAAAACGGTGGCCTGTTCCTTTCATTTTGGCATCACTGACTTTTAATGCTTTTTAATGTCCTGCATAAACCCTGTGTTTAGAAATCATCCTAAAGGCTCTCGTGGAGACTTTGTTCTGCTGCAGTAAAGTAAGTTTAAAGTAGAATATTTGCACTTTTTTCACATTTTTATTACAAAACATATAACTGTACATATTTAACAAAGAGTGAAACGGCTCAGAAACCCGAGGTATCCAGTACAAAAATAAATACAAACAACAACATGAGAAAGTGACTGTGGCAGAGTGGTTTTCCTCTGTGTTGTTTCCTCCTCAGCACTGACTTGTTTCTTTAACGCGTGACGTTTTGAATTGTTGACGTGCACAGATCTGTCCTTCACTTGATCTTGTCGATGCTCAGAGTCGGGAGTTGGTCTTCGTCCTGAGCGGCTCCAGCGCAGGTGAGTTGATGGTCCTTCCAGTCCTTTGGGGGAAAAAAAAAAAGTCAAAATTAATGTTCTTTATGTTGAGTTTGGGCGATGAGCTAAAAGTGCTAATGCGAAAGGAACAGAAGAAATCACACTTGAAATCAGACTACCGTAAATGCTCTAATAGAGGCCGGGGCCCAGGAAAACAAAGAAAAAGGAGATTTGTGTCCATTTGCACCTAAAATATCAGGTTCATTTATTAATGCACATTTCAAACCCTCTCCCAGCGGCTGGAACATTGACGCCTTTTATTTTGTCGGGACAACAGGAAGTGTTTCGTTGCTGTTAGCGGAGCTTTGACATCAGTGTCACTGCAGGTTTCTGTTTCGTTTTTACCGGACCGGATTATTTGTTGTTATCTTGTGTAAAGGCGAGTTTAGACGGAGCGTTTGTGTTTGTGATCGATCATGAGACTGACCCGAGAGAAGACGAGACGCTCGCGCTGATGGGAGGAGTTATTTTGAGGCGTGGGACTGACCTGCACACGGAGCAGCTGGACGTGCTTTGAAGACGCCATGGAGACTTTATTAAAACCCTGGAGCAGGGGTGGCCAACCCGCGGCTCTCGAGCCGCATGCGGCTCTTGGCCAATCAGAGTGCGGCTCTTTGCATGATTGGATGTGTTTAATGCAATGCGGCTCTCTGCAAAATAATTGGTAAATATTTCCCATAAACTGTAACAGTCTTTGACCAAAAATCCAACCATTGTCCTACAGACCCTGTTTCCATCTCTACATGAATGAGAGTCTGGATCTCCTCCTTTTGGAGGCGGTTTGTAAAAGGTGCCCGTGCAGCTTCACTACTCACAGTGGGATGTAGGTTGAACAACAGGCAGATCGTGGCTCTGGGATCAGCTTCTGCTTTTCAGATTTCTGATCAGCTGCTCTTTATTTGATGTAATTTGGAATCATATTCACAGAAAAAGATCAAAATTAGGAAATGGAAAAAAGCGGAGCTCTTATGTAGCTTATGATGCGAAGCGCGACATCGTAACACGGAAATACGCAAAGTCATGACTTTTCTTCCACATGTGACTGAAACTGTAACAAATACAACTTAAAACAGACTCTCAGTCGTCCAGAGGCTCCTGGTTAAAGTTCATGAACTCTGTGCAGCCCAGAGTGCGTTCTCTGCACAGTCCAGTCAGGACCGAGCTGCACTGAGCCACAGGCCAGGGGCGAATCAGAGGAGGGGGCTCAGTGGGCAGGGCCCCCCATACAAACACACCCCAGCATAAAATAAATAAAATAAATAATAATAATAATAATGTAATTCTGTCTCAGTCAGAGCAGAAAGCACAACATTTCAGTTAATAAACATGTATTTCAATCTTGGTGAGGAGTAAAACCATTCAATCTAACACAATTATTTAAAAAAAAGAAAAAGGCATAAAGTTATAGTTTACTGTGATTAAATAAAACATTCTATTTAATCACAATAAACTAACGCCCCGGGATCTCACTAATGGTCGGTGCCTTTGTGGCTCTTCACGGGATCAAGGTTGAAAATTTCGGCTCTTGGTCTCTGACTAGTCGGCCACCCCTGCCCTGGAGGGTCACACAACATTTGCCCTGATTCCAAATATGGTCACAGGAGGTTTGAAAAGTGGCTAAATCTGTGTCAAAGTTACGCTGGGATCAGCTCCTCCGCAGCGTCCGCCCTCGGCCCGGGTTCAGTTTGTTACTTCCTGCACCTGAGTTTTCATTTACACCAGTATGAGACAAACTCCAAACATGGGGAATATTTCTACCTCTATAGTTTCTAATAAAAGCCCCGGCCTGTTTTAGAGACCGGCTTTAATTTGCCTCCGCCAGACGCGAACCCGGCCTCTGTCGGAGACCCGGCCCCTGTCGGAGACCCGGCCCCTGTTAGACCCGGCCTCTGTCGGAGACCCGGCCCCTGTTAGACCCGGCCTCTGTCGGAGACCCGGCCCCTGTCGGAGACCCGGCCCCTGTCGGAGACCCGGCCCCTGTCAGAGACCCGGCCCCTGTCGGAGACCCGGCCCCTGTCGGAGACCCGGCCCCTGTCGGAGACCCGGCCTCTGTCGGAGACCCGGCCTCTGTCACAGACCCGGCCCCTGTCGGAGACCCGGCCCCTGTCAGAGACCCGGCCCCTGTCAGAGACCCGGCCCCTGTCAGAGACCCGGCCCCTGTCGGAGACCCGGCCCCTGTCGGAGACCCGGCCCCTAGAGCAGCGCTTCCCGACCTTGTCTTGCGTAAACCTTTGAAATCTGATTTGTTTGCCATGTCCCCCCTCCCTCGACAGAGTTTATGATTATTTATTAATATTTTCTTGAGTGATGTGACATATCTTTACTCTTACTTGTACTTTTAAAGTTACAAAAGCTTCAAGTCGACCTAAACTACACAAAGTTTGTGTTTCGTGTTTTTATTACATTTCTATGGTCTTTCCTGCAGAGACGCCTCAGAAACTAGAGGATCGTCAGGAGGAGACTCTCAGCCGGGCCAGGCCTCCTCTACGTCTTCACTTCATCCTTCCTAATTGGAACTGGAGTCTGTGTCTGTTTCCCCTCAGGACAGAGCGAGGTCTGAGGTGCGAGGTCTGAGGTCTGAGGTGCGAGGAGTGAGGAGTGAGGAGTGAGGAGTGAGTGAGGAGTGAGGAGTGAGGAGTGAGGAGTGAGGAGTGAGGAGTGAGGAGTGAGGAGTGAGGAGTGAGGAGTGAGGAGTGAGGAGTGAGGAGTGAGGAGTGAGCTCAGCCACAGGTGAAACACAGACAGATCAGGGGCAGGGTTTGGACTCAACAGTCCATCTGACCAAAAAACAGCTTCATATTTAGTGAGAGCGAGGAGGAAGAAGAGCTGCAGTCTCCATGTTCTTCCAACAGACAAAATGTCATAAATTAATGAGAAAACAAACCGGAGGTGAAGTTGGGAGAAATGTGTGTACTGTGTGTACTTGTATCTACACCATGTATTATGTGTACTTGTATCTACACCATGTATTATATGTATTTGTATCTACACCATGTATTATATGTATTTGTATCTACACCATGTATTATATGTATTTGTATCTACACCATGTATTATATGTATTTGTATCTACACCATGTATTATATGTATATTTGTATCTACACCATGTATTCTGTAAGTACTTGTATCTACACCATGTATTATGAATGCTACAGTGTAATACAGGGACATTCGCACTTTTGGGCTATTGTTGCCGAGCAACAGCACGTTTTACTTCACAGTGCACCTGCCCCTCCCTGGGGAAATATTAAATATTTATTATATTTGTTATATGGCCTGTTATATGTGCCTGTACATAATGATGTTTCCTGCATGTTGTACAAATACTTTATTTTGCCATTTCCGCAGATGTCTTTTGACTGAGCACTTTGTATTCAAATAAATCACTTGGGCCGTACATCCTGGACAGGGTCATATTTAGTTATTATTTTTATTCCATTTTTTCTCATTTATTTCTTTTTTATTTTCATTATTTGTTCTGTTTTTTATGGTACCATTTGCTGATTCAACTGATCTGATGCCATCTCAAGGGGGAAAGAACATGCGTACGTGCGTATACCAGTGGTTCTCAACCTGGGGGTCGGGAGACCAATTTGGGGGGTCGCTTGGGGCGTGTGTGTTATTTTTTTCAAAGTGCCATCATGTGTTCTTCACCTCTTAACTCCCGCCTGAACCGAGAGGAACTTTTTCCTCACGTCATCACATGTTTTTTCATCATCTTTTTGTTGGGGATTCAACTCATTTTTGTCACTTTTTTGTCATTTTTTGTCAATGTTTTCTCACTTTTTTGTCACATTTCCATCCTTGTTTTCGTCTCAGTTCTGTCGCTATTTTCATACCTTTTTCCCAGAAGCTTTTGGATTGGGGTAAAGCCAAACTGGAGAAAATGTGCTCGGTTCAGGTGGAAGTTAAGGGGTTAAATGGATCAATTTTATTTAGTCATTTTTCCCCTGTGTTTTTTAATAAATAAATACAGGCTCATGTCCCGTCTCCCATGACGTGACCGGGACGGGGGTCACGAGCCCAGTTCACTGTTATAATGGGGGGTCGTGGCTCAAACTGAGAACATGTTAGATGCAATAATGGCATCAGAACAAATAAAAAGTGTCATGGCCGCCTTGAAGTGCGCCCTTCACTCGCGTTCGTTTACAAAGGGAGAAGATCAGTTTCTACTCGGACACAAAGAGCTGATCTGTGGCAGAAAGAGGCAAAAGGTGAATACAACAAGGGTCCCCAACCTGAGGGCCGTGGACTGTCGGGCACTGGCCCCCCCGACTCACATGACCATAACCAGGTCACATGACACCGCTCGCTGTTTACATGTGTCAGAACCGCAGCCTCGAGCTCAGAGTGACGTGAAGCTTCTCAGGTTTTCTCTGCACCGTCATCACCGAGAGAACCTGCCCCCCCCCCTTCACACCCTCGCCCCCTTCACACCCTCGCCCCCACTCGCCCCCTTCACACCCTCGCCTCCGCTCAACCTTTATTTACAGTTACATCATTTCAGGCTTTCACAGACTCCAAACTCCTGGATTTATCCCACTGTGAGGCCCCGAGAGGAGAGACCAGTGCTCTGAGGTTTCACTCCTTTACTCAGAAATGCAGGAGGCCGGACCCGCAGGCTGAAGGGCCCCTGCAGGCTGAAGGGCCCCCGCAGGCTGAAGGGCCCCCGCAGGCTGAAGGGCCCCCGCAGGCTGAAGGGCCCCCGCAGGCTGAAGGGCCCCCGCAGGCTGAAGGGCCCCCGCAGGCTGAAGGGCCCCTGGGCTCAGTGCGGGCTGTAGTTCCCTCTCTCTTTGCAGACTCCTTCACATTTATCAGAGGATTTTTATACCCGAGAATAAACCAGGTCTAAAACAGGACTAAACCAGGACTAAACCAGGACTAACCAGGACTAACCAGGACTAAACCAGGACTAACCAGGTCTAAACCAGGTCTAAACCAGGATTAAACCAGGACTAAACCAGGACTAAACCAGGACTAAACCAAGACTAACCAGGACTAACCAGGTCTAAACCAGGTCTAAACCAGAACTAAACCAGGACTAAACCAGAACTAAACCAGGACTAAACCAGGACTAAACCAAGACTAACCAGGACTAACCAGGTCTAAACCAGGACTAAACCAGGACTAAACCAGGACTAAACCAGGACTAAACCAGGACAAACCAGGACTAAACCAGGACAAACCAGGACTAAACCAGAACTAAACCAGGACTAAACCAGGACTAAACCAAGACTAAACCAGGACTAAACCAGGACTAAACCAGGACAAACCAGGACTAAACCAGGTCTAAACCAGGACTAAACCAGGACTAAACCAGGACTAAACCAGGACTAAACCAGGACTAAACCAGGACTAAACCAGGTCTAAACCAGGACTAAACCAGGACTAAACCAGGACTAAACCAGGACTAAACCAGAACTAAACCAGGACTAAACCAGGACTAAACCAGGACTAAACCAGGACTAAACCAGGACTAAACAGGACTAAAATGCACCTATTGGTCTGTTAAAATGCACCAAAATGCACCCCCCCCAGACCCCTTTTTTAAACCCCCCCCAGTCTGGCAGTAGCAAAGGTTCTTCCACAAGGAGCTCAAATTTCTTCACAAACTTTTTTTTTAAACTAGTTTGAGAAGTGACTTCTTCATGTTCAGATTTTTTTTTTTTAATCATCCATTCATCCTTTCATTGTGGAGAGAGAGACAGGCAGACAGACAGGCAGACAGAGCAGATACAGATGTATAAATACATTGATTATGGGGGGCCCTGAAAAAACGTTATCCCGGGGCCCATTTGACTTAAATCCGGCCCTGCCTGTGGGCACAAATAAAGGAACCTAATCTAACCCAATGGTGTTTTGTAGCTTGTATTGTTTTTGTGCTTTAGCCCATTATTGTGACAAAGACCTCCCGACTGTTGCAAACGACTTTTTTCCAAAACAGTTCTGAATATTTGCTGACTCATTGAAACTGAGCTCTTTCTTTTAATAATCTTGTTTTTTTCGGGTTAAATTTAAACTAAAAGACTCAGAGATATTTAAATATTTGCAGTTAAACATTTGGATCAGAGAAAACTGTGATACACGCTGCAAAAAGTGGTTCTAAGCGAGTAAAAAATGTCTTACTTTAAGAAATAAGTTCTTATTTTTTCCCTAAAAAGTAATAATGTTTTGTCGAGCAAAGTTTTCTTGAGAAAAAAAATCTTATTTTAGGAAATAAAATCTAGTCATTTCTTGTTCAGATAAATTTGCTAAAAACATGATGATTTTTCTTGTAACAAGAAAGATTTTTTTTTTGAATCTTCAGTTTTAGACAAAGAATATTTTTTCTTATTTTAAGACAAACTAAGATCTGCTTAACTCATTTTCTTCTTCTTTTTCTTAGTGGTTGCTAATTCTAACTTTGTAATGCTAAACTTTGTCTTTTTCCTTTTTTTCTTTTACAGTTCATTCAAAGAAGCACCACCAGTTTAACGTGTGTGAATGTGTGAATGAATGAGTCCACTTTGTCTTTTGTTTGATTTGTTTTTCGTCTGTTTTGTTTTTTTTGTTTCATCTTGTTTGTGTGTCTAGTCTTTTGTGTTATTTGTCTAAATTGTTTGTCTTGTCAATGTCCCTTGTCTTATATGTAATAAAGAAAAAGTGTTGTATGTTGTATGTAAATTGAAGGAAAGTACATTTTGGTTTTCTTTCCCCTCCCCTTATTGCACAGGGGACATTGTTTACTCTTGTTTACTTGGATGGAAGACCAGCTGTCTGTTTGCCCTGCCATTGTGCTATTGTTTAAATTGCAGAATAAAAACAATGCTGTTGTCCCGCCCAGACCCGGCACTGACCTTCCTCTGGCAGAAGCTGGAGCAGTAGTTGACTTTGTGGCAGACGTTGCACTCGGTCATGGCCACGCGCCCACAGTTCACACACATCTGCTGCCAGGGAGAATCACACAAAATATATCATTATAATTCAAGTTCAAACACGGACATTTTCAATCATTTACTCCTTTTGAATAATTCACACAGTTCAAACTCCAGATGTCCTGAGTGACCATCAGGGTGAGATGGAGACAGTTCTGGTCCAATCCCTCTCCCCATGTGTTTTTTAATAGAGTTTGAGTTTGTCTTGTGTCTTACATTCATGATGATCTCGTTGATGTCAGAGCTGCTCCGGGCGTCCGAGTCGTCCGGGTGAGAGAATCCCATCTGAGACTGAAACGACTGGTTCAGGACCGAGCACTGGAGAGAAATAAGACCGTTATGAGCATTAAGTGTCCTCCTACATTAATGTTTCAGCCGACTATTTCAACTGTTTGAGGCCTTAGCACTTTTTATACCTTAAAGAGGGGGTGTTCTGCTTTAAAGAGGGGGTGTTCTGCTTTAAAGAGGGGGTGTTCTGCTTTAAAGAGGGGGTGTTCTGCTTTAAAGAGGGGGTGTTCTGCTTTTGTCAGTCCCATAGCACCAGTCTATATCACACTACAATGATGACAAACCTTCTGCTGGTCTGTAAATGCAGTAAATTAGAATAACTGCCTTGTATAAAATGTCTCTCTCAAAATGGCTGCAGTGAATGTCTTGAAATAGGCCTCTGTCTCTTTAAGAACCTCTGAGCCTTTAGACACGCCCCCTCCACACGCTGTCTGTGGCATCAGTGGGGAGGGGGTTCTGCTGAGGAGCAGTGGTTGGTTACTCGGCTGGTGACCAAAGCTCGGAGGCGTCTCCAGGAGGTGGGGGCGTTCCTAGGAGGACTCAGGCAAACCTATCCCTAAAATGGCCGCCATCAGAGTTTTTACAGATTACCCAAAATGGCCGCCATCAGAGTTTTTACAGATTACTCAAAATGGCCGCCATCAGAGTTTTTACAGATTACCCAAAATGGCCGCCATCAGAGTTTTTCCAGATTACCCAAAATGGCCGCCATCAGAGTTTTTACAGATTACCCAAAATGGCCGCCATCAGAGTTTTTACAGATTACCCAAAATGGCCGCCATCAGAGTTTTTACAGATTACTCAGAAATACGTGAATGTGCCAAGGCAACACTTCAGCCATGTTTTTAATGAGGGAGTGACAGAATAACAGGATGGAAAGCTTATAACACCCCCCCTTTAACATTTGAATGGTTTTCACAAATTATATGCTGTATAAATGTTCTTTTCATTACATCTTGGAATCATCTGGGGCCCCCCACCCAAGGCCTCGCCACCCGACCCCCCCTCGGGAACCACTGTTCTAGACCATAATAACTTGTGAGAAAATGTCATAATCTTCCGATAAATTTAGATCTAACGGCCATGAAAAGGACAAAAACATACCTCGCCATACGTTAATATCACCCCTGTCCTTCCTTTTCATTTGTTTGGGGATGGAACGTTTTATTTAATCAGGTCCGGGATTCGACAGCGAACAAAATGTGCACGTTTGTAAGAGCAGGCTCAGAGCTAAAGGCCTCTCTGTGAGGTCTGACCTCCAGCTGGTCTCCATGGCGACGAAAGGCAGCCACATATTAGATTTAGGCTAATATAGACCACAATGCATTGCGAGAGTGGGAGAAGAGCCTGACAGAGACAGGTCTGTGAACTAAACACGACTGAAGTAAATCAGCTGTTTCAGTCGAGTGTTTGTGTTTCTCAGGAATAAACGACCAAAATATAAACGTTTAGCTGGAGCTGTTAAATGACCGACAGCTTCATGCTAACGCTAGCTGCTAACCTTTAGCTTGAGCTGTTAAATGACCGACAGCTTCATGCTAACGTTAGCTGCTAACCTTTAGCTGGAGCTGTTAAATGACCGACAGCTTCATGCTAACGTTAGCTGCTAACCTTTAGCTGGAGCTGTTAAATGACCGACAGCTTCATGCTAACGATAGCTGCTAACCTTTAGCTTGAGCTGTTAAATGACCGACAGCTTCATGCTAACGTTAGCTGCTAACCTTTAGCTGGAGCTGTTAAATGACCGACAGCTTCATGCTAACGTTAGCTGCTAACCTTTAGCTGGAGCTGTTAAATGACCGACAGCTTCATGCTAGCGTTAGCTGCTAACCTTTAGCTTGAGCTGTTAAATGACCGACAGCTTCATGCTAACGTTAGCTGCTAACCTTTAGCTGGAGCTGTTAAATGACGACAGCTTCATGCTAACGTTAGCTGCTAACCTTTAGCTGGAGCTGTTAAATGACCGACAGCTTCATGCTAACGTTAGCTGCTAACCTTTAGCTGGAGCTGTTAAATGACCGATAGCTTCATGCTAACGTTAGCTGCTAACCTTTAGCTGGAGCTGTTAAATGACCGACAGCTTCATGCTAACGTTAGCTGCTAACCTTTAGCTGGAGCTGTTAAATGACCGACAGCTTCATGCTAACGTTAGCTGCTAACCTTTAGCTGGAGCTGTTAAATGACCGATAGCTTCATGCTAACGTTAGCTGCTAACCTTTAGCTGGAGCTGTTAAATGACCGACAGCTTCATGCTAACGTTAGCTGCTAACCTTTAGCTGGAGCTGTTAAATGACCGACAGCTTCATGCTAACGTTAGCTGCTAACCTTTAGCTGGAGCTGTTAAATGACCGACAGCTTCATGCTAACGTTAGCTGCTAACCTTTAGCTGGAGCTGTTAAATGACCGACAGCTTCATGCTAACGTTAGCTGCTAACCTTTAGCTGGAGCTGTTAAATGACCGACAGCTTCATGCTAACGTTAGCTGCTAACCTTTAGCTGGAGCTGTTAAATGACCGACAGCTTCCTCTCGAATAATCCAAGCCATTCATGTAAAATCGTATCTGTCTCGTATTAATCATAAATATTCCACTGTCTCTGAGTTTGTTTTTTATCACAGAAATACTTTATTTCCGGAGTTTATTGAACTTTTAGCAGATGTAGTCGCTCAATCTGCTGGCGCTTCGGACACCTGCCTGTGACCGACTCTCAGCGTCTATGAGCTCACGCTGGGGTGACTTTTTTTTTTTGGTGATGACAGTAACACCTGTAAAAGTGTCAAAACAGTCGTTCTCTTTCATAAAATCAACGTTTGTAACAATAAATAAATTCAGATAAAAAAATTAAAAAAACATATCTGCAGCTGCAGCGTGACGTCACGCAGCGCGGAGAAAGTCGTGTCTTGTGTCCGAATCGCCAACAGAACCAGTGACTCTATAGTGACTCTATAGTGACTCTATAGTGACTCTATAGTGCGGCCTATGTAGTGACTGAGGGGTTAGGGACTAGGATGGACATTCGGATACTGCCTTAAATATGTTTGGTCCTCATCCAAGTCCATTCTCTGATTACACGCAGCAAAAATAACATGTTCTGTATCGAGCTGCTCATGTTTTGTATTTGCAACAGTAAAGCAGGTGGGTGTTAAAACCTTTAAAGTTCCAGACTGTCACTTTAAACGCTGTTAAAGTCCAGACTGTCACTTTAACGTTGGCGTCCCGGCGCTCACCTCTTTGCGCGGGTCCTTCCCGATGGCGCCGCCGTGCCGCGCCTGCTCGATCAGGCTCTTCAGCTGCTGCGCGTTGCTCAGTAACGTGTTGGCCATCTCCTCCAGGTAAACCCACGTGCTCTTGTCCACCTGCTGGTGACCCGGGGGACTGACTCCGCCCTCCGAGCCCACCTCCAGCGTCAGCCCCGCCCCCTGGTGTGACAGCTCCGCCCCCAGAGGGACTTTGGTCTGGACGGGCTGCGGGGCCACGGCTAAGGCGGGCAACGCCGTCAGCACTGAGGAGCAGAGAGGGAAGAACACATTCAAGTAAAGAGATTCTAACTTCTTTGGACCTTTACAGTTATTAAGTCTTTGTACTCGGATCATCCACCATTTTGGGCAGATCATTGCTTCATTTATTGAAGGTTAGTGCGAGATGTTCTGCTCCGGAGGGACAGTCTGCAGTGAAAACGTGAGATATCATGACACAAATTAAGGTTAGGGCCAGGGAAATGGTTAACCTCTTAACTCCCGCCTGAACCGAGAGGAGCTTTTTCCTCACGTCATCACATTTTTTTTCCAACATTTTTTTGTTGGGTATTCAACTCATTTTTGTAACTTTTTTGTAATTTTTTATCACATTTTTGTCATTTTTTCGTCCATTTTTGATACATTTTTTGTCACATTTTTGACTTTTTTTTTAATCGATTTTTTGTAATTTTTTATCACATTTTTGTCATTTTTTGTCACATTTTTGTCCATTTTTCGTCAATTTTTAATCATTTTTTTGTCACATTTTTGTCATTTTTTATCGTTTTTTTGGAATTTTTTGTCACATTTTTGTCATTTTTTCGTCCATTTTTAATCAATTTTTTGTCACTTTTTTTTGTGACATTTTTGACATTTTTTCGCCAATTTTTCGTCAATTTTTTTGTCACATTTTTTAAATTTTTTGTCAATTTTTTATCCATTTTTGTGACATTTTTGCCACTTTTTCATAAATTTTTCGTCACTTTTTTTGTCAATGTTTTCTCACTTTTTTGTCACATTTCCATCATTGTTTTGTCGCTATTTTCACAGCTTTTTTCCAGAAGCTTTTGGATTGGGGTAAAGCCAAACTGGAGAAAATGTGCTCGGTTCAGGTGGGAGTTAAGGGGTCAACCTTACGGAATAGGGTTCGGATTAGGATTATTTGTATTTTTAGACAAACCAACTCATAGATCTATACAAACTCACAGCAGACCGTCCCTCCGGAGCAGACGATCTAGCACTAACCTTTATTGATTCCGCCGATCAATAATCACCTGTTTGTCGAGCGCCGCGCTCTGTTTGTACAGTTACGTTAGGCCCGAGCCCTGCAGCCGCTCGGGCCTAATAAAACATTAAAACAATAAAAAAATTAAAATCATCAAAACATGACCATATATGGGCAATAGGTGGTGATGATGTCATAATGTCAGGTGGAGGGCGGGGCCAATACAGCTCTATGGGAGAAATGCAGTTTTTGTAAGAAATCTCCAAAACTAAACTGTACAAATGTTTTTCCTCGTTTTTGATCTGATTCACAAACCTGTGATATTATTGTTATGTCTGAAAGTCCAAAATCATAGGGCTGTGCAATTAATCGAAATTCGATTACGATTTCGATTACAACAGTAAACGATTACAAAATTAGCATAATCGCCAAAAATCGATTATAATTTTTTTTTTCATATTTTATTTATTTATTTTAAATTTACATTTTTATATTTTTGGATTTTTGTCATTTTTTTTGCTGGATTTTTGTCTTTTTTTGCTGGATTTTTGTCTTTTTTTGCTGGATTTTTGTCACTTTTTTGCTGGATTTTTGTCATTTTTTTGCTGGATTTTTGTCTTTTTTTTGCTGGATTTTTGTCACTTTTTTGCTGGATTTTTGTCATTTTTTTTGCTGGATTTTTGTCACTTTTTTGCTGGATTTTTGTCATTTTTTTTGCTGTATTTTTGTCATTTTTTTGCTGTATTTTTGTTATTTTTTTGCTGTATTTTTTGTCATTTTTTGCTGGATTTTTGTCACTTTTTTGCTGGATTTTTGTCTTTTTTTTGCTGGATTTTTGTCACTTTTTGGCTGGATTTTTGTCTTTTTTTTGCTGGATTTTTGTCTTTTTTTTGCTGGATTTTTGTCTTTTTTTTGCTGGATTTTTGTCACTTTTTGGCTGGATTTTTGTCTTTTTTTTGCTGGATTTTTGTCTTTTTTTAAATGGATTTTTGTCTTTTTTTTGCTGGATTTTTGTCTTTTTTTGCTGGATTTTTGTCTTTTTTTGCTGGATTTTGTCTTTTTTTGCTGGATTTTGTCTTTTTTGCTGGATTTTTTAAAGGCAACAAATAATCGTTTGAATAATCGTGATTTCAATTATGACAAAAATAATCGTGATTATTGCTGGATTTTTGTCTTTTTTTGCTGGATTTTTGTCTTTTTTTTGCTGGATTTTTGTCTTTTTTTTGCTGGATTTTTGTCTTTTTTTTTGCTGGATTTTTGTCACTTTTTTGCTGGATTTTTGTCATTTTTTTGCTGGATTTTTGTCTTTTTTTTGCTGGATTTTTGTCACTTTTTGGCTGGATTTTTGTCACTTTTTTTGCTGGATTTTTGTCATTTTTTTTGCTGGATTTTTGTCATTTTTTTGCTGTATTTTTGTCATTTTTTTGCTGGATTTTTGTCACTTTTTTGCTGGATTTTTGTCTTTTTTTTGCTGGATTTTGTCTTTTTTTGCTGGATTTTTGTCTTTTTTTGCTGGATTTTTGTCACTTTTTTGCTGGATTTTTGTCTTTTTTTTGCTGGATTTTTGTCTTTTTTTGCTGGATTTTTGTCTTTTTTTTGCTGGATTTTTGTCTTTTTTTTGCCGGATTTTTGTCACTTTTTGGCTGGATTTTTGTCTTTTTTTGCTGGATTTTTGTCTTTTTTTTGCTGGATTTTTGTCTTTTTTTTGCTGGATTTTTGTCTTTTTTTGCTGGATTTTTGTCTTTTTTTGCTGGATTTTTGTCTTTTTTTTGCTGGATTT